>NW_026250019.1:274320-874320 GCF_022578975.1 Hypoxylon trugodes | reverse complement strand
GCTCATTACCATTTCAAGTTAGATTGATTCTATTCCCATTATTTGTGGAGACGGTATATGGAAATGCAAAAGCAACCGATGCATAGATTCCATATAATCTTAGAGTAGGCACTTTATTCAAGCTAGTATGATGAGTCTTCAACAGTAATATATCTAGGATTCTAAGAAAAGGGTTATCGTCGATATATTAGCCTCCAATTTACGTTCATCCGAAGCATTATTGGCCCTATACCATTCCTATAATTAGGTACCATTTATGATAATTATCCTTTCCGTATTGGGATATTTATACCCGCCGCTAAGTCTGCCTGGGTCTTTGTGCTACCCAAAGAGCTTCGAAAACCCACTAATGGAACGGACCGGAGATATTGAACTGGGTCTAGATACGTGATTCCATTGGCCTATGACAAATATCATCTAACATTGTTGTCCCGGCCAGTTTCTTTCCCCGGACTTTCATGTCGCTTCTTCCTCTCAACCATACATATTGCCCATTTCTATCATTGGAAGCAACTGATAAATTGCTTCATAATTATTAATTACTCCGATCAAAATTTCAATGTATACATGGTACTAGCCATGCACAACCTT
Organism: Hypoxylon trugodes; assembly: GCF_022578975.1. Classification (NCBI taxonomy): domain Eukaryota; kingdom Fungi; phylum Ascomycota; class Sordariomycetes; order Xylariales; family Hypoxylaceae; genus Hypoxylon; species Hypoxylon trugodes. The sequence goes on along the minus strand of NW_026250019.1, from coordinate 873,729 downwards.
ATCAACCATGTTGTTTCGTAGCATTTACCCCTATTTCCAAGTTTCACAGTAGCGAGACATCGAGACACTCCTATTCGATGTCGCATGAGCCACCATTGACCGCCGAATACTACCTCTCTATTCCCTATTCATTTTTTTTTTCGTAGCGGATGCGGGGATGTTATTGGAATAGATACAACCCTAATGGGTTGCACGAGGGGGAAAAAAACAAGAAAAAACCAAATCTCCATTGCCCCCGTTTCAATGCTTGCCGTTGAAATAAGTATCCGTCGAGTGTGTTGAGAATCTTAGATCGGACCACTATCCCCGAAGGATTCTGCAGTATGATCTAGAATCTGACACGGGGTCTTTCGTGACACCCATCCTGCACAGGCAGACGAGTTAACGAGATGTCGGAACTTATATAATCAAACGATGTTGAGACCTATGAAGATCAGCCAAATGATTCTGATTCTAGACGTATTTTCACAATCATCTCCGTCCTAATACGTGCGGAATGTCTCAACGATCCGAGAGTAAGAGTGGAGGTGGCGGAGTCGTGCACTCTTCGTCTACATACTGCCCCCTCCCGATCTAGCCCTATGGTCTACTGCAGGACTTCCAATGGTTTGGCACCTGGGAAGAACAGTGGCAAGGTCCTAAGCTAAACATGTCGCTCCCACGATTCGCGGGATGCACATCCTTGCCCTATGTCGTAACGCTGCCGCGCCTTTAGGTTACACCTAACACACCTCTCTAAGAAACTGGCACACTTCCAAAGCAAAAAGGAATATTGTAACATGATGATTCGTTCAAAACGGAGGGGGAAGCCCAGCAATAGAAACCTCATGTGCATCGCATCCGATGCAACCTTCACCTCGCCCGTCTTAGGTGGGATGAAGTGAAGCATTTTTATAACTTCAGCCCTACCCTCTTTTCATCTCATTCTCTGTGTTACTTGTTTTTGGCGTGAGGAGTTGTACATTTTTCTGTTCTAATTTTTCCTTTTCACCTCGTCTCAATATGAGCGAAAATGCCGTAGTGCCGAAACTTCCCGCCGAAAATGGCATCCATGTGTGGAGGACGGCCGTCATTATGCCTTTCATCACTTTCTCCTTCGTAGCAGCAAGATTCTACTGCCGATACTACATAGTAAGGAAATCGTGGACCATAGACGACTGTACGTTTTTCTCTGAAAGGCTCTGCCAGATCTATACTTACAAATAGGACCAGACGTAGTTGCGGGGACGATGCTCACCGTTATAGCACACGCCGTGCTGATGGCTAATGCGACATACCACGGTATGGGTTTACACATATGGCAATTTACGCCCGAACTGAATTCAGAATACTATCTCTGGATCGGCATATCATCCGAATTTTACGTATTAAGCCTGGCCGGTTTCAAGAGCGCGCTGTTGTTATTATACATACAGATCTTCGGAGTCAACAATAAGTTCAGGATAGCTTGTTATATCACCTTATTCTACACTCTCGGCTACCTAACGTGTAACGCCCTTACCGAATTTCTGGGTTGCCACCCTATCGCGAAGAAGTGGGATTCGAAACTACCTGGACACTGCATAAATACTGTTGCGGCGAATATCGCGTATGGAGCGGGACACATGACAAGTGATCTCATCATCGGCATTTTACCCCTAACGATGATATGGAGGTTGCAATTCCAAACGACGAAGCAAAAGATTGGCCTTAGTCTTGCGCTAAGTAGCGGCTTGGTGTAAGTTGCACGTAACGTGCTCCATGGGAACTCACTAACAGATAGGTATGCTAGTGCTTGGATGGTTGCCTGTGTCCGCTGGGCCATCTCGACATATAACATGCTAATCTATGACCGTCCTTGGTATGCGCTTCAATTATTTACTATCCTTTCTTGCATGCCATTCAGTTACTAATTAGTATCATAGGTGGGCCGGCATCAGCTTTACCTTCTCCATTCTCGAAGTTAACACAGGTCTCATCTGCGCCTGTGCAGCAACCTTCAGTCCCCTATTCAACGTCTTCTCCTCACGCCTCAAAACATGGACCAGTCGAGCAACCTCAAGCTGGAGCAACACCACCCGAAAAGCATCATTCAGCTGGCCCGGCACTCGAAACGAAAAGGAACCCCGTTCATGGCGACAACCCAGCCTCCCTGGTCCTACTCCAGATCCTGTATCACCACAACTACCTCACGCGCGCATGGGGCGCGCCACTCTATCAAATGATAGTCTAGAAGGTAGTTCATATAGCATGGAACCAATCGTAACCTCAAACCCAATGCCAAGCGTGAGATCCGATGACGACGAATTTGCGCATTTCGACCTCCATGGGTTCCAAGCCCTACATCCCGAAGACGATAGGCGGATAGTGTGAATGGATAGGACTTTTTTTGATTATTCAGAGGGGGGCATATTAACCCCGAACGGAATTCTATCACGTCATCCCCGAATGCGAACGGGTCCGTCGTATAATCCAATAGCAACGGTTCCGTCGGATACGGCTGGGTCGCTTACGGCGCTAGTTGCAGATATAAGAATCGAGTCGCGATGGATAGGCTGGGGTTTACTCAACGATTATAAATATTATCGTTGATGCCTAGGTCGGGTCAATTGCTAGGACTGGACTCGAGGACAGTCCTAATTTTCGCCGAACGCGCTCTTCAGGTCAGTCTTGGGTAGCAGCGCTATTCTGGAGAAGGATCGGGTTACTATGAAAATCTAGGAGAAGGAAGCTTCCATCTCCGCCGTATTCTTGGTCGGACATAAATGACGAGAGCCCTGCATACCCGACTTTTGGGAGCATGGAATGCGACGAGTTGCGATAGCACGCCAAGCGAGGCATTCTATCACGTAGGAGAGATCATTTTGAGTCGTATCGCCTCCCCCTTACTGCTCGTCTATAATCTCAAATTGTATTTCTATTTTTATGAGAGGTGTCGGATCTATATACCCAATATGCATTCATGGCGGCTTAGAAGGGGCTATGTTCAAGGCGTTGAGGAGGATTGTTGTTTCATCGACGATGCATTCTTATACCCTTTTCAGTTAATTGCGCAGAATAAACTGAAAATGTATTTACATATGATAATGAAAGATATAATGTTCATCAACCATCATGTTCACAACTACTTCTCATGAAGATCTGTTTTAATTGATGCTCATAGTAGTGGGAATACCGTCGCGAACGGTTTGGATGATTATACGGTGGGTTTAGCGTGTTATTTACGGAATCTCAAATCAAACATGAAGGGTTCGGATCAAGTTTAAACAGCAAGATTTATGTACCGAGGTAAATACATAAAACTTTAGACAAATTTCATTCATTACTTCACTTGCTATTTTCTATTGTAAAAATGACATTGTTATCGGGTGTTTTCGTAGTTATTAGACTTGGTAAAGGAGTGTTGAAGTGAGGACGGCGTAGTAGCCAGTTCCGTCAGTGTTAGATAACGTACGGAACGGTTACACAATGCCAAGCCATTTATTTCATCGTCAAGTTTCTCACTTCGAGCTCCAGCTAACTGGATCTCGTCAATGCAAAAGCAAATCCCAACTATTCACAAGACTTGGTAAGAGTATATTAATAAGAAGCAAATTTATTTTCCTCAGATAATCACCTCTGCATAATTGCCTGATCACATTTGCTGTCTTGCTTTGGTTGGAAAATCGAGGTGGTTGAACCTCAACAATGAGTTGTACCTCATTCACAGAATCTTGAATAGCAGCAAGTCGATGAGAATGAGTTATACAACTTAGCTACGCACTACCTACTCGAACCATTTCAGGGAGAAAATTATATAACAAGGGAGAGATATCGAGATATCAATCAATGGAAGCAAGACTAAATTGAAGGGAGCATCAAAATGCAGCCTCTACTCCGACAAGCCAGCGCAGCGACCCGCTGTGCAAAGCCATGGCGCTCACTCGCGCATTCGCCAGCAAAAGCAAATGCTTTCTCTCCTCGGCTCTTCAGCAGTGCAACACACCCACGAACATTAGTAAAGACATCTACTTCAATACTGTGCGAATGTCACCGACACCGTCAGATCAGAAGCTACAGCAATACCACCACCGACCCCATTGCCTTTACAGAGAACACAAATGAAGAATCAAGCAGTGGAAGGCAAAAGAAGAAATCCGATCCCTTGCACATCCTCTTTTGCGGCACTGACAAATTCAGCTGCGCGGCGCTCGAGGCGTTGTTCTCCGAACACATACGCAATCCAGATCTCATCCGGTCGATTGACGTTGTAGTGAGGCCAGGGAAGCGTACGGGAAGGGGGTATAAGGTTATTCAACATCGTAAGTCTCATTTTTCATCATTTTGCGTGTATATAAGCATGTTTCTAGATAGACGTGATTTCGTAATGAAGGCATGCCAGACAGTAAGGCTAATAAGTCTGCTATTACACAGCACCACTGAAAACACTAGCCGAGAAGCTCGAACTACCAATTCATGAGAGGGATACGTTTACAGGATGGGATGTAAGTTCTCTATTCACACCAACTGATTCCCGGTTCTCCTACTTCTTACACATACCACATCCCCATCCCAACTAACACTCCCAGCCACCCGAAAAAACAAACCTCATAATCGCCGTATCTTTCGGACTCTTCGTGCCACCACGCCTGCTCCTCAAATCTCAATACGGCGGGCTGAACGTCCACCCATCCTACCTCCCCGATCTCCGCGGTCCCGCGCCCCTCCAGCACGCCCTCCTCGCCGGCCGCCAAACCACAGGCGTCAGTCTACAGACACTAGACCACACACACTTCGACGCAGGAAAAATCCTAGCACGCTCCACCCCCATAACAATCCCCGAAAATGAAACCCTCGACATATTAACCAACCGCATAGCACCTATAGGCGCTACTCTCCTAATCCGCAATTTACAAGCCGGCGTCCACGTCCCACCGCTCTCCGAAGAACCGCCTTCAGAAGCAGTTAAGGCATACTGGGCCAAATTACTCGAGGAGGGAACAGTCGTAAAGACAGGAGCATCAAAGCAAACCAACATCTTCCTCCACGCCCCCAAAATCACAAAAACAGATTCTCAACTCCTCCCCTCCCACCTCAACACCATCCTCCAACGGTACCGCGCCCTCGGACCCTTATGGTTCATATCCCGAGACCGCAACGGCGTGCGTAAGCGGATTATCATAACCCATGTATCACCCCAGGACACCGACGACGCGTACGCACTCCAAAAGAATGCTGAAGAAGCGAAAACAAATCGCTCGTACTCAATCCCATTCATCCAAAACCACGAAGATAATACCGCGGCCGTGGCTGAGGATGAACCGCACATAGTACTCAATTTCCCAGGTGATAGCTCCGGCCGGTGCAACCTAGGGAAATTCCGTATCGACTCGGTGAAAGTCGAAGGTCAACCGGAGAAATCGCCCGAGGATGCGCTTCGGAATTTTCTTGTGCCACTACTTCCTGGGAGACTCTAGCGGATATATGTTAGATATCTCGGCATGAACTATAGTTTATCCGAGTGCTCAGATGGCCGGAAAAAAGCATTATATTCTTCAAATATTGTAAACTCGAACTAAGTATCACAAACCTGGGTAGAGATTAGTCTATTATCACAAGCATAATAAAGACTGAGAAGTGTATGTGGTAATACAATGACAATTGAGCTCGTATCTTAGAGCCAATGTCGACAATGTCGTTGTGTCGTGATAGTTTAATGGTACATAAGTGATATGCGCTCCCTCAAATTTGCTCCTATAAGAGCACCGTCCCCGTCCGCCGATCTTGTAGTTATCTCGGTGTACATAAGTGGTAGAGGTAGTAGGTAGTAAGTAGTAGGTAGCTAACACGGAAGGAGAACGTGTTCACATCTCGTCATAATAGCCCCCGAAGATTCCTCCCATATTTGATTTTGAACCTTGTTTGAAAGGTAACAAGGTCCCATTCAATAATCCTTCCCAGTTTTTTTCGTCATAGTTCACACATAATGGTAGCAATTAGAGGGGTTGGTAGTAAGTAGGGATGGCGATGTCCATTCTTGAGGAACATTTATTCCGCCGCCCAGAGATATATTGGTGAAGTAATTTATTTACTTCTGGTCCTTCTCGTCCGACGAGCTTCCCGCGCTAGAGGAAGTCTCGGTCTTGGTAAGGGCGTTTTCATCTTCAGGCTCCGGACCGTGGAGACTCTCTTCGAAGACAGGCTCGGGTTCGTTGAACTCGAACTTGGTCTTGAAGTCCATCAGGTGGTTGGAGTAACCGCTGCTGTTGGAGCGACGTCGGGCATTGACGAAGTTGAAGTTCTCATCGACGACTTCTGCACCCGCGGGACCCCTGTGAATGTCCAGTCAGCATTCTGTATCAATGGTCCAAATGACGTATGTGGCTAGTGGTATAAGACATTGCTTGACATACCAATTGGCCTTGCCTCCACCATTCTTCTTGGTCTTCTTTGGGTCGACACCATCGAAACCGTGCTTGGCGAAGAACTTAGGCACGTTGTCGTGAGGGGATACAGAGCCGTCAGCTAGGCCAGCGTGGTCCTTGTCGTTGTACTTGTGAGATCGAGTCACTACGAAGGGTAGCACGTGTTAGCAATTATGTAGCACGTATGGCATGAAAAGCTCTAGATGGCATCTACAAGCTATAGGTCTTCGACACTTGTCTTCAACCTGGTGATGTTGTTTGTAGCTGGGTTATGTATACTGGAGGGGGGTTAAGGGATGAGCACGTCACGCGAGGATCATGCGGGGGTGGATAGGATCGGGAGGATCCCTAGGCTTATGGATGAACCTACTTTTGATGGGATTTGAAGAGTAGGGGAATGACAAGAAACAGAAAGAATCAAGTCTAGATGATGATTGCCGATGAACTCCTGTGTATATGACTTCTAGATGGGAGACGAAGAGAAGAAGAAGATCAGGAGAGAAACCCGACAGCGGAGGGGCGAAGAACTATGTATGTATGAAGACGATCTGAATAGACAAGCAGATATCAAGGATGTCCAGTCTAAGAGCTAGGATTGGTCGTACAGATTTAATGAACTAACTCAAAGGGCAGCGATCGAAGGATTAAATAAAGGGTGGATGGATAGAGGAACGTCTGAACGTAATATAGGTAGGGTGGCTTTGGATGATTATTAGTCGACGTAGAACTTGGGTTGCATCAATGTCTTTGGCTGAGTGTGAGATGTGTGTCTGTCTGTCTGGGTTTGTTGGAGACTGGAAAGAAATCTCAATGGATGGGCAGCTCTGCTTATAAGACATTCCAAACGTTCGAATTGGGAATTGGGGAATCGCGGCCTCCTCATCCTCGTGGTCTCCTGGTCTTCCCCCTCCACCCCTGAATTGAGTCAGGACACATGCTCATATTGCTCATATCTTGCCTAATTCGCAGTACGTATATGGATACATAGGTATGTAACTAAGTAGAAAAAGGTACCACAAGTATGTATGTAATATGAGGTCAATACAAATGTCGTTTTGGTAACTTTATCGGCAAGGAAGCTAGGGAGGGCTGGGAGGCACGCGATAGTAATTAGTTCTCGAACGACCTTCTTCCGGTTGTGAACCACGAGGAACCACTAATAGAGGTGAGCTGATCTTTTTGATGGGGCAATTGAGGAAAATTGACCAGTCGCGTGACCTGTACATGTACTGATGCAAGCTTTTAAGGTGCTGTTGCTTTAGGTGTCCACAGTGGTGTGAACCTGGAATCGGATGATATGATTGGACAATTGGCTCAATTGATCCAAAACGTTAAAGACAAAGTAAAATGGTAACAGGTAGCTTCCCCCACCGCGGCCTTCTCCGTCTCTTCCCTTTTTTTCCTTTGACGGAACTGAGAGAACTGAGAAGTCACAAACGGACTCTCAAAGAAGGTTCAAGAATCCCCACCAAAAAGGGGTCTGCTGCCCACTCCAACAAGCAGCAGCGCAATACATGCTTTCCATCTTGTTCCACATTGTCCACCTGGGCACTAACTTTCGAACGGTCGGGAACGATTACCGAATACTTTTGCGGGGTGGAAAGACAAGGGGTCCTGGTTTTGAAGGATTCATGGGGAGCAGAGACGTCGTAAGAAATCAAGCATAAGAAACACCCAATGAGAATAAACTGCAAAAAGGCAATTAGGTAAGATAGGCATAGAGATAACTATTCCCGATAATTTTGGGGCTTGATGCTTTGTCGATCTCGAACTCTCGAGAATTTACCCGCCAAATCCGGAACTTCAAATGCACTAACACGCCGGTACTGTCCAAAAGTCTCCATTTCGAAAGACGCCCGGTCCAATTCGTGTTCCCATTGCATCATACCATAGCAGCCCACCGGTTTTTGTTGGGGATACCATTTCCCACGACTCGGCAGTCTAACGTATCCCCTACATTCCCTTATAATTCAGCCTCAGAGATAGTAAAAGGGGAACATTGCTTGAGTTTAATGTGGGAATGGGAGCATTGGATGGAACACGGGAAAGGAGACATGCAGGTTTATGTCACACGCAGCCAAACGGAAACTTAGACCCACTAAATACCCCAGGGAGTCCTTGTACGCACAGTATTTCTTGTCCCGAACGATGATGAGCACCTGCGTTAATAATGCGGGGAAGTCCACATTAATTAGCGGCTCGGGCAGTAACCGTATTCGACAAACTGTAAATACTGTGCAACTGCCATTCAACTAATCATATATCGCCTCCCTATATCTCCCGTACTATCATCGACGATCATGGAGATCGTCTTGAAGAATTCATGTTGTAAATAACGCAAGGAGTTACGACAATAATCTACTCGCTGCTTTATCTATTAGTGTCTGTTTCAGAAGAGTGGAGGAGATATCGATTCGGTCGATATCAGGTTTTTAGTGAAATACGATTCTTAATGGACATTCAAGTCACTATCACTACCAATTGATAGACACTAATATTTCCGATACTGATTCCGGCAATTTATAAACTCCGACAAGTACGTAGGCCCAGTCGGTCATTCGGGTCAGATGAGTATAAATATTAATTATTAACTACCTTCTACCTAAATCGTAGTCCGAAGGTTGAATCTGATATTCCCGTCGTATGAAATAGGGATTGATCCTCGCCAAGAAATGCTACTTATTTCTCGATGTTCCTATAAGCTGGATCTGGCGGAATGACACTGGATGTAAAACCTGGTCTTTCAGCTTCAGGTGCGGAAGGACAGATGCTGGAAATCTCGTGCCGTCCATTGGCAGATTGGCGTATCGGACACTTAAGTTGTTATGGTGGCGTGTCTCATATACCGTAATGCGCCACGACGATAAGACCCATTCTGCCAATTTCATCTCCCAATTACTCTGCCACGTGATCGTGCTAACCATCTCCTCATTGCAAAAACGAAAAATAGATCCGTGCTTATCTCCATCTCCATTCCAAATTTCCATAATTTCAAGATTCGGCATGTTTCTCGCCGCAAGACCCGCCGCCTCGCATAAGTAACTGATAAGATCCCGATTACTATCAGGTTTTAACACTTGCGATGTAAGTGCTATCGTTTTTAGCTTGGCCCAACTCCAAGGAATGGGTTGCGAGGCTGGTGGCCAGAATGGTCGAAGAAAGTCCATTGCGTCAATAATGAAAGCCGCAGATAGATGTTCTAAGGCTTGGCTCCGTCTCATCAAAGCCTGACTGACTTCCGGACTTCTTACACGTCCACTTTCCCCGGGGGCAGCGATCACAGCTGCTAATTCCTCCTCGTAATTCTCAAAAACGGTAAGTCGTTTTAACGACGGTGGCAGCATATATTCGAATAGCCTACAATAACCTACCCACACAAATAGTCAGAGGCTTATCGTACTGTACGTCATCCTATCACTCCCTTCAAGGACAAGACCACTTACATATATCGGACTCAGATTGAGATGTGATCCATTCTCGTTGCGGTTCGTAAATAATACTCTCCAGCCCGGTCAAATTTACCAAAATATAATACATATCATTTGGGTCGAATTTACGATAATATTGCCGTCGAATGAGGAACGAGGTGACCACGTTCACCTCGGGAAGCACCGCCGATTCGTAATCGTTATTAAACCACATGATCGACACATAACTCTTCGTGAGTCTAAATATGTTTCTAAAAAGGTTATCCCTGTCAAGTTGAGTTGGCGCTGGATGTTCGCGTGGGTTGGGTAAGGCGCTAATCTCCTCAGCTGGCTCTGAATATGGGTCGTGCGCGAAATCGCGGTCTTTAGGCATATGTTCGGAGTCACTTGGGGAGTATGCGCAAAACTCAAGTGTTAGCCCCTCCTTATTCAGATCCCGAGGCCTCTCCCAAGCGCTAAGGGTCGTAAAGAGAACCTTGATAACACCAACGAAGTTATCCCTCCCCTCAAAATCCATTTCGCGCAAACTTATGGTCTTATAACTCGAATGGTCGTCATCGCTGAGTTCGATCCGGAGCCAGATATGCTTGACCAACCTCCTTCTCGGCCCCTGAACAATCTGCGCGAATTCCAGGACTCGCCGTTGGGACAATACAATTCGCTCAAAGCTTTTCGCTTCGAAAACTTCTTGCCATTCTGAACACACAGAGGCATATGTAGCAATATGACCCATTGAAGTGTCTGCTACTATTTGCAGGATTGCCAACCGGAGTTCGGCTGGGAGGTTTGACCAACTCGTCATACCCAATAATCTTGAACATATCCATCAGTCATATCCTAATAATCAGGGATAAGAGAGGAAGAGCCAAAACGCGATAAAGGAAACTTGGCCCAAAAACTGCAGGTTATTACGCCCCTTTGCGGACCTTGTCTGGGGTAAAGATCTAGTAAACTGGCAGTGAGCCATAAGATATACCTACCTAGGACGTACGAGCTAAGCAATCATCTCCTTCTAGCACTTTATTAACCTCACTTCCAGCTAAATTACTGGCTATTTAGGCGAGCTCTTTAACAGTCTAGTAGGACTTTCTTATTCATCAAATCGTTATCATGTTTTCAACGTTGCTCGTTTGTATCCAATCAATGATAGAGCGTCTTCGTAAAGTATTATATAATAACATCGGAGCGTGTTAAATATGGTATCGTTAACATTCAGATCAATAAACAAATAACTCAGTTAATTGTTCTTGATACAATACACATTCATGAAGTTGCGGACAACATAACAATTTTTGTCGTTAAAATGAGATGTTTCGAAGGGTAACTTTGAACCAGCGGCACAGCCAACCGCAGAAACGATCTGAGCCAATCAGGGGTAGCTGGTGCCTGTTAGCTAATCAGCATACGAGGATTCGTGATCCTTATTAACGAAAGTGGGCCATAAGCGAAGTTGCGAATCGATTTAAGTTAAACCCGACACTGTTCGGGGTTCTGTTTATCAATTCATGCCGCAATCGGATCTGATAAGCATCTGCGCGGAGAAAGATTTCGTCACAGTAGCTAAATTTTATAGAGATGAACAAGCGCTAACTTACAAATGTATGTTTGTATCACCATACTAGTACATTTAATTGAACCTTACATAAAGTACTTTACACACGGTAATTATAGTGAAAGGCCTTAACTTTTACTAATCTACCTAGGTTATTTTTCTTGCCCAACATCTCCGCTCCCTTTCTCAAAGAGAACCTCGCAGATTTAATTTGTAATCCAAACATACCCTCACTTCGACTTCTACTCCCACTTTATAATCAAGTACGAAACGGCGAGAGTTTTTCTGGTGTAATTCTGAAGGTTCCACCACTAACAAAGAAGCCTTTGATTTTGGTTGCCCCTCATTCGTACTGACGTACCCCGCGATAAAAATTACATCGTCGACATTATTGCCTCCCTCTATTGACCAACAAAAATATTCTCGCCATACTACCGTAGTTTCACAACGAGTCAGCGCAGGGAGCGCATCGATCTTTCACGATGTCGCCCTCTATCGTTACAATCGACAACACTTCAGACTTCGACGTCTTCACGCCGAGTTCCAACACAACCCAGAATGGCTCCTCTACGCCTCGAACCCTCCTTCTAGCCCCTCCCTCGATCGCTAGTCACGAAGAGAAATTACACGAAGTTCTAGCCGCACACGATCGATCTGTCACCGACTTGCAAATGCTTGACCGCCTCTCTGCCGGCTTAGTCAATCTCCCCGACTCCACGTACGACCTCATTCTAGTCCTGACCGACGCCGACGGAACCCGATCCGAATCCACACTCCTACTCGATCGAGAGGTGTTTTCCAAGATCGTACCTACACTAAAGGCCGGTGGCAAAATTCAGGCACAAGATGGATCCCTGGCACAGAACAGCCAGGCACCCGATGCGCGAGAGGCTCTGCTGTCTGGTCTAATGCCTGGAACGGACGGATTCACGAAGCTCGGTGATGGTGCCGCTACTGCCGTCCCCCTCAAACTGAGCTTTGGAAAGAACAAGAAGAGAAGTGCCGCCGGCCCTGCTGTTAAGAACGTCACGGTCCACCAAGTGAATGGAAAAGATGCCAGTCTGAACATGGTACCTCCTGCTGTCAAGTCGACACCCGCTGGTGTTGGTTTCGTAGACTTCAGCGATGACTTTGGTATTCCCGAGGATGACGACGACGAGTTGATCGATGAGGATACCCTGCTCACTGAGGAGGATCTAAACAAACCTCTCGCTATTCGTATGTATACCCTATTTACAAAGTACTATCGAATGGATTCTAATTCATATCACAGCTGCGGAATGCGTACCTAAGGTTGGCAAGCGACGACGTGCTTGCAAGGACTGCACCTGTGGTCTGGCTCAGAAACTCGAGGCTGAGGATGCAGCCAGGAGAAAGCAAGCTGATTCTCAACTCCAGTCACTTAAGCTCGAATCTAGCGATTTGAACGAGGTTGACTTCACCGTCAAGGGCAAGGTTGGTTCGTGTGGCAACTGCTCGCTGGGAGATGCCTTCCGCTGTGATGGGTGTCCGTACATAGGATTGCCGGCATTTAAGCCCGGCGAAGAGGTCCGACTGCTCAATAACGTTGTGCAGTTGTAAAACCCCACCAAGCATTACTCCGCCTCTCCTATTTACCGACCCTTTTGGTCTTAAGAGGCATAACGAAATACTAAGCCATATAAGGCTACAAGTACATTACTAGAACAATTTCATGAATCACATGGAATTCAGCTCGCACTATACTCATGAGGATATTGGTGTTTGGGGGATTCACAAAAGCAGATCTGAATTATTTGGCACTCGATTGGTGGCTTGGTAGAGGTGGTCACGTCATAGGACATCGGATTATTGGAATGCAGAACTCATCATGGATGCGAGTGCTCTCTTACATAGGTTGATAAATACAATTGAATTTATGGTTTCGGTCTAAAGTATCTATTTTGGAAGGATGTGTGATTGTTGATTTTGAGGTCGGTATACTTCGTGTCGCAATAATATGCGGACTTCATGATGTGTTCTTTCATGCTCGTGCATGCACTGCCCGAGATGGTATACATCAATTGACGAATCTGCTTGTAAATAATATGTTTCTTTGAGCCTCTTCCTTGGATAGGTACCTTATTAAAAAGGAATTCGGGAGCGAGTTTAAGCTCTGCCACTGAACAACATCCCGTATTCTACCGACGTTGAGGCTTAGCGGCCTGTTCGTGATAACCACGTCTGCGCCTCAACTAGCAATCGAAGACAAACATGACCCCCACGGATCCAAAATCTACTTTGCGAATCGTGTTCTAGAAACCAGGGGAACGCTTCTTTGTCTTACCGAGGGAGCTATACATACCTAACTAACGTCACCGTGGCTAGTAAGGATTAAGTAATCCTACGACGAATCCTGAGACTTGATATTCAACACCGAAAGCAAGAATGGGTTAGATAAGCTTCGAGCTTGTAGATTGGTGAGGTAGGGTGTTGGGTTATGTCCAATACCCGGTTCCAATCATTTGTGTTGAAAGCTTGGGATCGGCAAATGGGTTGTGTGTATTAAGGGATGGATGACGATGAGGGAATTAATTATTGATTGGGTGGTTGTTAAGTGACGATGTAGTCGCCGAGGAGAAAGTGAAGCGTGGGATTTGATTGAGATATATGGTCTTGCCACCTAGGATTTACACTTAACGAAGCTGAGTAACGTGTGGATATCGAGAGTTCGGTCCGAGGTGTAAGGGTGAAGTTTTGGACAAACTCATAGTGATAAGAAGGGATAGCTATGATTCCAAGTCCAGAAAATGAATCACAGTGCCTCCCAATCAGCCCTACGAAAACCGGGATTTATCAGGGGTTCTACGTAATACAGCTAACATCCGACGACAATTTGCGAAAATAGATTAAGACATACCGTAGGTGGTTACCTAAGACGCCGGCGACGCCTCACACTATCTCGAAAATAATTACGTGTCTTTGTAAGCCATTAAATATTCCAAACCCCCTCGAATCAAGATGTCGTTTAATAGGTGGACGTACTATCCATTTACGTTTACACAGCATGAGGCGGTATTTATTGGTCAGCTATGGTCTCACGAGACGCAAGGACGATAGGTTGACGGGTGCCCAACTTTGCCTTTCTCTCACATTTTCTTCTTCTTTTGATAGGTAGGTGGTGGACGCGTTCCCCCACGACAGGGCTATGGGGTCGAAACTTGTTCTCGTCGGTTCCTTTTGGTGTTGTGTCTTGTCTTGGATTTTAGGGGGTTTGATTCCGGTCGTATGGCTCTTGAGATTCGAGGATTTTACGGCGGAAACCGGATTATATAAGGTGCTACAAAATTCGACGCGAAACAAGGGCTACATATATCTACCTAAGGTGACAATGTCAGCGCCTTGATTATGCGCCACTCATCCACCTGCCCGAAAAGGCGAAATCTCACGCATTTAATCTTGTCTTTTATATCCTTTCGAGTGTTACAAATTTCAGCTCTACCTGATTTTTAAGATATGTTACCTATGGAAAATCTCGGCATGTATGTACGTAAGGCTGTTTTCAGCTATGGGGTTGGCGATCTTGGCTCCATTATTGGAGGCTTTGGGGGCTAGTATGAGACGTGGTCGCTGGTCAGGACAACTATGAGTGCAGCGAACTACTGCTTCTTTTACTGCTGAGTTGGCATATTGTGTTATTGTATTTATTGTAGAGATATTCTCTGATTGGGCATTGGGTTACTTTGCCCGAGGAAATGTTGGTTTGGGTATTGTGTTTAACTGGTTGCCTGATTATTTAATAGGTAGCAACATGAACGAGAGCCTTGATCACATGTTTGGTATTCTTGTTTGGGTCGAGGCGATATTCAAAACATCTGTTAAGGATGTTAGGTAGTCTGGTAGTTCGAGGTTCCCTAACTGGGTGGATTATAGTTGGTGTTACTATATCTGGGCAAGCTGGGGTAAAAAAAGACCGATATTGATTCGGAATAACTACATGAACTGGTCTTAGTCGAGGCTTAATTCGTCCCGACATAAGTACTTATGTAGCTAGTTGGACAAGCTTTATGGAGTACAGTTACGTACGTATTCGAGACATTTTTGTTTATTATGATAAGGGTGGATAAGACCCCCGAAACTAATACTATTTCACGATGCGGTGTATTTTATTTAGTTAGATTAGAGGCTTTCGTTGCTGGGCACGTTGGCACGTTAGCTTCAAAAATCTAAGATCGATGAGATTTGGTAAATCTGGTTTATGTATGTGCTGGGGTCGGCAATACATAACCGGTATTGTAACTGCTGACTGCATCCTGTTCCAAGGGGGTATTTGAAGGTTGTATTTTAAAAAGCTCTATATGCTCGTGATGTATACTTCCTACGGTACATAAAGAGAGAGGGAAGAAAAACGACAACGTTGGGTCTCAGGAGATGTCATAGGAGATACAATAATTGGCAAAATATAGCTTGGCTTTTTGATGGAGATCTGGCCAACTGGAGCCTTCAATTCCCGAACTAACATGGATTTTTGAGGTACAATGTAACCTTGATCTGGACCCTTTTCTGTTTTAGTCTTGTTCTTTTTTTTCTTGTTTATTTCTTTGCAAAGCTAGGGAAGAAGTCTCGTGAGATGTTGTAATTGTGTAAATATGTAAGTAGACAAAATGAAGAGAGATATAAGAAAATCTAGAATCTTTTAGCTAGAGACTATGAGGTTGGAGTGCATAATGGAACACGGCAACTCGATGCGTCTTTATCAGTACATATATGTATCAAATGTTCTGATCACCCGCATTCTCTCACGCCTCATTCGTACATAGTTGGCTAGTTAAGGTCGATCATTGATGCGTCCATGTCGCTTGCGGAGCTGTGTTTTGGGCGTTACTCGAGCTAAGCGATACCCTGATCCATCTTGTATTTCTTGACAATTCTCCTTTTTGATTTAGATGTCAAGGTAGGTAAATATTTATATTGCATTGTATCATATTTTACATCTCCGATCGAGACTTATTTATATTTTCGTACGACAGGAGAAAAAAAGTTATTTATAAAAGTACATACATATGTATTTGGCTCGGCTTAAGCAAACATTCAACTTTATTCTCTCTTGTCATTGTCAGTTTTAACCTGGGGTCCCCCAATGAAATGCACCTAAATATGTACCTAAGAAAGGTACCTGAGGTTCAAAGTTACAGGGGTCTAGCTCACCAAATCAACTAACGGGCAGCCCGATACTCTTTTAATATATTCAGTACCTGAGGACCCGGATCGGTTTAATATTTCTTAATAGCAATTTGGTCTGCACTTGCATTAATGTTAAGGAGTTAATAGCAAAGTTTATCATAGATAGCAAATCTATTCTTAAATATATCATGAATGATTTAATGAATGAATGAATCTAAGATACCCGAGCAACCGACAATTCAATCATGTATTCAGGTACAGTGTGAAGATGTATGGTCTTGGAATTTAAGCCCCCTGGCTGAGAGACCAGAACATTAAAAATACAGAAGAACAGTAGAAAAAAATACCTCCGCCCCTCCATTGCCCCAACGCCCAGCCAATTCGCTGTCTGTTTTCAGTAAAGCCTCATATGTGGCAGTGATTCAGGTGGTCCTAGCACTACCTAAAATTACTTAGCACCCGCCTAAATTTCGCTGCAATTTGGCTAGTACGAAGTATCCAGTCAGATGTACCTTAAGTACTAAAGTATATATGTACATTTACTAGGTGCACAAAGTACCTAAGCGACCTAAGAGTCGTGTACCTAAATTGAAGTACCTTGGGAAAGGGCCGCGGCGCAGTGGATCCTCTGCTCACTCTCTTTTCCACTCACTGGTCTGCCAGGTCTGCCCAGGCGTCTCCACCCCCTGTTACTTCCCTACTTTCCCTTCTGCACTTCCACTTCTAGGCGGTCTCTGAGCCACTCGAGCCACTGCCGTTCCCCGACCGCTTCTCCCCAAATTCCTCCTTTCCTGATCTTCACTTTCTTGTCACCTCCAATCCATCCCGACCGATCAATTCCCAACCCAACAAAAAACAATACCGTCCGTCTGGCAAGGATTGACTAAATCCGTCAGTTCGTCGACTACTCGAGTCCTTCTCAATTCAACAACTACTCGAGGGGATGAGCTTTCGGTTTTCCTGAGTCTTTTCGGGTATCGTTAGATACTCCCGTCGGACCAGCGATACTCCTTCTATTCCTGTAGCCTTCTTCCGACCGTCTCTCCAAAGTCTGTGTTGCTATCGCTACCTCGCTCCTTTTGGCCTCTAATTTGCTAGGTGGCGAACAGCCTTCGACTTTCCACGATGGCTTCCTCTTCGTCAAATGTCGTCGGTGTCCATTACCGTGTAGGAAAGAAAATTGGTGAAGGGTCTTTTGGTGTCATCTTTGAGGGCACCAACCTATTGAATAACCAACAAGTCGCTATCAAATTTGTGAGCAACTCCGACATTCTATTCTCATTTGCTGTCGTCAAAGGCACAGCTCTCCTTGGTCAATTTCCAACCACTTGACAAACTTCATTTGTGATTTAATCTAATAGAGTTCATTTTTAGGAACCGCGGAAGAGTGACGCACCACAACTACGAGATGAATATCGTACTTACAAGATACTTGTCGGCTGCCGTAAGTTGGCTAATTACATCGCAGCGTAATTCAGAGCCTTGCTGATAATTATTTTTGCAGCCGGTATCCCTAATGTCTATTATTTTGGTCAAGAGGGCCTCCATAATATTCTAGTCATAGATTTACTTGGTCCCTCGTTGGAAGATCTATTCGACCACTGCAACCGAAGGTTTTCAATTAAGACGGTTGTGATGGTAGCGAAGCAAATGGTTCGTTTCAATCTATGATCTATGAACTTTGATGTGTGCGATACTAAACTAAACCCTAGCTTTCTCGTGTGCAAACTATCCACGAAAAGAACCTCATATACCGAGATATCAAACCCGACAACTTCCTTATTGGTCGTCCCGGAACTAAAGCCGCCAACGTTATTCACGTTGTCGACTTCGGTATGGCCAAGCAATACCGGGACCCCAAAACGAAACAGCATATCCCCTACCGAGAGCGAAAATCCTTATCCGGTACTGCCCGTTATATGAGTATCAACACCCATTTGGGCCGTGAACAATCTCGACGAGATGATTTGGAAGCTCTTGGCCATGTATTCATGTACTTTCTACGTGGTGGCCTACCATGGCAAGGTTTAAAGGCTGCGACGAATAAGCAGAAATACGAGAAGATTGGCGAGAAGAAGCAAACGACACCGATCAAGGACCTGTGCGAAGGATTCCCGGATGAGTTCAGCAAGTACCTGACCTACGTGAGGAATCTTGGTTTCGAAGATACCCCCGACTACGATTATCTGCGCGAGCTGTTCACCCAGGCTTTGAAGAACACCGGCGAGGTAGAGGACGGTGAATACGACTGGATGAAGATCAGCAAGGAATCGTCCAAGGGCTGGGATGCTATGCATAAGCCGGGTCCTTACCATAACCCCAACAAACAGCCGGGCATATCTGCTCGAGAGTTACACAACCAATCTCGCGTTAACACACCTGGCGGCCTCACTCACGAGCGTTTAAACGCCGCGCAGCCCCCACCTCCGTCTCCAGCAACCAAGATGGACCAGCGCCGGCAAAACGCCCTCGGCGCCAAAGGAGCCCAGCGAGGTAGCGCGGTGGGGGGACTAAGGGATATGAGTACACCAACACCTTCGACTCAAGCCCAATTTCAAAACAGCAACCAAAACTTGCCTACGAGGATGGGGCCACAGGCCAACTTAGGATCACCGGCAGCTGGTCCGGGACGATCATCGGAACCTCAACCGACGGGATTCCAAAAGTTCATGAAGGTGCTTTGCTGCGGTTAGTCTGGACACCAGCCACTACACCTTAAACACTGGCTAATGGTATTCTAGGTTAAATACGTCTTATCATGGCATGCTAGCGATTTCATATAGATTAGAGACGTTACTGGATGATGTTCCCTGCGCCGATTTATACTACCTAATACGTCCTTATCCTTCATGGTCAGGGTTTTGACCCTGCTACTCCCGTCTTGATCGCCGAACGTTGCTATAAACCATGGCTGTCTTCATGGGTTTCGGATACGTATATCACTGGCCTAAATTAGTACTGTCAACATAAGTTGTGGTTGAAGTACAATACTCTTATACGACGAATTGTCACCCGAATCGGCCAGCATTTGTTCACAGAACAAAATCCTTTATGAGACCCGGGAAGACGATCGGATCGTATGGATGAATTTCCCGTTAGGATCAAGGCTTTGGCGCAACCCCGAGACACGAACAAATTACTTTTTCCTTTCACGACTCTCGTTTTGATGAGATAGAAACAGGCCATTTAATCAGTAGAGCGCAGCACGGCGCTGGTGGGATTTGTACCGTTGGCGAGCATTGGGATCGGGTTTCGTTTTTCCTGTTATCCATCCCTACCCCCTATACACCTTGATAATATGCGGAGAGAGAGGAGAGGTGGAGAGTTGAGTGGGGACTGAAGTGACGAAATTAGGGATTTGTGTATTAAGCAAGCAAGAAAGCAGTACAATGGAAGGTGTGTGAAGAGTTGCGAAAGTGGTCACTTTATATCAAGGAGGCGATGTTTTTGCAAGCAGAGTGGCTACTACTACTACTACGAAACGCACACACCTAAGGTTTTGCGTTGATAGAAGAAAGGACATAGGGCAAAAAAGACTTCTAATGAATTCGATGCTGGGATTGCATCGTGATTTGATCTTAACAGCATATATGTGTACACCAGGTCTTGCGAGTATTGTGACTGTTTGGGGAGTTTTATTGGGCATTGTAATATTTTAGAATGTTGTTTACTTCGTCATATCTAGGAGTTTGTTAAGCATTAATAGCATTTCTTTTTAGATAATCGTATTCTTGTATTAGCTTTATAAGAATTTATGGTGGGTTGTAAAAGTGATTCACTGGTGATATAAGGGACTCGAGAGGTTTGTAACTTGTAGGTTTTGTCTGCCTACGCGGGTATGCTATCAATACACCAAAGTACCTGACAAATCCCGAGTCCGACTAACTCGTTTCCAATATCTCGTCACGTTTTGTTTTTATTTTCATCAGTCCACCCGAATCGCTACCATGGCAATTAATAAACCTCGTATCTTCCTTCTTGAGTAAATCCGTAATACCCTAATAGACATCATCGTCAAGGGGTGAGGAAGGGGGTTAAGTAAGCTTCTGCTTGATGAAGAAAGATCGCAGGTGGGAGAGTTGCCAGGCGCAGGTGATACCGAGAACGACGAGTTGGATGACCATCCATCGGACTACGCGCGAGTTGGTTGATTCGGATTGGTCGCGGAATTCGGCTTCGCGTTCCTGTGTAGCAACTGTTAGTTAATATATCTGCCACGGATGCCATACTCGAATCCTAGTTCCTGTCCCCGTTTTTGTCGAATTTCACCGGATGGAATATCCATCTTGTCCCTATCCCTATCCCCATTCTTTTATACAGTGAAAGGCGAGTGACTTACACGTTGAAAAATCTGCTCCCGCCTAATATCCAACAACCGCGCATTCAAATCTCGCACGCGCTGCGAGATATCTACTAGCTTGTTCTTATCCGTAGACTCGATTTCAGAAGATCCGATGGCCAGGTCGAGGGTTAAGCGTATACCGCCGTTGGGCTGCGAGGCGGAGAGCCAGCCGGGACGCCCGCTGCTGCTGCTTGGTGTGAAGCAGATTTTGTGCTCGCCTGCGTCGGCTGCGGTGAAGGTAAATCGGCCGGAGGATGAGCCTTTTTGGGATACGACGCGGTGGTCGTTGTCGAAGATTTCCTGTTATTATTGAGAGCGCTTGTTAGTTTGGATTTCATTGTATTCAAGTTGGACTCGTGGTTCGCTTAGAGCACTGGGTATATGAACAGTCGGGGGAGACTAACGTCGACGGAGATGTAGATACTAATGCCATCGTGTTTAGACCATGTTTGCGTGTTGTCGTCGAACTCTTCGGCGTTGTAATGACCGACTACTAATGTGTCCTTAGGCAGTTCTTCGAAGAAGCATTTCGAGTTGGTGCCGTCGAGGTAGAAGTACAGCGCATGGGCGACGGAGCCCAGCATTAGGAAGGGGAGGAACACCCTCATCTTTCTTCCTATATGCCGTATCGAATAGGATGTATTTCAATTGAGTGACTCGTGTTCGTCGGCCGTATTCGGGATTGATAGAGGGTCGCTATGGCGATATCGTCGATCTGATCGTTGTAAAGCTTGGTGGACTTCAAGGTGCCACGTTCGAAAAAATGGCCAATACAGGGGTTAGGTACCTAGAACCAGCGCTATCCGTTTAAGGTCACAGCGAAGCAACGCCTAGAAAGGAGACCTTGGCGTATCGATTAGGTAAGTTAATTATTCAGTCACGTGTGAACAGACCAATGCGTAAATACCTATGTTATGTACCCAAGTACCTTAGCATCGGCGGAAAGAGTTGAGTTCACCTTCGCCGATTCTTTTTTTACATCACCATAAAAAAACCAATACGGCGTTTTCCATCGATTTAGGCACATCGGCGTACTGGGGTATCAAAATCAACGCGTTGCCGACGAGAATTAATTACGACGGCTTCATTTCTCTTTTTTTCTATTATGTATTAATACGCGTCCGTACCGATTTTAATACATTTGATCCCATCGCCGAACTTGACATTCCCCTCTTGTCCCGCCCGAACATTTCCTCTGCCGCCGATTTTTGCTTCCATCACCGTCGCTCCTATTCCCCCTACTATCTCCACGAAGAAAAAAAGTGATAAAAACTCCGCCGTATAATAAAACAAAATCATGGCATCGCACGATGTTCGCGACGTGCTTAATTTACCACTCGATGCTAGTTCGCGACCCACCAAAAAACAGAAGATAAATGCTCCACGTCCAAGTTTAAAGGGTCTAGCAAGAGAGGTACAAAGTCTCGGAGGTGATAATCCGATCGCGATCGTCCCGGAGATATCTTCGTTCAAAAAGCGACGGTTTGGAAGCAGGAAACCGGCTGCACGATGGGAGTTGCGTCCTTTCCGCAACTCAGCAAGAGGCGATCAGTCGTTGCATCTGCGACATTGGAGGAAACGGACGGAGGACCCGGCAAGAGCACAGGAGGGACAAAATGGAGAGAATGGAACGGATGCGGGACCTAAGCTAGAGGAACTTGAAGATTCGGGTTTCGCCAAGTTCAACGTGCAGGTCGATATTCCTCAGTATAGTGATGACCAATACAACACAAATTTGAAGAGCAAGGATTGGACGAAGGATGAGACGGACTATCTGTTTGATGTGGCTAGGCAATTCGATTTACGATGGCCGCTCATATGGGACCGTTACGAATATCAACCCAAGTCGCCCGATCCAACGACGGATACAAATGGTGAAGGTGCCGATGTTACTATGGCCGTGGTTCCGGCGACTAAGGTCCGAACATTGGAGGACATTAAGGCTCGATATTATGAAGTAGCGGCGAAGATGATGGCAGTTCAGAAGCCTGTTCAATACATGACTCAGGCCGAATTTGCCCTCCATGAGATTATGATTAATTTCAACCCAATCTCCGAAGGACAGCGCAAGAAGTTTGCGGCTGATGCCCTATCAAGATCTAGTGAGGAAGCTCGAGAAGAAGAGATGTTGCTAGTTGAAGTACGGCGAATCTTGGCACGTCAAGAACGTCTCAACCAAGAACGCCGTGAACTCTACAACCGCCTCGACTACCCTCATACCGAACAAGATATCAATGCGTTCAAGTCCAGTGCTGGACTACAGACGCTACTACAAAACCTCATGAACGTCGATAAGACGAAGAAGAGAAGATCTCTTATGGAAGCCAATGGGACGAACACACCCGCGTCGGCGCACCCCTCAGGTCATCCATCAGCTCACCCCAACTCTACGCCGATATCAGAAAACCGCAGGGAGAGCATTGCGGCATCTTCGACGGGTCATCGTGACTCGATTGGGGGTAATGAACGACCCGAGCGACCTGCGAAGAAGGGGGCTCAACCCGAGCGCAAGAAGCTTACAGAACAAGAAGAGCAAATCTACGGTGTATCTCATTTTGACCGGTTACCCTCTGGACCTACCTTCCGTTATGAACGCATTAACAAGATCCTCACAACCAAGAGCAACGCCCAACATCAGCGTATCACCAATACGTTAGCCGAGCTAGACATACCCAGTCGTCTCAACATGCCCACGAAAGCAGTAGTAGAAGAGATGGAGAAACTACTCAGCTCAATCACCGTCTTACTCGACATGCGCAAGATGAACGACAAGATCGACGCCGAGATCAAACTCGAAAAAGCTAAGAAGGCGGAACGCGACAAGGCTCGAGGGATCTTACAGCAACCAACAGAGAGCTCGGATTCTAAGGGAGACGACTCAGTGGATGCTAAACCTAACGGCGAGAAGAATGCCGCGGCGCAGGATAAGGCTGCTAGCCAGGCGTCCTCTGCGTTTGGAGTTAATGGCGTGGCGGCGAATGATCTTACTGAGACTAAGGGCGATGAAGATGGTGCTGCTACGACGAATGGTGATGGTGAGGTTAAGGAGGATGGGGATAAGGATAAGCCTGGCGCACATAAGAGGAGCGCGAGCGTGCTTAGTGGGGCTAGTGATAAGAGTGTGAAGAGACTGAAGAAGTAGAACTTCCGGTCTAGAAAGCTCGAGAGGAAGCCTGCTTCGCAAACGCGGGGGAGAAAAAGGAAATAGGTCATAGGATGGTGGGTGCCTATCTGCTTGCTTCGGGCGGGGCTACGATATGCACTATAAGTTAGTCGGATGACCGATGAGTTACACCGATGACGCTGTGGCTTTTGTGGCTTTTGCGTGGCATTAAGTATTTGTTGAGACTGCGACGGAGAAGAGGCGGAGCTCAGCTAATGTAGTTTTGATAGTGGCGGTATTAGCTATGCAAATCCAATGAAGCAATGCTATTCTACGTTACACAAGCACCAAATTTTCTAGTACTTCACCTCGACCCGGTGAACTTTAAGCTTGTTTCATTTTAACTCTATCAGTCATTTGAAAATTAATTTGAAGCCGTATCTTTCGTCTCGCTTTCCGAGCCTCTTTCCCCTTCTTTAATATATAAATGCCGTCCGGCCTCACGGACCGGCACCGACAGATATCACGTACGTCCACAGCATCCGAACACTCAATCTCTCGCCCGCTCTCCCTGTGTAGGGTTGGTATCCGCATATCGATGATCAGCAAATCACGGCTCTTGTATACGTACTCTCTAACAGCTTTATCAGGTTTTTAGGAAGATACCTTCCCGTGTCCATACTACGTATTGTTATCGTCGCCACTGATTGGTTTCGGCGTGTGAACTATCCTCCGAGCCTTGTTGGACTCCGAATGAGGAGGTGGCGTGTGGTGAGGAACACATGCTTATTGTTGTGTACCTCAATAAGAGTTCTTAACACGACTGGCACCCATCCTCTTTTCCAAATCGTTTATTCAGCTACTGTGTCGTATAAGCCCCTCGGCCATTAAGAATAATGGCACTATGTCACTCTCACCGGTTGGTTAATCAACCAGTAGCACGCGGGAATTTTGTAGAGCAGCGTCTGGTGCTTCTGGATATGCTACGTCATCGGCTTAGTATCAACGATAACTCGCCAAAATGTTACGCGTGTGAATTACTTCTAGAGGCTTTAGTAAAGTTCAAGCCTGGATGGATCGAAGGTTTATTGATATCGAATTCTCAAGTCTCCCTGTCAAACATTGAAATCTCAGTCAGGAAAGATGACAAGTTCAAACTACAAGGAGTGACAGTTAATCAACTGATACGATCTGTACAATATGCGTCGACAATTTACCAAAAATTGCTGATCTCGTTTAATATGATCCTTCCGTTAGAAGGTACGTACAACAAACCCTTCAAATCTAGGTATCGTTACCAACTAACCAATGTTTATCATATACAGAAAATACATTCACCATATACAATGTTCCCGAGCCTTCATCCTCGATTCCCATATCAGACGAAGCTATTTGGATTAATAAGTGTCAAAATTGGGATGTCCTAGAAGACTTGACGACTGACGCGACCTTCGATTGTGCTGCTACGTGGCTATCTCACTGTAGGGAGTATGATGAGCCCTGCAAACCTCCAGATCCAACGTTCAAACCAAGCCACCTTCTCAATGTCAATGTCGGTCGTGAGCCATTCCTCTTTAAGCCTGCCCTTTAAGCCTAAAGAACCAGCAAAATACGCTTGCCTTAGTTATTGCTGGGGAGAAAGCAAAGATGTCATTAAGACGACGCCGTCCAATCTCGAAAGCCATAAAAATATCATTCCCCTAAGTTCTATGCCCAAGACTATTCAGGATGCCGTGAGGGTCTGCAGGGGCCTTGGCCTGCATCTATGGGTTGATTCTCTGTGCATTATCCAAGACGACGGTGACCTTTGGTTGAAAGATGCATCCGACATGGACCGCATTTACCTCAACTCCCACCTCACAATTGCAGCTTTGGAGCCAAGCAGTTGTGAAATGGGGTTCCTGGGGAAACAGAAGTTTGGCCTTCCTGAGTGGCAACATACCTTACGGGGAGCGATTGTCCGACCAGAACCAGACGAAGACCTTGTGCACTCGCTAGATAAAAGAGGCTGGTGTCTACAGGAAACGATGCTCTCTCAACGGAAGCTCTACTTCAACGGGAACGAAATGAGCTGGGAATATTTATGTCGCAAGGTTTACGAGTGCGGACACCATGTCTGGCCCATGAATGCTTTGGGGCATGGGCAGACCAAATTAGGCGTCGTCCAGCTCGGTACATTGTTAAAGGAAAGTTTTCTATCCACGCCAGTGCCAAAGCCGATCCTTGATCCCATTAGGTATGAATACAAACGTATACTAATCCTATTAGGATCCACGTCGCTCCATGGTATCGAGGGAGCGCCGACCAGATTCCATGAGATCTAGAGAGAAATAATCTACCATTATTCACGGCGCTTGCTTTCTCGAAAGAGCGATAAGTTGGTAGCGCTAACTGGGCTGGCCAATATGATGCCTAAGAACGAGTACCTTTTCGGGCTCTGGGATACAGACCTACATTTCGGCTTAGCATGGGAAGTATCTACTTTCGGCAAGCCCGCGGCCAATAGCGAATCTACAAATTCAAAAAACCCACCTCCTTCGTGGTCGTGGGCATCTAACGACGGACTAATTAAATACGATTATTCAATACAGTTAAAGAACGAGCGCCGGTTAACGGTAGTTAATGAATGCATCACTAGAAGTGATGGTAAAAAATGGCCGCCTCCGCCTGAGAGGGGCTTTGGTTCCCGTTGAAATGGCAATTTTTGAGGGCTATTTGGCCACATCTAGGCATGATCCTATATTAAACCCTCCAGTAGAGCCTTACCGATCGACACCTACCGGGTATCACACGACTGAGATCTCGACGTACGTCAGGCCACAGAATTTGTGTTCCTACAGAGTATCCCTAGATAAGCTGACAGCGCCGAATATGGAACGAAGCCACACCCAGGCATTTTGTTGGCTGAAGGGACGGTGTGATTGGAAGTGCTGCTCGTGGAATCAAGTTGAAGAAACTGCGGGTTATTACTGTTTTAAACTCTTCTCCTGGGAAATCGGAGGGCCTCGGACAGAACTGTTAACATGGTTCATTGTATTAAGGCCGTCCGTTCGTAACCCGGCGGAATGTGAGAGAGTTGGTGTTGGTCGTGATGTTCCTCATGTCAGAAACGAAAATTATGCGGATGATGGCTTATTTGAAGCAGCAACGACGGCAGATATCATTATCATATGAGATTGTCTATTTAGGGATTATGTTTTGGAGAATCGGGCTTTCTATAGTAGGTAGGCCAAGGATCAGTGGTGTTTTTTATTCTTAACGGTAGGCTTGAAGGAAGAGGATGTAGAGTTCTATTTCATGTTTAAAAAAGGGGTTCGGTTTTGAATCTAGGGGAGGGGTCTACCTACAAAGATTTGGAACTGCCTACATTGATCGGTCATTCAAGAGGCAATCAGGTCAGTAGCGACCTACATACCTACTGTCCCATTCGCTACACTGCATCCTCTATCGATTTACTCGTTTCAAAATACGTAGTTATTGAAGTTCACCTCACAAAATAGCCCACCGGGGCTCAATTTCGTCAGGCTAAAGGGATGGGTTGGCTAGAGCAGTCTGCGATGACAGCTCCTCTTATGGACTTGGGAACGAATTGACCGTTATAGAAATAAATGTAACGTTGTAGGTTTCTAGCATCTTAGGAGGTAACGTGGATATCGAGTTCACATACTCCGAAATCGTTAGCATAACAAAGTCGTATTTCGAAGCCAACAGGATTGAGGTGCCAACCATGTATAGATATAGTGAACCTAACAGCGAATGAGACCGTTAGTAACCATGCCAACCTAATTCAAGATCAGATCTCTCAATGATCGGGCGAAGCAGCGAAACTGTTAGTTATATCATACCAACCCACACCCATATCAGCACCCCCTACGGTTCGGCTCGGCATCGGATTTTGACAAAAAAGGGTCGGAATTAGATCCAACATAACATCACATTACATCACATCACATTTAAATATAGCGTCGCATTCAAGTTTTTGTTATTTGTTAATTTGCTCAAGTTGGTTCTACAGCATAATTCGCACTCGCATTCCATTCTTCTGCAGAATCTCCTAACTCGTCGATTCGGTCTGGGAACTTTTGCCCCCCCCGCCCCCAACCCCTTTTCTCAATATATTATGCGTACCGTGCAGAAAATACGACGTAGAGTAACAATTATTGCGTCCTATGATGCGGGCTTTCTAGTTTCTTTGTTCCAACATCTGTTTTTCTAGGGAGATAAGGGAGATCGTCCTCAGTTTAAACTAAGTATTTGCTCCTAATTCCTTCTCTACAACAAGATCTTCACCTACTCTAATTATTCCAGATAAACTTCCTCCAGGAGCGCTAACATCTGAAGTACCGGTCCCATCCATCCCATCCTTGCCCCTTCGCATAGATCAACTACGGCTTCCGTATTTTTAAAGCTGTTTGGCTACCAACGTGATAGGTAGGTTTACGACGGGGATCAGACGCGGCGGAGCAAATATGATAGATCGTAAAGAGGGCCTTTTGTATAACCTTGTTCTCAAGGGGGTAAACCAGATCTTTGGTACCTCTAAGCCGGCGCAAACTAGGCGGAAAGTAGTTATCAACCAACAAACATACCCACATCTCTAACAAATTTAACTAGAGCCAGATATCATAGGGTCCAACGAGAACCAACAACTGGAAAACCAGTAGGGAGATATACAAACCATGTACCTTAGTTTGTGGCGCACTGGACTCGGTGGGTAACAGGTAACAGGTAACACCCAACACCATCCTCAATAGGTAGGTACCCAGCTCGCCCTGTGTAACGCCGATTACCCACGATTACCCACCACTTGTTCATTCACGTAGACATCACACAATATCAAAGACGACAGTCAATCAATAAATCAAGGAAGAAAAAACCGGGTATCTTAAACCTAGATCTCTCTATCGTACCATCTCTTCTTCTCTTTTCATAAACCCTCATCTTCATCTTCATCTTCACATAAACACTCGGTCATCCATCCAAAACCATGCGTAGGCCGTCACATCATAAGATATCTCGAACCCGATATTCGCAAAAAAAATCACAATTCCCAATCCCCATTCCCATGAACACATACGCCTACCCAACAACAATCCCAAAACAAGAACCACGTTCCCCATCCTCCACATAGCTCATTAGCTACCAGAGCTATCCGCTATGCTAAGGTAAATTCGATCTATCGCTTTATATCCCGAGTAAAAATCCTCCGTATATAATTCATATATCGCCAATCAAAAAAAGATGTATCGTAATCGCTGTCTCATCGCGCCGGCATGCCTGCCTGCCCATATGCCATTTTGAGTAATCCCAAGAAATAAAAAAGTAGTATGGATGCGATAGATAAAGACGTGACGTAAAGTGGAGAGAGAAAATGGTTATATATAATAATATAATAAACAGCGACAGCAACGGATATTGGGTATCATCATAACTAATTCGCAGAAAACGGACTCGCGAGGAACAAATATCATGGAATTAGACCCTACTGATGCATGTTCTGTCAACTGATAGCACCACGAGTGACTCGGGCGGGGTTGCCAGCCACCACGGTAAAGGGTGGCACGTCCTACGATGTCATTGTTAGCACCAGGTTCGTCTAATTAAAAATATGACTGCTTCGGCAAAAGATAAAAGTAACTCACCTTTGTAACCACAGCGCCGGCGGCCACTGTTGCTCCCTTCCCAATCCGAACACCGAGGAGGATTATTGCACCGCCACCAATCCACACATCTTCATCAATGAATATGGGAGCACCAAGATGGGGGCTTTTGCTACCTTTACGCCTCTTGGGGTCCGTATGCAAGGTACCGCCGAAGAGGCTGACGTTCGGTCCGATGTAACAATTATTCCCGATTATAACCTCCATAGGATCGATAATGGTACAATTTCGGCCGATGAATACGTTGTTTCCAATAGCAATGTTGTAACCATAATCGCACGTAAACGGCGCCTCAACAACCACCTCTTGTCCAACATTACCAACATGAGTAATGGATGACAGCAATTGGGGTTCCATGGAAATGCGCTCTGTTGGGTTTAGGATCTCCCGGAAGAGGCGCGAACGCTCGGACGCAGAGGCTCCAACGCTGGGGCTTGTGGAGTTGTTGAACCGGAAACATGCGGCGCTGCATCTTTGCCTTTCCAACACCAATTCCTCATCAAAAGGATAGTACTGATGTCCTGCCAACATCTCTTCCTTCTGCGTCCTTTCCCTGTCGGCGGGGAAATGGGGATGCGACAAAGCAAGCCGTGCTGCTTCCTGAGGGTCAGGAGCTGTCGTCGTTGGTTGGGGTGGTGGAGGTGGTGGCGGAGGCGCGGGTTGGGACTGAGTCGGGGGGCTACTACTTCGAGTTGGCGGATGGATGTTAATCTGTGGAAGTGAGCCAGAATGTGGAGTCTCGTGTTCAGTTCGCGTCAAGTCGTGTAGCGGTGGCACTCTCTGATAGTCCTTGTGGCGGTCGACGCTGCTTAACGGCGTTGGTAATTGTGTAGCAGCACTCGTAGCACTAATTGGCGTAGGGAACATGTTGACTGGCGTGGCGTACGAAATCGAAGATAATTTGTTGTTTTCCGGGCTTGTGGCGGATGGGGTAGGTGTAGGAAGAGTGGCAGATGATTGTCGACTATCCTCCGCGAGAATTGGCCGACCTTGTACTGGTTCTATCCGAAGTGGTTGACCGCGATATGGTTGGGTCGGCTGATCTCGCTTTGGGGGTGGCGGGGGCGGAATTGGGTAATTACTTTGCTGCGGCATTCCATAGGCGCCCGGAGGAACATAACTAGGATCCTTAGATTCGAGTGGAACAGCGGCTGGCTTGTTCTCCATTTTCGGGTAACCTCGCTGATTGGGATATCCATGGCAGACAAATCCGCCTCGAACACAGTTGGTACCTATCTCATCGGTAAGCAGATGAAGATTAGATCACTATATCCAGAAGAAGCTCACAGTGTGGCTTTGTTTCGTCACATTTCTTCTTTCTCTTTCGACATGTTAGGCAACTATATTATCCGTATGGATGAGCCGATGCCGCGCCCCTTCGTGCTGTGGATGTATAGGCATCCATAGCACTTGGGAGGACGCAGAAGCAGCCGTACCATACATAAAGTCAGCATTGAATTTCCGAATATGAATTATTGCGTGAACGGGGAGTGGGGTCCTAATTACCCAGTCTTAGTCCTGTTGCTAAAATTACGTTTCCTTTTCTTGGGATCCGACTGGATCACAGCATCTCCCTTTCTCTGTTCTTGCCCATAAGATGTACTGCCATAGAGTACAGAACTATCGTCGCCATCGGGACTCGTTGCCGGGTAATCGTGCTGGGAATCCATATGAGTGGTCGCCCTCCGAAGCGTATCACCAACCTGCTCATCAGTCGGCGAAGGTATTATGCCTGCAGAGCTCTGTCGGTCGTAAGTATTGCGGTCATCTGGATGGCTTTGCCGTGAGTACCAAGAGTCATGATATTCTCGTTCCCGCTCTCGTGGTGTGGAATAAGGATCACGTGACTCTGGTTGAGATTGTTGTTCTCGATCTCGAGTCGTTGATGCATCCCTATGGGGTTCATCTGAGAGTGAGCGTTTCCGCTTATGACTCCCTTCGACATGGGGATAAATAGACGGTTGGTAAGATGAGCGGTCAGCACTGGGTCCTGACCAGTGTTCCCTTTGGCTGCCTGAGAATTCCCCAACCTTAGTATCCTTAGTAGTGATTTGGTGGCTAGACTGTTCCTCGGAAGGTGCACGTATCGAGGTAGGGCTGCTGCTATTCGGTCTCTCAGTGCCTTTCGGTTCACCTCCGTTTAAAGCCGTGAAGGTTGCCATACTTCGTCCAACAATATCTTCTGCCCAAGGAGCTTGCGTGAGGTGCATAGGAACTCGATACCCTAGACGTATATGAACGAAGAAGCAGTTGCTGTGTGATTAGATCATCCAGCCACCTTCATTGACATTCAATGCCCTGCGATCCAATGCAGACGCTCTTCGTGAGCGTGGGACTGACGAACTGTCAGCACGGCTCGGGCCACAACCCAAAGTACGTAACTCTTTTTTTTGCCGACGTGTAATCTTGGGTCAGAGCACTAGTAAGGAAACAACCGCGGAAAATGCCGAAAATAAAAACCACGAAACCAAATGGAATCGTAGGAGTCGCCTAGAGCAAATGACCGACGTAATGGTAGCCGTACAATGTGCCAAGTCTTTCGGATATATATCTCTAAATGTTAGCGCATAGAATAAGAGTCTATGTATAGATCTTGGAGATATATAGTATAGATTTCCAAGTAATGCGCTCGTGGTGGAGATGCACAATGGTAGATCTGCTGAAGACTCTTCCTTTTTTTATCGGCTGCGGAAGTTCGAAAGCGGGTGCGCGGGGAGGTGATTTTGTACGGGAGTTGAGTGAGCCGCACTTCTTCCTTGAATGAATTCTAGCTGCGTAATACGACTGTGACGTGCAAGGGCTAGCGTGCGGTACACTGTTGTGTGTGGTGTGTGCGCGGTGCGGTACGGGGTGCTGTGCTGCGGCGTAAGCAGCAACAACAACAATAACAACAATAAGCTGGAAAACCCGTAGGTCGCTGCGCCTGATCGAATTGTTGTTTGCGGGCTGCCTTGCTAAGATTGATCCTACCCAGGGAAAAAACGTCACTTGTTATTAGTTAGTAACGGTTGGATAATCGGCCGAATTGTATATTGCGTCCGGGGGGCTACGTGGAAAAACTCCAGGACTATTATCGTGCGGTCCGGCCCACGATTTGGCAAGCAAGCTTGTCGAATTTTCGAACCGACTATACTTGGGGTTCCCTCGCTTTTTCTTTCCCACCCGTTCCCCTTGTGCTAGGATCCTTGACCCTTTTTTTCTTTTTAATGCGTACACAAAATAGGACCAGCCAGCGCTTGGCGATTTAACGCGCGATTAATTTTTTTTCTGACTTGCTGCGCTTGTGCGAGAAATGGACGGTCTTTTTCGGAAGTCTCTCCCTCTCTATCTCCCTTGGTTAGTGTTAAGAAGGAAATCCCCAAGGTAGATAGTCTTCTCTCCTCTTTGCCACCCTTTCTAATGCGACCCAAAAGCACCACGTAGAAATAAGAATAAGCGAAGGGGGAACCGAGGGTAAGAAAAGACAATTTGCAATAAAGCAATTGATCAATAGTAATCAGGGTAGTACGTAGTAGTGGTAGTGGCGGCGGCAGTAGGGGGGGATTATAAGAAATTATAGGAAAAAAATAATAATAATGTGGCTAGCCAGCCCTGGGGACCCAAGCGGAGCGGGAAAGTTAATGTAAAGCAAGGGTAGGTTCCATGAAGTAAGACGGGTAAGTTTAGTTTTTTTTGTTATGTAGGTAAGAGAGGTAAGAGAGAGATGGATATAGATGTATGTATTCTAGGCAAGTACTACTAGGTAAGGTAGACCAGACTAGGCGAGAGAAATAAGGTAGGTAAGGTCGGTAAGGTAGGTACGTTGGTGGATAAGGCAGGTAGAGGTGGTATAAGTGGTATAAGTGATATGAGTGGTGAAGGTAGGCGTGTATGCAGGTAGGTTATGTAGGTAACGTGCAGGGAAAGTGAGAGGGAGGTACTCGTTGTTACTTCTCTTTGATCGGATGGGAAAAGGTTATAGTATATAGTAGGAGTACTCGAGGTAGGTAGGATGTAGGTATGCATGTACGTAGACGGAAAGTACACTACTTACGATTTAAAGTGAACAGGTAAATGTAGGAAGTAGTATGTACCTTATCTAGCATACATGTAGGCATGCACGCATGCAAGGCAGCAGGTGGAAAAAAAGGAACGAAATGCAAGCAATTAAACAGCCAGACAAGACGTACGTGGTTCTTTTTTCTTGTCAGTTATGATATAGTCGTAATAAATGCTGCACATAAATGTGGTATGTAGTAGTCGTAGTTCTCAAAGCATGGATATGAACATGAACGGCAACGGGAGGCATCACCCAAAAAAAGAATTGACCACAACCTTCAACCTCGGCGGGATGCCTCGATACTTTTGTACCGGACCAGATCGTCAAACCCTGGTAAGTGCCCCAATATTGGGCGGCATGGCGCTTGGTTGTCGAGGGTTATGTATGGCATGTATGTGTGTACGGTATGTAAGTACATTCAGGTATGTTCATGTAATGTTCAAAAGAACAGTGAGATACAATGTCCCGAAGTACCTTGCTAGGATTGTGTGCAACGACGTCCCCATGAGACCTTGGAAGCGAGTTGAGGGAACTTCGGCTTCGAGCAAGGGTTATCCGCACCTACTCTGGTACTTAGTACCCTTGTATCTCCGCCTGCGCTAGAATCTTAGACAACCTTACCTCTTTTTAACTCTTCTTTTTTATTTTATTGTATTTTATTTTATCTTATTTTATTTTCTCCCAATTCCGCAGTGGGTCCTTTCATTGAATGTAAGTATCTAAGTACTTATATATGTATAAAAGTGCAAGGCAATTGAATGAAGGATAAGTGCAGGATGTGCAGGATGTGCAGATAGATGTACCTCCTACATTACATTATGTACATATGTACGTACATGTATCCTACCTGCGTACATCCTGCATAACATCCAACCACATGAATTAAAAAGAAATCAAATCAAATAAATTAAACCTATGTAAGTACTTACATATAAAATTGTAATCCAATACCCAAACTCTTACTTACTTACATAGTACATATATTTCATTCCAATATTGCACGAATCGAGCTTAGCTACCTTTTTTCCAGCCTTGCGCGCGTTTAACTAGGTTGTTGTTGCAGCAATGATGATGATGCCGCTCGCTTGCTTGCTGATGGATGTTGAAGATGTCGTATGCGTATCCATTTCCATCCCAATCCATGTACCAACGTATGCCAGGTTCTTCCGTCCCTACTTTACCTTACCTGACCTTACGTAGTCTCGTCTTATGTTTCCCGCCGTTCTTCATGCGATGTCACCGAATCTGAACCGGGTGGCACTGCAGGAATGAAGAGAGCACTGATGTATTCATCATCAAGAATACGACGGACGGGACACGGACAGCCT
This sequence comes from Hypoxylon trugodes, assembly GCF_022578975.1. Lineage (NCBI taxonomy): Eukaryota > Fungi > Ascomycota > Sordariomycetes > Xylariales > Hypoxylaceae > Hypoxylon > Hypoxylon trugodes. Next base: position 838,752 of record NW_026250019.1, on the reverse strand, counting down.
ATCTGACCCCAGCCGCGGATGAACTTGGGCAGCTTCAAGCATTTTCCTTTTTGACGAACCGCGGAGCCTTGCGGGGAATGAGAAAAAAAAAAGAATGTACCTACCATTTTGTGCCGTTTCCCTTAGGCAGACTTGGTCCGTTTTTGGTGTCTGACCTGCTGACTTTTTTTTCTCTTTCTACTTTTCTAAGACACATAAACCTGGGCCGTCGATAGAAACATCGTGGACCTAATCGTATTATTGTCTCGATTGCCACTAACGGCCAAGTTTTCCCCCCTTTAGCGTTGCACCAGGATGTTCTCTTCACTGCCATGATTGTGTCCCGATTCGCTATTTCTCACCTCTCGTCTCAAACAATAGACCCTGATAGGTTTAGTACTTTCGGCCCGCGACAAGTTTTATTGTCGCGCTCGTCTTAGATCTTACTGGCACCCGCGACGCGATAGGGGAGCACATTGGTGAATCAATAAAGGCCGTTTCTTGCGACCTAGCCGCGGCCTAGTAACCAGCCACTGGGTCTCGGTTCTCCTAACCCACAACAATAGATCCCATGTCGGCCGCCCATTAAGCGGGCAAGAAAAAGATGAAAATAGCATACGCACACACACACACACACACTTACATATACATACACTTGACATACCTACATTACATACACATACGCGTTTGATAGTCTTGGTAAATCTTAACAGCAAGGATGCAGGGAGGACGCGATGCGATGCGATTGGGAGGATCTGAGTAGTTTTGAAGGGTCCTCGATCTTGTAGAAGTGCGCGGGCGGCACAGCAAGGTAGCAACGCCAATTCCCGCTTTGGGTATGGAATTCTGCCAATTCTTCTCGCCAAGTCTTGCGGGCAGCAAAGTACTTCCCCTCGGGTACTCCCATACTCCCAACCAGAAATGGCCGACCCTGGAGCATTGCCGGCAGGTGCGGTCAGAGGAAGTTTGCGAAGGAGAGAGTCTGGTTGTACTCCCGTCCGTAGCCAATGGGCGGACCAAGACAGGGATTGCAGCTGTCATGCAATTTGGCGCGGGCGTGTGATGTCGAAAATGCCCAGGGCACTTATTAGGGCGCAGCGAATACCCGCGTCTAGAGCCGACGAGAAGTCGTTGATTTGCTGCTAGCGCATGTGCTCGCCCCATCGTCACAAATGTCTCGTATTAGCTTCGCGAGTTACATCTGATCTCTTTGACCCCGAAAGTTTTGAAACCTAAACCAAGACATAAGGAGGGGAAAGAGAAGAAGACAATAGAAAAAAAGAAGAGATCGATAGATGAAGAGATCGGTCGGTAACATATACGATAGGCTTCCCCTGTTTCCCTCCATCTCCTCTGCTTCCTACTGATAATACGAATTGCCTAGGAAGAGTTAATGCTACGATATACCCACTGCCTAGGTAGTATAACCTGTATGTAGTGGGAAGTAGTGTAGGTAAGATAGCTAAGGTACCTAATGTATTGCACTGTACTGCAGGTATTATAGGTACCGTAAGTACTACACCATTTAGTAAATGGTGAGCCGAAAGAGCGCGGCGGTGCAACTTTGCGACACGAACCGCTTTGCTGACGTACCTACGTCAGTCATCATCTCGGCCTGTTGCTCGGTCAAGAAATAAGAAATAGGGCTCCATCCTTCACCAAGCAAACAGTTCTCGAAAGAGAAATGATAATAATATCAATGCTCCCGCACCTTTTTCTTGCTCTCTCTATCCCTATCCCCCTGGATCTTACTGCAACGTAATCAGATCCAGGCGCTGCACATGCTGGCCCTGTTTAGCTCCGGAAACTCTTCCATTTTGGAATATAGTATGCTGCTATGCACCCTGCCGGCCGGATAACACCCCTTCGAAAAAAGAGAGCTGTGACTCGAAAAGCCCGTTTTGCGCACGGCACGCACGGGAGCATCCTACACTCGGGGTCTGATGCATAGGGAACCATAGGAACTATCAATTTGCTTTCGTCCGAAAGATTGTATGTAATAGGCAGTTCTTGCGAACATCAGTCCCTCGAGTCCCCTTCAGCTTTAGGAACCAAGTGGACCTATGTTTAACCCGAAGGGGGGCCTAATTTTTCGCGCTACACTACCGTAGTATTTTCTCCTGTTCATCGAACAATTCGCTACGTAAGGCCGCGGTATTCGTGACCCCTGCCACCCTTGCTGCCCTGGCATTTTCCTTAAGCGTTTCTGGAGTACTTCTCTAGACCGCAATTCTGTGGGGCGAGCGCAAAGCGCTTGTCGCGAATCGTCGAGTCCTTGCTCGGGATGCGTTTGCCGCCGTTCAGGGAAGTGATCGCTCCTAAGCGGCTTGCCGTTGCTTATTGGTCGGAGGTTACAGCTTCTAGCTTGTAAAAAAGTCATGCCCATCGACAAGGGGCAGCCTAATATCGGACGAGTAGACGTTTAGTCTACCGCGGCCGCGCATAAAATAAAACAAAAAGATTAAACTTGTGTTGCTAGCCCAGATTTCTTTTCTTAGAACATCGAACTTGGAATGTGTTTCCTTTGGGGTTCGCAGCTCCGACCCGCTTGGGAAGGCCTGGCGGCTTGGTAGGGCCACAAGAAGCCTTTTTCGGTATTGTGACAAGACGCCGTGTGCATAAAAAATAAATAAGAAAATAAGGAAGGATTCTCTCATGCGGCTATTGTACGCAGGCAAGTGGTACTGTCGTCCCCGGCCTCCTTGCATCCAACTCCGATAAGGTTCGCTGCTACCCCTCATGACACTAATACCACTAATACTGGAAAGCGGAGGTGGAAAGTGTACAATGTTGCGTCAGGCTGACGGCCGAGGACACCCAGGACATACAAGGAAAAGGTCTGATCCAATGAGTTCCGAAGTCAACAGAACTTTTTAAATCGGTGGCGGTCGGGGATCTGCAAATTCCGTTTTTTGTTTCTTACTGTTTATGTTTATGTGCTCCCTACCCTCCCTCGAATCCGCCTGAACTTTTTGTTGCTTGTTATTGCCAATAAAGCTAGGCATTATAGCTTTTGAGAAATCCTCGCGCTCGGTCTATTTGGTCGAGACGATTGTTGGGGGCCATCAGCCTTTGGATGGAGGAAAGAGGAAACGGCGAAGAGGGTTAGATGGATCCATTCATGGATACCTAGGTAGTTTCTAGTGGTAAGTAGTGGGTCTAAAGCGGGAGTACCAATTGTATCAGCGGCGTTAGGGTTTCGGCCCGTTCGATAGTGAACCTGTAACAAACATTAGAAAACATTATATCGTATACAATGCTGTTGTCAAATAATTGTTTATGCTCGAAATCTTGCTTCGGTTGGGGCTTATTTAGAGGCCCGACCCTGTGAAACTTCAGATGATGCGCGTGTGCTGTTCGCAACTTTAGAAGAGACAGTCAGTCCTGATCAATATCAAAAAAATCATACCATGCCGGAAAGAGGTGGTGCTGAAGTGAGTTAAGTGACACAATGAAAGCGGGAAAAGGTCCGTTATCATCCCTGCTAGGCTCTTAGTGTTAAACTTGCAGGGTTACGTCCAACAGCCGGCCTTCATGTAAGCGCGAGGCACGCCCGGTGATGGTCCCGCGCTCTGACAGTAATAGCGGTAACAAAAGGACGAAACTTGGAACTTGGAACTTGGAAGGCAGCAGGATAAAAATTCCCCGAACGCCTACCTAAAGTGCTAAGCCGTAAATAGTTTTAAAGTGTTTAGGGCAAAGCTGCCCACGCAAGGAGGTGACCGAATGAATTATTACACATCGTAAAAATAGACCCGGCCGGCTGGCTAAGTCTCGGATCCGGTGTTAGTCCCAAGTTGTGCGAGGGGGTCTTACGAAGGATTCGTAGACTCGGGATTGGCCTAGTTTAATAGAAGTCTGTATGTAATGTATGTTGTAGATACATAATCTTCGAGTAGACATGTATATACTATATATAAGCGAGGAAAGGGAGGGAGAGGATGGCGTGTATATTTGATTTCTGTGTGTCATTTGTCCTTGTTGGTCCGTATATCATGTTTTTCCATGTTACTACTTCGGCGTAAATTCCTTTTTTTAGGTAATTATTTGTTACCGACCGTCAGGCAGGGCTATATTTTAATATGACGAGTCACGAAGCCGACCACGTTGTCGAAATACCTAGGTAGCGAAGAAATTAGATTTCAGCTACTGGGTTATGTAGCTAAAAGGAAACGATGTAGCACAAGGTTAGCACAAGGGCACAAGGGGTGTGTGTCGTGGGTGTTGGTGCGGCGTGACAAGCGATCCATTGTTGGTTGATCGGGCCAGTACGACTGGTTATTTAATTCCATGTCCTCGTGGCTGGTGTTGGTAACAAGGGGATCCACCTAACCGTCTGCACGGCATTGCCCATTTTGAATTTCCGTGGATTTACATAATTTGGTAGGTACTAGGTATTTTGTGGCTTTAAGAACTTTTTTTCTTTTCAAGGGCAGAGGCAGTGAAATTCCATGGATGCCGTCGGTACTTCCTTGCTTGGTACCAGCGCCGAACAGACGAGGAAACTGTAAGCCATCTAATCTAACCGAATATTGAACACATGCGTGTACATACACGAAGTATCTTGTGATAAAGTTCGGTAATGCATGTACCTAGGTAGGTAATCTTTTTTTGTTGCAGACCAGGTCACATGATTCCATTCGCGCTAAGCTCAACTTCTTACTAGCGCTGTACTTGCTTTTTAGTGGCTCGCGACCCCTAGACGGCCGACCATTTTGATGGCCTCCCTAAACATAAACATAAACAATTAACATTGGATGCCTCAATAATTGAGCCTCATCATCGTCGATTTAAACTGACTCATACCTTGATGATGATGTTCTCTTTCTTCTTCGTTCACATTTTTCGAAATGTTAAAATTACAGGTGAGATGTTTCATTATGACTCCATATATCCTAAGAATAACTACACCAGATCAGTAACAGGGTTACTAATTCCCCCTATTTCGTCCAATCGCAAGCCAGTATCTTTCGAATAGCCGCCCACCTAAGCGCCCCGACATCGCGGGCGCCTTCGAGAAGACTTCTTCCTTTTTTTTAATATTATTTTCGCATGCACATAATTGAGATCCGTGGCGTCTCGATTTTCTACATCCCGCGAACTTAGGTAATCTGCGAGTCGGGCGTTTAAAAAACCTATTTTCGTCCCAGATCACTTGCATGAAATCTACCCGTCCTACCCTCCTAGGCTTGCTTCCATGCCGTCGTGATCCTTCCTGCAAGGCACAACGGCGGCATTCCCACGCGATGCCTTGATCTGGTTGGGTACCTTCAGTCTGGGGAAATGCTAGTAGAAAGGGGTGGGCGTTTCGCCGCCATGCATGCTAGTTAGCCCTACCCTCCACGACGGGTACGCGCCACCACTACCAAACAGCAGAAGCGCCCAAACGGCGTCATAACCCCTATATTCGCCAGCTTCCAGAAGCGCCCGTGAGCCGTCAGTGCGACCATAATCCGCAACTCACCCTTCTTTTAGGAATGCTCATAGCAATCTCAGCCAGGTAGTTGGATCGTTTACGGTGTCCACACCAAGGTACCACGACGCTGGCTTGCCGTACGCAAAGACTGCCAACTGCTAAAGGTACATGCACGTGTATGTCTTGTTATCACACCACCCCTATTGGTGTACCTGAAGTTACGGGGGGCAAGCGTCATGCTTCAGGGCTCCAACGGTCTTCAGATCGTCCTCGAACTCCCTTGCGACCCAGCCCTAGCAGGCGCCCGTGACGTACCTATCTCGGGGATTTTGGTACAACGAGGATCTACTAGGGTGCTTATTTTTAGGGGGAAGGTTGCTAAAATAAGATATAGCCTCAATCTGCAGCCGCTCGCGAACTGCAAGTGTTAATTTGGACGTCACCTCCAATTTATGAGTCTGCAAGTATTTACAGTTTTCATAGAACAATTATAAACGAGGCAGACACTTAAACCTATAATTCTCATAAGCGCGCTCGACTAGGAAATTTGAGCCTAGAATCGCATATTCGGCTTTACCGCCCTTATTTCACTTTCACATCCGTATCATAGCCAATAGAAGTTATTAGAATTGTCCCCCCTTTTAGCTCACTCCCAGCTTTAGATCTCTCTCGTTTCAGATCTCGTTTCCCCTTTTCACGTTACTACTTTCCGGCGGTTGGAGGCTACGCCCAACGGACTTTACGTTAATCAGTCGGTCACGTCAGAACCTAGTACCTTTCCATCGGAATAGATCAATGCGATTAGATGACATAGCAATCCTAGAGAAAATTACCGGAAGTGTTACGCGACCGTCGGGCTACGATGATATATCAAAGATCCTAGGCATATATACGCACTATAGCGGAGCAGCCACCTCAAAGAGATATACAGATTGTTACTATCTATGGTCTTCCCAATAACACATCGGGCTTACTTAACCGTGACGAGATGTCCTAGTAGGCCCCCACGTGGCAGGCATATGCCTTCAGTGTGTAACCGTTCTTCAATAATCACCAATAATCACTTAGTCATGAGAGAAATAGGGATAAGCATCCACATATGTATGAAATTTGCTCAGTGAAATAATTACACGCCATTTGAATGAGCATTAACTTAGAGCAATAAAGCAATCAAGCTCTTCAAATTCTTATCTAGAATAAAATAGGAAAGCTATGCACATATCATCGCCGAATCCCCGCTCAAGTGTCAATTCCGGCGATAGTTGAATTTGGCGGCCGACTTCCCGCAAAGCAAGTTTGCGATTCGATATAACAGCTCAGTCGTCATGGTTTCGTCGTATGCTGACCTAGCGTCCCTTCTATGTTCATGCCTTTTCCCTAGTAGAATCTGTGATATACTCTGGGTATGGAGATTTGAGTCCCAGTTCTACGAGCGGATCTCTGAACTCCTTGGTTCCGGTGATATCCATTATCGTTGAAGGGTGGAATATAATGCCTCGTGTCAACAGATGTGTAACAATAAAATTAGTAGGATCATTATACTCAGCCACGATTCCCTCCGGGGCAAATTCGGGACTCGTACCGTCGCCGATAGTGGTACATTCCCATAGTCTTTTCACATCCTCATCCATGCTGAACGACCAAGTACCAATCCAATGAATCGTAGCCCGCTGCTGGGTTACTAAAAGTCGGAAAATGGCTGCGTCTGTATTGCTTGCGTTGAACAATTCAAGGGCTTTCATCGCTCGCATCTCTACGGCCAATCGAGCTACTCTGGCCAAGAGATTGTTGAGCCCTTTGAGCCCATTGGGGTCGCAAATTTTTTGAGGGGAAATCATGGAGGCTGTGAGGCTCAGGAAGCGTAATGTGTCCCAACTGCGCATTGGTTGGACACCAGGGCTGAGAGTTCGGCTATACATTGGTTGGGTCGGCGGGGGTTGAAGGAAGTTGAAGAACGTCGTTGCTTCAATGGTGTTACAAATGCCGAGTCCTTCCAGTCTACGGCAGCGCAGGGCCATATCGGCAGAGATATCCCACTGGAGAGTCCAAATTCTATCATTTATGGTGGGATCTCTGTCTACGTCATCACTATCGTACTCGCTACTACTATCGGTGTTTCCTCGTTCGGTTTCAAGGTTTGTCGGCTGGAAAATCGAAATCTTTCGCAGAGATGTGGGCCATGACGATACTTGGGAACAGAAGATATCTCGATTTCTATATGAAGTCCACAGCGGCGACTTCTTATCCCTATTCTAGTGTTCAAAATTGATGCTTTTCAGGTTGGGGATACAGTGCATGATCTTGAGACGGGCAGCTTCATCGATATCGCCCAAAACCCGACGTAGGATTCGAAAGTCGGTTATAATCTCAATCTCGGGAAGGTAGGTCGCGTTTCTAAAGCACCAGCTTAATTTGCGGAACCCCCAAACACCTTCTATCTGAATCGAGTCATCATATTTCTCGTTCTTTCGATAATCCACGGCAATCTCCAGGCTTAGTCCCGATTTGTTAATTCTGAAGATTTCGTCGGCATCCCATAGACAAAGAATTCCGAATAGCATTAAGACATCATAAGTGAATTTTGAATTTTGACCGGATGCTGCACTTTTGGAGAACCGCCGCGTTATGTTGGAAGACACGGTTTTTTCCAGCAATATGGTGAATATCAAGTTTTTGAGACATGCTTGACGCCTCACACTACCGATGAAGATCTCTCCAAACTTTTCTATGGAACTAGAGTCCACTGTAAGGGTCTCGAAAGTTTGGCTCTCGATGACGACTTGCCATCCCTTGCAAACAGCAGCGCATGCTGGACGATCAGAACGGTCGACAACCAATAGGATAGATCTTGCGACAGTAAGGGAAAGTTTCCCCTATCGTTTCGTCTGTACACGAGTTAGATACCTAGCATAATTAAGGCGCGAATGAAACGGCTTGGAAATACTCACCTTGAGATGCCATCATGATCAACAGGATGGAAAGCCTTGTGCTAGACGTACATGCGGTATCACTCGATCTTTTTGACGAGTAGGTAAGGTTTGCTCGAATTGAAACAAGAAAAAATATTAATACTTTCCAAAACTCTCGTCTGATATGCTCCTTCCTCGAGACGTTGTGAGTCATCTGAAAAGAAGGTTTGAAAGGTATTAGAGTTAGAGAGTCCTTGTGCAACACTCACGCCGTCGTGAGGAAGTAGCGAACATTCAAATCTTAGTAGCGCTGTGTTTACTCCATGCCTACTTCCCTTCTCAATTTCACCCACTGGCCATTCATTACATCACAATCAGACGAAGCTTTACATGTAAAGCATGCGACAACCTCGTAAGGTTTCGTTAATTATTGAAGCGCTGGCACAATCGCCCCTCCCCTATCTCTCCCTACTGCCTACAACTTTCTAGTAGATTTATTCTTACCAGTGGCTGCATTCACAACCTCAGGAATCATCAAATCTGCCCTCGTAGGAAAATTAGATCTTCTTCAATCATTTTAGTCAAACGGGGACGATATGGATAGATGTGGTTGCGCATACCCACTTGGAAGAGTTAGCAAGCCGAGTCCTGCACTATGTAGCTAGCTAGTATCCACTTGATACAAATAATATAGGGTTAGTTTACCATGAATTTTCTTCCATGTAAGAAAACTCGGGTTCATGGCCTAATGGTAAGGCGTCAGATTTCGGTCCAATCAACGGTTCTCTGAAGATTGCAGGTTCGATCCCTGCTGAGCTCGTTTCGTTGTTTGATTTTTTGCCCCTTTTTTGATGAGACCCAACAATATTCATGGATGCACGAAGAAGCAACCAAAAACATGAGGTTGAAACTGCAGCGTTTTCTAATGCCTAATCAGAATTGGCGATATATTTGGCCAGATAGAGCAAGTAATCCCAATACGGACCAAGCCGCGGAGATGTCCATTTCCTGGGTGGTAATACAAGGCGCACCGGCCACAGTTGCGCGAGTATGATTTGTACGGTCCAGCAACGGCTAAGTTAAAGGGAGCAAGCCCTTGACCTGACGTTTTTAAGATATTCATCACGCTACAACTTATGACGTTTGAAGATGCGGTACTCACTCGATGGGACCCTGGGTACGATCTGCTTGCTAAATTTAACATACGCGCTGTATGGCAAATATCTTGCGGAGTGCTTGCCACCAATTTATCATCTGTTATGGTATCTAAGATTGCATCAGCAATGCAGCTTCGGCGCTTCTTATTTTAGTGGAAAGACGGAGCACCTTTTCGTCTTCCCCTAATTAGTTGGCGCATGACGAATACCTATCTCGTCCGGTCGACGCCATAGCTAGCTCACCTTTGATCCCGGGAGTTGCGAGTTCGGAGAGTGCGATAGTATCATCCACCTGTCGTTTGCCCCATCAACATACAACCTAGGTGGCAATCTTGACCTTGGAATCATATGAGGGAATCTGAAAACTGATTAACTCAGTTAACGTCGTCTTGATTCTACACCGGTTGAAGCTGTCCGGGCCAATAGTATTATTACCGGAGATGCCGGTCCCCGGCAAATTCGGGATAGAAGACGGGGTGTGGCAGCGTAGAGCCACAATCGGAATGAATACTACCGGATAGGTAGGATTCTAACTACCGCGATTTTCGGATCCAGGGTTACAGCTCGGTGTGAATGTCTACCCTAGTAGGCTATAAGGGGAGAAGATCTGGAACGGAAATAGGAAGACGGTTGTCATAAGGTTATGCGAGATAAGTGGAGATGAAAGATGACATCTGGATCTGTATATGCGGATAGGTAGAGCTAGAAAGCTAGGGGTCCTGACTGAGACGCGAGTAAGACGGATTCGTGCCCTATTTTACTTACACGTATTATCTTCGTAAGCGGCAGCCAGTGCGGATAATCTTTTTTTTTTATGTCCTTTTGCTTTTGGCTGGCTTACAAATCATGCAACTAGTCGAGCATGTCTCTCTATTCTTCCCAAATAGGAAATATGAGAGGCGCCAGGCTTGGTACCCATGTAGATGGAAAGGAGATCATGAGATCATTGTTTCGATACCTGGGCTGCGATATAAATTGAATTTCTAACCGAATACTATTGTGGTAGCAGAGGTACAGTATAGTGGTAGTTTAAAGTGATCGGTTAAGTAGGCGGATGGAAGTAAAATAAAATGAAAAATAAAAATCAGTATGTTCAGGGGGTTATGTAAGTTTTTGTATGTTGTAATAAATCCGTAGATTAGTATGAATCTGCATCTGCGTCTGCATGTATGAATGAGCTGTGTGTATTCCAAATGTTTTTTTCCTTTTTACAATTTCCATCAATGATCGTAGGTTTAAAAATAACTCCCGAGACGGAAAGGAAAATGAGAGGCGAACCCGCACTCCCCCCAGGCGTGATGCGGAGCTATCTTTAAATCCAGCCGAAGAAACTGCGTAGCTACTGCGTCAGGCGCAGACCCAAATAGGGAAACGCCAAGACTGACGCTAAATACTGGCTTGTGCTGGCTTGGGTATTGACGTTACCGTATCCAGTAAGATCCTGTAAAAGATCCAGTAACCGCGACGGAGTTTCCAAACTTTCTGGGCCCAGCAGCCCAGGCGGGCCAGGGCCTTTTCCCAGGGCCTGCAGGGACAGGCGTTTCCTCCCTCCCGGATATACGGATGACAATGTTTCCGACAATCACCGTGGGAAACTCCAACGGTCCTGGGCTTAATTGAGAATCCACGGGCCTTTTTGTAAGGTATTTGCCAGTAATTTTCTTTTTCTTTTTAAAATTTATTTTTTTTTCCCTCGTACTACCGGAACTTCTTTCTCAATCAGGTATCCTCTTAAGTCCTCAATCATCTGTCTGAGCAAGCCCGTTATCACCAGCGCCGCCCCGAGGGGAAGTATTCCCTACCCTCGTTTGACGTCGCTGGATTGAGGCTCTAGCTGAGATTACCTATTATTTCCGATCGATTTCAATTACGTCGACCCCATCTGCTTGCTCCATACTACCACCTACCTGGGTCGTCGTTTTATTACAAGAAGAAAAACCATCTTTTTAAGGGTCTTACTCGGGCACGATGGACGCTCGGCCCGGTAGTTACCAGACAAGTGTCTTTCGCGCGCAGCCAACAGAGGGACTCCAACGCAAGATTCAAAAACGCAATCGTCCCCCTGTGTCCTGTCTGCTTTGTCGGACACGCAAGTAAGTACCTAGCACCTAGTAATTTCTTGTACCATTCCCGCTCATTATCATTTCGTAGGGTCAAATGCGACCGTCAACAGCCTTGTGAGAGATGCGTCAAGAGCGGCGAGGCCAATTTTTGCGAGTATGCACCTCGTGCTTCTCGCAAGTCGCGCTCGGATTCGCGGCCGCAAGTGGATACCCGGGCCAGGCATGAGCCCATGTCTCGCCCCGTATTGCAGGTCCGTCTTCAGAAACTTGAAGAAATGGTTAATGGTCTGGTTTGCACCGCGCGTAATCGGGACGTCAACCTCGATACCCCTTCAAGTTCGGACCAGCGAACGGAAACTAATGAGAGTCGCTCCGATTTGAGCTCACCACCTAGCTTGGCACCCTCGGCAGGACAGCTTCATACCACGCTTGGTGATCATAGTTATGTTGGCGCTACGCACTGGGCATCTATCCTTGAGAGCATTCACGATATTCAAGGGATTCTTCAAAATGAATCAGATGGTCCTCCTACTCCATCACCGCCACCGGAGCAATCGAGTCCGGACAGTGCGGATCTCGTCTTTGGCAAGGTTCAACCCATAACCCTTCAACAAGCCATCACGCGATTGCCGCCTAAGAATAAAACTGATGCGCTCATATTGGTTTACTTCCGCCACAAATTTATGACGGCTCCGTACATCCACACTACTAAATTTCAACGAGAGTATGATGCTTTCTGGGAGGATCCATCTTCTGCTAGCCTACTATGGATAAGTTGCCTTGCTTCCATGCTATGGGTTGCCGCATCTATCTCCATCATGAAGGGCGAAAGCGAAGAATTTGAGGCGCATCAACCTGAAAAACTGGCTGTGCTAGCAACTGAGTGCCTCGTATCTGGAGATTACTTGTCTGCAAAGCCTTATTCTATTGAAGCACTCCTTTTGCTCAGCTACACGGAGTTACAAAGAAACAGGGATATCGACTCCAGCTTATGGGCTAAATTCGGTCTCGTTGCTAGACTTGCTCAACGCATGGGATATCATAGAGACCCGAAGTATCTAACCAACATCTCCCCTTTCCAAGGCGAACTTCGTAGACGTGCCTTTTTCTTCATTGAGGTATTCGACGTCCTCTTCTCGTTCCAGCTAGGTATGCCTCCGATCATTCGCGACGATGAATGCGATACCGAATCGCCTAGCAATCTATTTGATTCCGATTTTGACGAGAACGTGTTATCTTTACCTCCCGCGCGACCGTCTACCGAGCCCACCCCCATTCTATACTTGAGTTACAAGTCGAAATTATGTCGATTGTTACGCCGAGTAATTCGTTTCGCATTGTCACTCCAACCCCCTCCATACGAAGAAATCCTCAAGCTGGATGACGAAATCACCCAGTATCATGATCAAGTACCACCTTCGCTACAAATCAAACCTATCCGCTCGTACAGTTTCACAGATCAAACCTACGATATCATGCATCGTCTCATGTTGGAATTGATGTATCTTAAAAGCCTCTGTGTGCTGCATCGGCCGTATCTCAATCGCGACAAGGACAATCCTAGATACGATAAGTCGCGAAACATCTGTCGTGATGCGGCCCTTCGAATCCTAGATCTTCACGCCGAATATGAAGAGGAAAGTAGGCCGGGTGGTCGGATACACGAAGATAAATACATGCTGTCCGCCCTGACCCTGCATGATTTTCTGATTGCATCGATGATTATCTGCCTCGATCTCACGGAAAATTTCCCGAGCACGTAAGTGTAACTTAACTAACGAACGCCGTGAGTAACCATCTAGCTAACAACACTATAGGTCGGCGGATCGGTCAAGAAAATTAAAGGCGCTAGGAACATCTTTTAGAATGTGGTCCGATAGGAAGCACACGTCCAAGGATGCGGCGCATGCTACCCGGGTTGTGGGTAGTATCCTTCGGAAAGTATCAATGCAAGAACCAGCTACCAATCGTTCGCCGCCTCCGCCACCCAAACCCGACGTTCGGGACGGTTCCTTGGCCAGCTTGCTTAATAACGATTCCCAACCGAATCCTGTTCCGTCCCCTGCTCCATTCGAGCCTGTTATTACCTTACCACCTTTCGATTTCTCTTCGGAATTCCTTAATAATCTACCACTCGACACTATGCTAAATGGCCAGAACACGGTCGATTGGGTGAGACTCACATGTATACCGGGATCCGGACTTATGCTAACTTGCTGGCAGAGCGTGATCGACCAATTCCTTCTAGACAGACCAAACAGCGGATTCAGAACCTTACCTTAATGGCCTGATACCACGGGCGTCATACTTCATTTTCAACAATTCAAAAATATTATCGCGCAGCTTTTTAGATTTTTATCGGCGACGGATCTACGAATTAAATGTAACGGAGGGTTAACTAAAAAAGGGACATTCGGAGTACCGGATGTTATATCACGCGGCCGGCATGTCTGCGATCATTAGAGTATTTGCTTTGTTTTTCTTTTCCTTTGCGAAATATTTATCGTCGTTGTTGTTCGCTACCCTGTATAGATACGCAACTCAGCTGAGGCTTTGAGAGCGAACGAACAGACGGACGAATATTTAACCAATCAATCAATGCATGATAGGGGGCGTGGGCGTCGAGGCGCCTAGTCAGTAAAAAATTATGGCAGGGTATTTGTTGTCCTATTTTATTTAAATAGCGAATGGTTTAATGCGAAGAATTAAAATCAATATCTGCGATTGTATTTACTCCGTACTGCTGGTGGTGAAGCACTGCGTGTGCATAGACGAAATCCACCAATCAAAAAAGTGCCAATCGTATGAGTATAACGCGAGCTGAATCGTCATTTTCAATCTGATTCGACGGTGATATTATAATTATATATGAAGTAGGCAATTGGGGGGTTACTCGGGTTCAATTTATCTGGTGCCGTCTTCATGCATGAATAGCCTCCTTTTTTAGACGGATGCGGATTTATAGATGTGTGCTTACATAAGGGCACTCGGGTTTGTTCTTACACATAACCCACCATAATTCATGTGATGTTGTAGGTGGTATTTTGGTTTATATATGTGATGGGAATGCCCTGATTTCGATCGTCTGGTTAACTATCGATTTAATCTCCGTTTCTCGTCGCTACTACTGGAAAAATCGGACAAATTCATACATATCACTCTCGCAAAGCGTACTCTTGGCTCATCAACTCGACGCGACGATCATCATCGTATACCTCCTTGAATTCGAATTTTTACATCGTCCGCGCTAGGTACATGCATGACCAATAGAAGTATCAACGAAGTAACGAAGTATCGACTTACTAACGCCGCTCCAGGACTCAATTCATACACAATGTACATGCCACCAATGTCCCAAGCCGCGCCCGAAACCCACACTTCGGAGCACTACGTGGGTCGTGTGAAGCGCTATCTCAGCTGGCGGATAAACAGTTTCGGCGATGCATCGCCGCTGCGACCGCGTGTTAAGGGGAAGGTTGGGTATCGCTCGCTGAAAACTGAATCTAAGAATGAGAAATAAACCCCGAATTAGGTTGGGCTGGGTGGAGTGATGTATGTGTGTATGAAGATATGATTATCTGAAATTTTGGGTATAGCAGGGCGTCTTAGGAAGAGGGAGATGGAGTTGGTTATTTGAAGGGTAAATTTATTTATATTCTTTTATTATTTTGATTTTGTCTTTGAGTTGAATTGCCTCGCTACGAGGGGTTCCTAGAACCTTCATTTCGGCGTAGGATTAAGACTGCGAGTTCTAAGACCATCGAACAAATCCCCATGCAAATCTTATGGGGCTCGAGCCGCGTCTAATATTCTAATCCCGTATCTTCTGGCTCGGCATCTTCTTTCTTCGCATCTTCTCTAAGTATCCTACGAACCTCCCTCATCGGCATATGTTGCACCTCCTCCTTCCCCCTCCTCTCCCAAACGTGCCACAGCCACTCCACAAAATCGCGCGTGTCGCGTTTCGATTTAGCAGTAGACGGTGGTTCTTTCTTTAGCAGCGCATCAAGCCGTCTCTGTTTCCACAATGGCCTAGTCGTAATCTCGCGCATAGTGCGCGCGTTCGTCTGCAATCCGATAGCTTCTACATGCCGCATAACCCGTACAGCAGCCGTGATGAGATTCTCTCGGAGCAGGGCACCGATAATCGCATTCCAAGCAGCAATATTCGGGGTGATCCCTTCCTCGACCATTTTTTTCAGCGCCAAGAGGACACCTCGTGTGTGCTTATGGTTCCTCATACCCTTCATCAAAATCGTGTAGGTATATACCGAGGGCGGGTAACAGTATTTATTTGTGCCGTATCTTTGTTCTTCCCATTTGGCCTTCTCGCGCATGTTTCGGAGCATCCTAAAGCTTGCCGAAACTGTTGGTTTGAACTGCAACGAACCCCGGAGAAAAAGGTTGTCCAGCCATCCTTTTTGGTCTTTGAGCAATTGGCTGATGATGGGATCCTTCGTATATTTGAGTATCATGGCCTTCACGTAGTTTCCGTGTTTAACCAAAGCTTTCACTGTGGACAAACTTCTGAGGTGCACCTTCAACATTAGTTTTAGAGTGACAGTATCCGGCCACATAAGCAAGGCATCTGGCCGTGTAGGAAGGGAATCAACCAATTTATCGAGTTGGGCCAGATGTGCTGGCGGTTTTCTTTGTCGTGGAATGAGGAGATTCTCTAGTGGAAATGGAGTGAATTGTTGTAATGCGGTTGGATCGAAAAATTTAATGTATAATCGGGCCATAAGTCTCCAAGCAAGCTCGGTATTCCCTTTCTGTTGTCTCCGCCCCTTAACTGTGTATAACTCGTTGTATCGATATATAAAATCCAAAAAATCATTAACCAGATGAGGAGTCCAGGCATTGCTGGCCTCGATCATGTTGACGTTGCGCTCGAGAGACTCCATATCTAAGGTTTGTTTGGAGCCGTTCAGGAGTATGGAAAACACATGGGCATCTGGTTCGATACCGCGCTCAATTAGGAGGTCAAATATGTTCCACGCAATCTCGACCCGCCCACGAACGCAGAAATTCCGCATCAACGCGGATAAATTTATGAGATTCGGACGAAACCCAGCGTCCAAGAGCATTTTAAATAACTCGTCTGGAGCGGCATGGTCATCTGGTAGTTCAGCCCCCTTTTCCAATGTTAGAAGGGACGTACAAACACTGGCAGCTGCAGGAGAGTTGATGTCGAACCCGGGCCTACTCGAGAGGGAATGTATGATTTCGGCGGCTTCGACTTTACGCAGTGGGTCTTTAGCGAAACGGCTTGCAAAATGCAACAACGTGTTCGGACGCAGCGGATGATCGACCCTTGTTAAGGCATCGTAAAATGAAATTGGTCCGGAAACAGATAACCAAGATAGGACCTCCCGGATCGTCGTTTGAGGGAATGCTAGATATTTTGGAGGAGAGTTCGCAAGCAAGAAAAAAACGAGGTCGATCCCGTACTGGCGTTTTTTCTCGGAGGATTGGGGATCGTCCAGAAGTCTCAAGAGGAAGTACACTAAATCCTCGACAACAAAGCTTGGACATAATGAGTGATGGAAAGTAGCCATAACCAAACTGCGCAGATGGCCGGGGTTTGAGCGGAATGAGGATAACATCAGATCTGGCCATACTGACTTGCGCTTTTGGGGGTCTAGCCTGAGCCATATATCTTTGACTGTTTTTGCATCTCGCCTCAAGAGACTGACGACTTTTAACTTTTCAACTGGATCATCAGTGAGTTGGGATAATTCTTGGAAATGCATTTTCCAATCGTGGAATACATCAAGTCGTGATCCTGCCTCTGCCGCAGAGCGTCCCCAAAGAAGCCTTTCCAACTGGGTGACTGCGTGAAGGGCTTCTGCGTTTGACAAGCCATATCTAGTCATAAGATCGTCATGAACCAAATAGTAATCCCCTCGGCATTGCAATATCTTCCTTTTTAAATCTCGAGAACCTGCCACTGGCATTGCCCGGATTTTCTCTTTAAAGAGCTCATTCTGTCGTGGGACAAACTTCTTTATTTTCTCCTCCAATTGTTTTTTCTCGGCCGGCTGAATTTGAGGAACTGGCGGGGCTGGTGTCGGAAAATATGTAGGCAGTTGGATTTCGTGGTCGCTTGCGATGTCACGTCTTTGTTCTTCCGGCAAATCCCATGGAGGGGGGAACGTCGCTGTAGTTGAAGCCGCTTGTGTATGTAGCTGGAAATGCTTGAATTTCAGCTGCCCGAAGTTAGATTGCGCCAACCTGGAGATGCACTGGCGGCATGTGAACGTTGATGACATCGCCGAGAGTATTCAGTAAGCGGCAACCAAACCATCAAGATCCTCACGATGTTCAATCGACGATTAGGCATATTTACGGCATGGGTTTAACATCGTTCGAAGGGTAAGTCTTGTACGAGAAACAATTTAAAAGAAGTGATACGAGGTATAATTATGGCGTAAAATAAACAGAGTTCTTTGGAAATGGGAATAATGTACAAGAATCATAAATCGAAATGTAGATTTCGAAGTCGGCGACGTTGATGCGCAATGTCAGAAGTCCCAATCCAGCGGAAGGGTTCACTGTATAGCGGTTTTCTTATCGATAAGTATATACAACCAAACAGGCGCTGAATCCACTATAATTCAACACTCATCGTACCTACCATATTAAACTATCTTTCTTATTTCCTTCACAACCAACACTTTAGAGCATCTCTGATCTTCATTACCCGCGTGATCAAGAAGAATCGGATCGATCCATACCAAAAAATGTCTACCTCACATGCGACACTTAGTGCCGCCGCCGATGACCGCAAAGCTCGGCTCGCTAAGCTCAAGAACCTCAAGCGCAAACAACCCGCCGACGAAATCGCGCCTCCGGAATCCGAGCGCTCGGCCTCACCACCCGCGCCTACAGATCTCGTCCCTACAGAACAACAATTAAAAGAAAACGAGGCAGGATTGGAAGCAGATGTCGCGGCGCGTTTACACTTATCCGGTCGTAATTATGATCTCGAAACCAAAGGACCGAAGCTAGGCTTTGAGGCACCGCCTACGATCGGTATGGAGGGTCCGACGTTGGAACAGCAGGCCGCGGATGTGGAAGCTGAGATACGAAGGAAAGCGGCGGAGGACGCGAGGGATGATAAGGGGATTGATTTGTTCAAGCTCCAGCCGAAGAAACCGAACTGGGATCTTAAGAGGGACTTGGATAAGAAACTGGAGATACTGAATGTGCGGACTGATAATGCTATCGCGAAACTGGTCCGGGAGCGTATTTCGAATGCACAGGCGAATGCGAAGAAGACGGCGAAACCGATTGAAAATGGAGAGGGGGAAAGTGAAGAGGCTGCGGGTATGGATGGTGTTGCGTTGGTTGAGGGCGTGAGAGTTAGGGAGAGGGAAGAGGAGGAGGAAGAGCGGAGAGAACGCGAAGATGAAGATGCCATATAGGGGACAGTCTATTAAGGGAATTGTTTGCATTGTTACGGCGTCTGGTTTACAGCATCGGCGAAGAAATGGATTACAATAAGTGTACATATTATGCTCAAGTGGAATTGGCTTCATCCCTGACCTAAACTAAAATAATGATACCCATTCTCAACCACCTCTACTCATCGCCTGCGTTAAAGCAAGTCTCTTGGAGAAAGGACTTAAACTCCGTTCACGTTGTTGTCGTGGCGGTGCTCCTCCCCTTCGTCCACCTCTGCCACCGCGCCGAGGAGGGCTTCTACCACGTCTTTTGGGTTCACCCGGGGATCTAGAGCGGTATCTTCGCTGATGTTGAGGTGGCGGAGATCTGCTAGCGCTCGAAGAATACCTTCTGCGCCGGCTTGGTGCTTCGTCTCTTGAATCGTAACCGCCTTTTGCGGGACTTAGGTTACGTGTCCTTGATCTTGATATCCGGCCCGGTCCATCTGAAGGGCTTCCGGTCCTGGCTGGCCGTTGGGGGCTTGGTGAGTAACGCCGATCATAGTCACTACCAGGACTAAATGATCTTCCGCGTGAACCATGGCTGGCGGGTGGTGGGCTCGGATCATCTCTCCTTCGAATATTTGAATGAGCCGTGGAAGAATGTTGAGGCGGTGGTGAAGCTGATCGCCTAGTAGATATTGAAGATACAGAATCGTAAGAAGCTGATCTTGATCTTCTGCGCCTAGGGGATTCATCATCTGTGCCGTTTTGCTCTAAATCCCGCTTCTTTGCTCTCTCGGCTTCACGTTTGGCCAGTTCTTCATCAGCAATGCCTTTTCTATAAACTTGTTAGAAAATCCTGGAGCTCGTATATATCTTGGAAACACATACTGTTTTTGTAATGTTTCTTGCACATCACTGTCTAACTTTGGAACCAGTTTTGGGTTGAAGAGTTGCTGTGTTCTAGAAGGTCGAGAGACATAAGGTCTTTCTTGTGCTGAGGCCTTGCATTCATACGAGTAGTGCCGTGCTGAGAGAGTTAGTGAAGTTTCAAATGACGGAATGGTGAAGATAGACATATCTCTTTTAAGGCACTTTTGGCATTGGACATTTGCCGGTGTCGACTTTGGTGGGCCTCGTCGATACATGTTTCTTGTGAGATTGGCGTGATGGAAACTTGAAATGATGTTCTATTTTGAGATGCGTATGGTGGAGTGAGATGGTCCTAGGAATCCGTAAGATTATTCACCAAATATAAGCCCATGCATCACTAATGTATTGATTATGTTCACCGTAAAGTTGAGGCTTCCCGTGAAGGTAAATGCAGATGAGATGCATACCTTAGCATACGTACTGTGGCGGTGCAATAATCTTATCTGCGCACGCACTGTGGATTTTGAACCGCCTGAAACCCAAATTGTAAATTGGATAAGCCCCACCTATGCCCGCAAGTTGGGAATCTGACATCGGCTCAAGCCACTAAAAGAAGGAAGTACCTCAGTACATACAAAAAAGAAAAAGGCAACTAAAAAAGAGTGCAGCCAACCAGCCGCAATCAGGGGACACAGGGGGGAACACGGCTCCTACCGGCAGGTAAACTGAGGCGCTAACACGCTAAAACACGCTTACATAGGTACATGTCTAGGTACATCCATGGATGGGTAGAGTACTCGCTAAGATGTTGCTAAGTCGCTACTTCACTAGCCTCTCCCCAAGTTTTTACTTCTACAAGCCCTGGAGAGAGCCCTTGGAAGCCCTGCCATTTTTTAAAAGTGTTCTACCAAAGTTCGTCGACCGAGACAGGCCCGGGCTTTGGGTCAGGATTGAAACCTTGATTTTAACATCTGCCCGTCACAAATTCATTCCCCCGAACTTCACACAATCTACAACAACCCGCAAAGCCTCACATCTTGTCCTTCGCATTTTGGAGCACACCACCCTTTCGTCGGAAGTTCGCCTTCTTTCGCTTATCGAAAAAGGGTTGAACGCGACTGTGTGCTAAAGATATCTGCATAAGCAGGGCAAGACTGAAAATTGAGGAGAGAGAGGTGGTTCGTGGTCGCCTCGTTCTTTTTTTTTTTCTATCCCATCTGTTCATCCTACGGTCACGCTATCAACCATCGTCAAAAGTCCATCTTGTGAATATCGCCAGTTCGAAGGACATATTGGTGCCTGAGGTGGCTTGACGACTCTACCCGAATCCGGCCATACGACCATTCTGCGCATCATCTTAGATCTTTGCGACCGAGTCCTATTACAAGCCGTACTTTTTTAGGACTTCTTCATATGCGACTGTTCGTGCAACCCAACTCTTCACTACCACTACTACTACTACCACCACTACTACCGCTACAACCATTACCACTGCCACCACCAATATTATATGCTACATAAATACGTACTTTATCTAGCTACCTTCCCATCACTCAAAAATCCATTGGCAGTCAGCTTCTCTCTGTCATCTATCCTATCCTATCCCATCCAATCCAATAACCGATCTGGTCTGGCTTGGCTTTGGGTCGGTCTACCCGTTCTCTTTCCTTTTCCTTTCCTATCTCGCATCCCACCCCGACCATTTCTTCCCCTTGCTGACGGCAGCCCTATTCTAGTGCTCATCCTCTCCACCACCATAATCATTCGGCACCTTTCAAATAGTTCATCGTCGGTAGCTACGTAGAAACCTCTAAAGACGCCCGTTTCGACTCAAAACTCCGAATACATAGCAACTCCCCGATCCGCTTTCGAGATACATACAAGTCACGACAATGATTAGCCGTATTTCGTACTCCCCAAGGGCTGCTTTTATTCATTTTCTTTCCTGATTTCCGGCTGTTCTGACGTCGTTACACCGAAGCCATCGGACACCTCGATCGTTTCCAGTACTTTTTTGTTCGTTCGAGGCTTTTAGGATTTGCGAGAGCGTCACTTTTTCTGTCCCTATCGAGAACGAGTGATACTTCCTGTTAACCGTACTTATCTTCAAACGCGATTCGTACAATATCATGGCGACCGTCCCGGCGGCGACCGCTGGTCCTAAAAAATTATCATTCGCAAAGGTACGTCCGATATTAGAGCTCCACCAAAGCAGATTTTGTAATAGCGCTTTGCTTGCGCCTCTCATCCCATCAATATGGAGCTAATATTCTATAGGTCGTTGCCTCTAAACCCAAAGAAAACATCCCCATAGTTTCAGCTACTCGAGTTGCCGTACCGACTATGGAGCATCGCGTGCAGCCTCCAGCTGCTTCTACAAACACAACCGCAGCAAATAAGGGTACAACACCGACTTCTACGAACAGTCCGATAGCTGCAGCCAAGTCTCCTCCCCCGATTCCGAAGGACAACGGTGTAGCGACTACTTCAACTAGCGCTGAGGTTGTTGACAGTACTAAGTCTACTCAGGGTGGGAAAGATTTACAAACATCACTTTCCGCCGCCAGCGTTTCAACCACACCTAGTCTCGTTGTGAACGGCTCCTCGCCTTCTATGAGCGAATCACAAAGTAAGAATGACACCGGAACCGTGTCAGACGATGCTTCCCAAAGAGCAGATTCCAATTCTGAGATGGGTACTAAGGCGCCTAGTTTGGACGGGAAAAGCATCACTTCGGGGACCACGTTTGCGCTTGACGAGAAGGAATCATTACGCCCAGATGACAGCGCCAGCGTAAAAGCTTCCGCAGAGGATGATGAAGCTTTTTCAATAAGGGGTTCTCTCATCGCTAATTCCCGCCCGGCTTTGGGTTCTGAGGTGGCTCGCATCCATCGCCTCCGACTCGGTGACATGCCTGAGAGACGAATCATCCAAATGATCCCCGAATCGCAAGATCAAGGTGTCACCACTCCTCAGAGTGTTGCTTCTAGTCAACCGCCTCCAGTCGAGCAGCCGCAGACCCTAGGTATAGTGAACGGGTCATCTGACGCATTTACCTCGATGTATGGCCAGAACCCAGACGAGAAATTGCTTGAAGCTATGCAGTCTCCAAAGGACCGGATTTTCCTCCTACGATTGGAACAGGAGGTGATTAATTTCGTCCAATCTTCAAAGTGAGCATAGACCCAGCTGTCGTAAGATGAATTTTTGGAAGGCTGACGCCATAATGTAGGGAACCCTATATGGATCTACCGCCGAACAACTCGTTCTGTAGGATGTTAACCCACAAACTTGCTGACTATTATCATATGACACATTCTTTCGAGGCGGTTCAGGGTTCCGTCCGTATTTTCCGAACTCCTTTCTGCCGCGTACCTCCATCTTTGGCCAGTATCGTGGGTACTAATACTAATACCACCACAACTACAACGCCTCCGCAGCTCTTACCAAAGAAGATCATGCGACGTGGCGAAGATGGTGGATCTGGACAGGCTAGTACTAGTCCATCCAAGGCAACTTCTGAAGTCGGGAGTGATGGAAAGGAAAAATCTGGCCAAACGAAGGAGAAGTGAGTATTACGTGTTCCGCAAATTGAGCAACCCGTTAACCGTATTATAGGCTTACCAGAGAGGAACGGGAGGAGGCATACAATAAAGCCCGAGAGAGAATCTTCGGCAGTTCAGAAAAGCAGGGAGAGCCAACACCAGGTGTGCCAGTCAACATTTTTATCAACAATGGTCTCGGAAACTGACAGATTTCAGATGATGACGCAAATGGTGTCTCTCGGGCAAGCTCCGTATCAGCGAAAGACAAATCTAACCTCGGGAAGCGGGGAAAGACAGGAAAGCAGCGGAGGGATGATTCCGAGAGCTTCGATTCTCGTTCACAGTATCAGCCGTACTATCATCCTCATCAGCCTGGTTGGACACCCCAGTATATACCTGTTGGGCACCCTCAGTATAACAGCCCAGTCCAACAACCTTACCAAAACCCAATGCCCCAGGCATTTCCACCTCCAGCACAAGCTTATCCTGCTATGGTGCCGAACAATGCGTACCCTCAATATGCTAATATGCCAGTTGTGAGTGTTAATTCCGATAAGTCCCATCTCACACAACTAACTTCCTCTTAAGTATGGTCCGCCCGCACAACCCACACCGCCGCGATACCCTCCGTCTAATGGCTCTGTGGCCGCTTATGGAGGACCAGTCCAGAATCCTCCACCTCAACCCTGGCAGCCCACTTATCCCTCGGCACAGGCATCCAGCCCATACCAAAGCCGCGCTCCTCAGCCCCAACCCCCGGGAAATCCAGGTTCACTAGGGATCCCTTATGCGTTCGGACAACTTCCTGCAAATGCCAATCCGCATGACCCGAAGAGTCAACACCCTATTCCTGGAAGCTACAATCGTCATGCTTTCAACCCGAAGACTCAGTCATTCGTGCCTAGTAATGGCATGATACAGGTTCAGCCTCCGATGCCTCCATATAACATGGGTGGCCACGGTAGTCCTCAAGTTGGATCACCTCATCTCGCCTATAGTGGATTTAACTCTCCTGCCCCGCCTCAGCCTTATGTAGGCGGTCCGGGTTATGGCATGAGCCGCCAGGGATCTAACAACTCCCTACCCCCTTATCCACAACACCTGCCGCAACACGCACCGGCACACTTACCCCAGGCTCCGCCTCAGATGCCGAACAAACCAAGCATTCCTCCTCCGACAGGGCCAGGTCAGACTTATAGTCACTTAACTACTTTTGGCAATCCCGCCTTGCCACAGAAGCCTCCGACCGGAATCTAGACTAAAATTCGCGCAACGCAGTAATTGCATGAAAAGTTAGCAAGCATTAGTGGTGTTTATTCTTTTCGGTGAGGACTCGAAACGTATGGCGGATGGATACAGGGAACCCGCAGAGACAACTACACCGGCGTAAATTGGCGGGTTGTCATCAAAGGGATCATTGGCCGGCGTTCAGGCGAAAAATTAGGTGATGTGTTAATTGTTTCTCGAGCAAGTCTTGGGATATGCTAGATGGAACGAATGAATGAATGACGGAAATCTCCTTTTATTCTTTTTTTCCCTGCCATATTATCAAAAAGGGGTATTGAGGTTTAAAAGGTTGTTCTCCGCATCATCTTTATCATCGTCGTCGTCGTCGTCATTCTTCTATCATATGCATATCTAAGTAACAAAAAGGGACTCCTCTCAACGTGTGTGTGTGTGTGTGTGTGTCTCGGCCCTAGGTAAAAAAAGAGGGAAAGTGGTATTATTTTTTGTGGTCGTGGTCGACGTCGACGTTTTTAACCTAGGATCCCGAGATTTATAGTATTTGGTTGATACGAAACGAAATGAGACGACAAGAAGATAGAGTAAAGCAAGCAAAGCAAAGCACAACAGAACAGAGCAAAGCAAATTTCTACATACTGATGTCTACTGAGTATGTATACTCACGTACATGGCTATATGAACGTATGGTATTGCGTTGGTTTTGTGGTTGTGGTTGAGGCTGTTGCGCTGCGGGTTTTTAGTAATTAATAAGTACGTATAGTAATGAAAATTTCACTCATCCATTTTAACTAATATCTTATAATAATAATAATAATAATAATAATTACTGCGTTTTAATATGGAGTGATGATAATAGGACGGGTTAGGAATTGATTACAACGACGAATATTCTTGTGGTAGCATTTCCTCTTTTTTATTCATCTAGTACGTTGTAAAAATAATGCCCTTAATTTGACCGGACGCGAACGCCTCGTATAAACCTCTCTTTCTCTTTTTGCGTTATCTCACAAAACTACCCTGCCCTGCCGATTTTTTTTGGAACTGCCTTATTCCTTCTATGCGTTATGCAATAGTAATAAGAAGCAGTCACGACACGGCATGATATCCCCACTCCGTTGGCCATGCTATGTGTACATGATACCGCCACGGGACTGTTTTTCATCCAGGTTATTAACCCGCTTCTGGGTTACTTCAATCGGCGTTCTCACGAGGCTCACGAAGCTCGCGGGGTTCTCGTTGTTGCCGATCACCCCGTCCGCCACCTCGGCCTCCTCTCTTACCACCGCGTCCACCACGTTCGCCTCTCTCGCCTTTACCTTCCTTCTCACCATCCTTGCTACCGCTGCCATCCTTAGCACCGTCATCGTTAGCCAAAGCCGCCGTAGCGAGTCGCTGACTCAGATCGATTTGGGTGCGGATGCTGTTGGCGAGGTAGCTGACCATCAACACGTCCTGGATGTGGTTGTTGAAGTCGGACTCGATGCTCACGGGGTCGACCTTGGGCGCGAGCGATAATGCGCTTATAAGGTACTGGCCTAGAGCGTTGTTGGGCTCGCGCTCTTCATCGATTACTGCGCCGACGTATTCAGAGGCGCGGTCTAGGAGCTCGAGGGAGTGCTCGAGACTGCGGGTTAGAGATTCTACGTCGGAGACTACGGGGGCCGAACGCGCAGAGTTGTCGCGGGCAGAGGCGATTAGGTCGAGGGCGGAGCGCTCGGCGTCGTTGTAGGCTAGTCGGTGTGGGACCTGGATGAAGAGGCAGGATTCGGATGCGCGCTCGGCGTTGACGGCTACGGGGGCCGAGATGTAGGCTTTGGTTTGGACGTCTTGGCCGGGTTCAGCAGAGACTGTTAGGTGCACTGCGGGGTGAGGGAATGTGCCCGTTTCCGGGCTCGCGAAGAAATTCTGGATCAAGGCGCTGAAGCTGTTAAGTTCGGGGCTTGTTGTATACCAGCCTAGAAGTACTTCGCGGGGGTGTGCGCGTAGGTGGAGGGACAGCATGTTCTTTTGGTACTCCACGTCGACTTCTACTTGGTCCTCGTTCTCCGTATGCGGGATCGCGAAGGAGGACGCTACGGAGACTTCGGTGCCATCCTCGGACCGGGTGCCGACGAGAGCGCCGATGACGCGCGAGGATGAGGTCGAGGAGGGGGCGGGTGTGGAAGTGTTGGAGTTGTTTGCGTTTGTGGAGGCGGGGCGGATATCGCGACGGGTGGCATGGTCGAGAATAGAGAGGATGGACTGTTTTTATTAAAATTTCATGTTAGTTTACATATAAAATACCTAAGGGTATAATATAGAAAGGGTTGGAATAGGTACGCACTTGGGGTTGAATGACCACTGAGAGCGGGGAGATATTGCTCTGGTAGTTCAATATTGTCGGCGCCAAGGGCCTTGACAGATGAAGGAAAGGTTCTGTGTCCACAGCCATGATTGCGATATTTCTCGTGAAGGCTGGCTAATGGAGGAGGAGAACGAGTGTGGTATTAAAATTCGGCAGAGGGGGACGTTGCCTTGTTTTCTCGTCTCAATCGAATCAATCGATCTTTTTTTTTTTCTTCGGGAAATAAATGTTGTAATTTTCACGTTCTCAGCGTAGTGGGGTTCACTGCGGGTTGTGGGCAAGGCTGAACATTTGGTGGCACAAGATAACGATAAAGAAATGCGGATTGAACAGGGGTGTGATGAGTGGGATGTTAGCGAGTTGTGGCGCTTTATAGTGGGGGTATTGTGGCTTGCGTGCAAGAAATTTCGCAAGGCTGAATTCATTTCTTAGAATTTCTTCTCACTTTCAACTTTTTATACCAACTTTTTCTTAACAATCAAGCGACTTTTTAAGTTATTTAAAGAAAAAAAAACTCTTTTATAACCATACTTCTAAATAATTGACAGTTATGCGGGGCAAATTCAAAGGCCCTCGCCGAGGAGGTGCGCCTAGAGGAAGAGGTGGAAAACCAAGGGGGAAACGATCTTTTGGTGCCCCTAGATTCGATAGCGCGCGAGTTGCAGATATTGAGTACGAATCTCTCATCATATGCTTATTTTATGAAACTCAAGTGAATCTAATTCGTCTTATAGAAATGTGGAAGATCAAGAGTCTGAGGAAGAACAAATTCCATCCGAGGAAGAAATCGATGATGACGGCTCTGGCTCGGAAAGCGAAAAGGAGAAAGCTACTAGCAAGCCGTATTTTGCTTTAATGGAGAGCTTGTCAAAAGATCAATCTGCCCCTCGTGCCAAAAGGAGGAAGCTTGACCACCAGCCTGAAAAGGCTAAGTCGGGTTCGAAGCCCGAGCGAGAAGTTGATTCAGTCGATGAGGATGAGGATCGGGATGTTGACCATGTGGAAGAGGTTGAGGAGGGACCTGAGGATGAGGTTGAGGCGGATGATGATGATAATGACATTCCTGATTCATCTGATCCATTTGAGGCTCACTTCGTTGAACTGGACCAAGGCGAAGTGAAAAGGCGCCTCAAAGCGATTCAAGCCAACGATTACTCGCAATCACACATCGAGCAGAATGGTTGGAGGCTGATAAGAAATTTCCCTGGAAAAGATCCAGCTCAATCATCGCTTCTTCCAACCCCTATATCTGGACCATCAAGTTTGAAGCTCAAACAGAGACTTGTTGAGACAACTAGTCGGAAACGGTCAACATTTACCAAATTAGAGCAAGTCCTATACCCGTTGACTTTCGCTTATAATGATCTTCTATTCTGTGGGCGAACTCCAAAAAATGCCGAAGATCTGCGACGAATGGCGTGTCTCCATAGTGTGAATCATGTTTTTAAGACTCGAGACCGAGTCATCAAAAACAACGCCAAACTTGCCAAGGAGGGTGAAAATAATGACTTCGAACCTAGGGACCAGGGATTCACACGGCCGAAAGTTTTGATGCTATTGCCGACACGCAATTCGGCTGTAAAAATGGTCAACACCATCTGTTCCCTATGCGAACCTGAGCAACAAGAGAATAGGAAACGATTTGATGACTCGTACCTCGACAAGGAGTCCACATTCTCCTCAGACCGTCCCGAAGACTTTCGGGAGTTATTCGAGGGTAACGACGACGATATGTTCCGTATCGGCGTCAAATTCACACGCAAGACTATCAAATACTTCTCACAGTTCTATAACTCCGACATCCTAATTGCCTCCCCCCTAGGTTTGCGTATGGCCATTGGGTCCGAAGAGGACAAAAAACAAAAAGGCAAGGTAGACTTCGATTTCCTCAGTTCGATCGAAGTTGTCATTGTTGACCAGGCGGACGCCCTACTTATGCAAAACTGGGAGCACGTCGAATTCGTCTTAGAGCATCTAAACCGCCAACCGCGCGAAGCACATGATTGCGATTTTGGCCGTGTACGTGAGTGGTATCTCGACGGGCACGCTGCCAACTTCCGCCAGACTCTTGTTTTCTCCGCATTCAACACACCTGAGCTTGCGGAACTACATCGTCGGCACTGTACAAATTGGGCTGGCCGCATACGTGTGCAACCCGAATCGTACACTGGTGCTATCGAAGATCTCGGCGGTACTAAGGCAAGACAGACGTTCTCCCGCTTCGAAGCGGCTTCCGTGGCGGCGGAGCCTGATGCACGGTTTGAGTATTTCGTCAGCGCCATCATCCCGTCGCTCACAAAACGCGCAAAGGAAGCTACGGGGACGCTGATCTTTGTGCCGTCGTATTTGGATTTTGTGCGCGTGCGTAATTACTTAGCAACTAACCCCACGTGCTCGGGTTTGACGTTCGGCGCGGTGAGCGAGTATACGGATGTCCCCGAAGCCTCGCGGACAAGATCGTATTTTCTAAGCGGACGACAGCAAATTCTGTTATACACCGAACGAGCGCATCATTTTCGGAGGTATCCATTTAGGGGCGTGAGGAAGGTGATTATGTACGGGTTACCTGATAATCCGATTTTTTACAAGGAGATTGTTGGCGGGTATTTAGGCAGGAGTGAACGGGAGTTAAAGATCGAGCCTGAACGAGGGAGTGTGAGGGCGCTTTTCTCAAAATATGATGTCCTGAAGTTGGAGAGGATCGTTGGATCTAAGAGGGTTGGGAAGATGGTTAGGGAGAAGGGTGATACGTTTGATTTCGTATGATATCCCTTCGGATAGGAATTTATTCGTTAATATACTTAGGCACTTGTGAATGGATTTCCTTCTCGTTGATGAGTTATAGTAGTGATACATATTTCGTACAACTGCCATATCTACTTCATATCTTCCTGCGTAAGTCATGACGGCACGCAAATCCGCCTTACTAAGATTCTCAACTTGGAGTAGCGAGATCTTCTCATGCCCACCCGATACGCATGGCCCCGTAATGGCATAGAAACATCTCATCTATCCATCATAATTCCGAGTATGATCCGTTTCCATTCTTTCATTCACGTTTCATTCCTTTTTTTCTTCCTTCACCCCTAACTACTCGGAATATCCTCCCAACCATCATCCTTACCCTCCTTCCTCGCACTCTTAACACCTAACCGTAACCCCGCTACCCGCTTCACCATAGTATCAAACGCAGCCGCTCCATCAGGTCGGTAACGTGTCACTTTATCCCGGTTTCGCTTTGTGAGTTCAGTTGATTGTCGGCCTAAGCGCTCGTCTCGTGCTACGGCGGCGGCTGTGATGGCGAAGCGTAGGTCTCGGGGTCCGTCGACGAGTTCTAGGATCGCGGAGTCGCCTTGGTCGTACCGGGATTTGGGCTGCGTGCGGAGGACGCGGGTGTACCCCCCTGGGCGTGATTGGTAGCGCTCGCGTAACTCGCCGAAGAGTTTGGGGAGGAGGGCGTGGGGGGTCTGGTATATCGTCAATGTCATTTTCACTCTTGACTACTAACCACCTAATATTGCGTATTGTGTAGACTGGGGAGGGGGGAAGAGGAGACGTACGTATAATATACCCGTGGCTTTCCGTTTGGCGGTTTCATTGTTCCTCTTCGCGAGTGTGATGAGTTTTTCGGCTACCCGTTGTGTTTCTTTGGCTTTGGGCCATGTTGTTCGGACGCTCTCGTGCTGGACTAGAGCTGTGACCAAGTTTCGTAATAAGGCTTGTCGGTGGGATGATTTTCGACTAAGATGTCGGTATGCGACGAGACCTCCCGCCATCCTAAGGTGTGATCGAGTCCAATTGAGACTTGAACTCGGGCTGTATGATAGTTCTTATAGTGAAGCTGAGATAATTGAGGGTTGAATGAATCGATAAAGGTACAAAGATACTTCGATCACAGCGGAATTTTTTAGTGGGGCTTATAGCGCGGGCCGAGCACTGAGAGTTTTCGGATGAGTGCGGTGTACCTGAGTAACTAAGTACCGCCGTACCTCTTAGAAGGTACGTAGCGCAACTTTCGTCATTCGATGAACTTCGACTTCCATTTATTTATTTAATTCACTCTCAACGGCGACTATTAAAGATCAATTGGGCTTTATACTCTAAGCAAGTCCACAGAGAACCACTTAATACTTACACTTGTTTACTCTTCTCTCTATAAAACCTATTCAATTGGTATTCCATAATCTTAGCGCTGCGGCGCACATAGCAAACGGCTCATCATGGGCTTCACAACTGGTTTCGTATGTTCTTAACCACACAACCTGCCCTCAGAGTATATCAGAGAACTAACTGTATATAGACCGGAGGCGTAACTCTCACCCTCTCTATAGCCTATCTCACAGTATTAGCGCACCAAAAGAACCGAGAACACCAGTCCGCAATTCTACGGCAACAGACACGCCTAATCTCAGGCATCATTGATCCCTTACCACCTACTCTTCCACCCACACGCGCCGAACTTGCAGCAGCGGAACGGGCCAATCTCATAGAGCGCGCCAAGGATCGCTGGAACGCAGAGATTGAAGGTGCTGTAAAATGGGCGCAAAACAAGGATTGGGAAGAAGTGCGTGAGGATGCTGAATTCGCACTCGCTAGGTTATGGGCCAAGGCCTCTGGCGGGGAGGTACCAGAAAAGGTAGAGAGGGATACTAAGGATATTGTGGCCAGGACGAAATCAGATGTTGGCTCTGTAGCTGCGGCTGCTAAGGGTGCGTATGCGGATGCCAAAGCTAAGGGTTCTGAAGTGGCAGCCAAGACGGAAGAAAAGGCGGAGCAGACGAGGGGTTCGATTCTTGGTTCTATTGCAAGTGTGTTTAGATGGGGGAAGGAGGCGGAGCAGAAGGTCGAAGAGAAGGCACTGAATCAACGATAGCAGGGCATTACGGGGCTTAATAAGAGTTCGGAGGGGTAGTTGCCGCGCGGTACGGGGTCGCCGGCGCCTCAACCACTCACAGATGACATCGTCATGCGTGTTGCCGAGACGTTGTGAGTTCCCCTCCGAAAATACCGGCCCTCCCCCCGGTCCTCTCTCCCGTCATTCGCCCGGTCGAGAACCAGGTGCCTAAAAAATCATAGCTGTACCTACCTAATGTATCATACAAACCGGTCTGTGACACGAATGGACTAATCCCATTCACCTTTCTATTTGTTGTCCGTCGTAGTTTGCACGAGAAATAACTCTCCCAACTACCTTCACCTTCCTCCCTACCCTTTCTTACTCTTCTCAGCTACTGTGCGTAAAATCTTGGCCACGGAGCAACTTTCACCACATTGGGTTTCTGCACACGCACAACATTGCAATTATAAACGACAGCTTTCATCACAGCTTATGACAGCTTGAGATTTTCGTATTATTCACTCGTTATTCATGATTTTTCATCCCAAGTCATCTTGTTCTCCACTCCGTTATTCTACTTTGTAGCTTTTGACATCACAGTCGAACACAAACACTCTAGACGGTCATAATCATGGCCCCTAAATCCACCTCTAACGTCCGAAAGGGCGTCGACGACATGGTTCACGACAAGGCCTCAAGTAAGGTAGCTCGTCGTGACAGCAAGCGTCGTACCAAGCCGCGCCGCCGTTTCTCGGTACCCAACCACTTTCGACCTCTACACCAGAAGTCTACACGACGTGAGCGTAGGCGATCTGAGAGACGCCAATCTGGGTACGTTCTTGTCTCTTTCATACCAAGTCTCTTATACCGTAAGCTAACAACAACAGCACTATCTCCGGTCCAAGTACCCCCAAGGCTACTAAGTCTCAGGTAAAGCCTCGACCAACCTCACTACCCGCCGAGACTTCAAAGTCTCTACAGTCCAGCAGCCGCAAACACGAGAAGGCTCATGACTCAGCTAAGAAGCCAGAATCCAAGCACATGAGCGCACCCCCCTCCCTCCCCCTTCCCCAACCCCAGCTCAATGACATGTACGGCTACATGCACCAACGCCGCTCCAACAACCGCCCCTCCCCGCGCGAAATGATAGCCAAAGCCCAAGCCGCAAAACAAGCCGCGGAAGCCAGCGCATCAGGTCAAACCCAACTCCAACCCCCTCCTCCACCCCCGCGTCCTCACCACGTCGAGCTGCGTTACCAGAACCTACAGCAGCATCTCCGCAACATCGAAAAAGCGGAAGCAGACGCTAAGCAACGAAGTCTTGCGGAGCAACGCGCTAAGAAACGACC
Organism: Hypoxylon trugodes; assembly: GCF_022578975.1. Taxonomy (NCBI): domain Eukaryota; kingdom Fungi; phylum Ascomycota; class Sordariomycetes; order Xylariales; family Hypoxylaceae; genus Hypoxylon; species Hypoxylon trugodes. Next base: position 805,647 of record NW_026250019.1, on the reverse strand, counting down.
CTTGCCTTGGGAGAAACAGGAGATTGATTACTTCAATTTCAAGTCGTACTACCACCTACCGGTCCCGGAGCACTTGAAGAAACAGATCCCGCAGGAACAGTTACCCCCCGCACAACTCGGGGATGCCGCGCGTGAGGAGTGGACGCGTGGGATGAAGGAACACGGACACGGACAAAAAGGCAAGGGCAAAGAGAAGGAAATGCTTACCGTTGCCGGGGACGAAGACCGCGAGTTTGTGCTTAACCGAAGTTTTCAAAACTCGCAGATCATGGCGAACCGTACGGCGAAGAGGATGGCAAAGGTTGCTGCTGAGATTAAGATGATTGAGGCTATAGCTAAGGCGAAGATGTTGAAGAAGATTGAGAAGGCGACGAAGACTCAGGAGTTCAAGGAGTGGAAGGAAGCTTCTAAGATGCAGAAGATACAGGCTACGTACGCGGACGTCGCCGCCCGAGCACACGCCGAGGCATCAGCATCGGCATCAGCTACAGCACAAGTACCAGCACAAGCACCAGCACCGGTAGAAAACGAGGTAGCCGAAGTAAACATGGCCCTCGAGGCCGCAGCCGCCGCGCGAGAGAAGCGTGGACCAGAGGGACGCCGTCGAAGAGTTAGACGCAATGATAGCAAGTATGACCGTCGAACCGTTACACAGATCGGCGATGAGCAAGCCACCCAAGAGGAAGTTCAACCCGCTACCAAGACAGTCGATGCAGAGCAGAGTCAACGCAACCGCAGTTACATCGAGACATACCGCCACAACGGTAGCAGCAGCAACGCGGGCGGTGTCTGTGGATGTGGAAGTGCTTACGACGCCGAGTTCGAGTACCTCAGGTCCATTTATCCGGGCCCGACCCCAGAGCAGGAGCAATCGAAGCCTAAGAAGAAAGGACTGTGCGGTTAGGTGAAGCGCATCCTTTCGGGTAGCTTTGGCAAGCACGGACGTAAGAATTAGGAAGGAGGACACGAGGATATGAGAAGAGGGATGCCGATGAGGATGAGTAAATAAATGGCAGGCGTTTGTTGCGGAGTTAGGAAAAATACCCAGTGTGTAACATGACCACGATGGTCATAAAAGGAAGCACATGAAAAGGCGGCGGTAGGGGTTTCGGCCGTGTTTATTGTACCCGGACGAGTCAGGATTGTCTTTGCCTACGATAGGTTTGCTTACTTGCTGGCTTGATATTCTCGCTTTCAATAATAATTGCTGCTTGCTTCTCTCTATGCTACACGTAACAATGAATAATGATCTGTGAGCTATGAGTATTGTATAGACCCTAAAATATAACACATCACCATAAAATATCAAGTAGGTGCATAACAAAAAATACCAACGCATTCAATCAAAACTATATTATTTATTCCAATCAACGTAAATTCTCATTTCAGTGAGGTATCTCGAAACTACAAATAAAAGACCGGAAATGGCATCGGTCATTGCTTTCCATCCCCATCTTCTTCACTCCCTTCCTTCTCCCATTTTCTCGCTACGTTCCACGTCTGGCCTCCGCTAATAATGTGTACGAGCGTCAAACAACCCGTGGTATCATTCCAAGAATCGAGCTATTCGAGGCAGCAAAGTCGACCCAATACTTAGGCATAATGGAGAAAACAGGAGCAGCTATCTGGTATCGACTGCAGGTATACAAATAAGATCGTGACCGACATGGTCAATACTTCATCGGTCTAAAAAGCTAACGTCTTCTTAGCTAAGCTCCACCCTTCCCAGCTCTAGATTTTTGTTTCCATGGTATTTGCAGATTCCTTGATGTAAATGATAAATTTGTACATTGAAGATTTGGTATGAAGTCAAAATTGACTAAAAAGCTGTGGACTTCTTGCGTCGTTCGAACATACGAGAAAACCCGTTGCTCTTGGTCTCGGTAGGAGATGGGAGCGACGCCATCTGTTGTGGTGGTGGTTCGGAATCGCGTAGGAAATCGGCCAAGTCCGACGTACGGCTGTTAGAAACAGCCTCTCGTGGCTCGAACTTCTTCATTGGGACACGACCCATGGAAGCAGGGGTGATTGGTGATGGCCTAATGTCGTTTCCAAATTTCTCATTGCTCGGAGGAGGGACCGAAGGGATAACAATTGGCGTGTAGCCTTTGCCGTTGCCAGCCCGGCTATTCAGAGATCGTGTATCATTAGCGAATCCCCGAGGGTTTCCATTTGATGATTTGCTAATAGAGCTTCCGCCTGATCTCAAGCGTGCTATTAGATTCGGTGCGCTAGACTTCTTCTTTGGAATCGAAACGGGTTGCGGAGTTGGCTCGGGGGGAGGTGGGCAGCTGTTGAGGAAGTCGATCAAACTCTCTTCCTGCTTCACCTTCGGCTTAGGTAACACATCCAAAAAGTCGTCCTCTTCGTCACTTAAGTCGATCGCGTAAGGGTCACGAACCCGTCTTCGTGTTCGTTTTGGCATCATATCATCGTCATCAAAATTGTTACCAGAATATTGTTGCATCTTGTTTGCTTTGCTCAGAAGAGCGCTCTGCGAGTTCATTGATGAAGGGGCCGAAATCTCTGTGATATTAGTGGAAGCTTCACTGTTGCGGATATTAGGGATAACAGCGTCGACAGCTTTACCTCCTACAGCGCCGGTCATCTGCATTTGATCCGAATCCATGGTAGATCGGAAAGGAGCCACGTTGCGAGGAATTCGAGGGTTACCTCCATTGTTATTAGGTGGGCCTCGTCTAATAAAATCAATGAGATCAGAATTTTCGCTAGCAGGGCTAACGGCGGCGTCTCTAGCTTGAAGGTGGGACCGTGAGGTCATATTGGTCTTCCGGCTATCAATGCTCGCACTTCTACCCTTCGCAACATGAGTGGGTCCCGTTGCACTACGAGCAGTCGGAGGTGGTGGACCCATAGGGCCCCGATTGTATTGCGCGCTATGCTCTCCAGGAGGCCCTGTGGACCTAATGAAGTCGGCAAAGTCTTGCAACGACTCGCGAGGAATTCGAGCCTCTCTCGCTTGAGGCGCGAAGGCCGATCGACCCTTTGGCGGGATTGAAATAGGCGGGTTCGAAATCGATCCTGACAATTTGGCGCCTATAGGTAGATCCGTAGGTGGATGGGAGCCCAGACTGGTTCCCTTCGTGACTGACACAGATCTCTTAATGGATGAAGATCGTGAGCGCTCGGCGTATTTGGCGTCCTCACTCCTTTGGAACCTATTGGAAAGTTTGGGACTCCCATTGTGCTGGGATGAGTTGGACTATCGACTTTGTTAGATTCAATCCAAGGGAGGCTGTGGGTTGGAGACTTACATCAATATCACGCATGTTTTCTGGCGTAAGTGTGTATTGTAGAGTTTCATTACTGTGGATAAGCTGTTCAAAATCACGAGCTCTATCTTCTGAGCGTCGGCCGTCTTCAGAAGTGCGAACCGTTTTGAATTTGGTCGACGTAGAAGAGGGGGAGTCACTGGGTGGAGGGCGCGATGTTTTGGGCGATTCAGGCGAAGCCCGCCTAGCAGACCTATCCGACGCAGTACCTGTCGAGATTGATCGTCCATACATTGGACGACTTGTGGTTCTTTCGGGCAAGGTCGGTAATGGGGGGCTTCTGGTGGATTTGAAGGGCATAGGCCTTTCCTCCGGGGGTCCTTCTACCTCAGGACCACTCACAATCGATACTTTAGTCGGTACAGACAATTGGGACGACGGCTGTGAATGAACGCTTCGCAATGGGCTGGGGTTTCGAGCAGGTTGAGATGTAACAGGGGTAATGTTTTGAGACTCTTCGAATGACGGCTGAATAACAACGGCATTTCTCTTACTTGGAGATGGCAGATTTGTGTCGTTCTCTTCGGCGATGGGTGGAGTGGAGATTCTTCGAGAACTTCGAGAAGACAGGGCTGGATCTTGCACATCCAGCGAACTTGTCCGCGAACCAGAACCAGCAGTCGGGCTGCGAGGGCTTTGCACCTCAATAACACGCACTGAGCGCACGCTATTAGATCGCCCCTGTATAAGAGGCGCAGGCTTCCCAGACTCTGAGGTAGCAGGAGAGCTTCTCCCTCCGATTGATACACGTGATGATGTCAAGATCTCGGGCTCTTCGGCAAACTCGTCGATTTCGTCTTCTCCAGCTTCAGCCTGGGGGGTTTTGCTACTAAGCGCAGGCGACGCCGTAGATGTGACGTTGGTATTGATCTTTGGCATTTTACCGTCAACTGCCTTTAGCTCCCCTATCTTCTTAACTTTATCTCGAATTTGGTCGGAACCCTCGCTTGCGTTCGCGCCGCCGGTTTGACCCCCAGTAGATGTGGCAGTTGTCGAGCTATCTTGCCCACCTTGTTCGACTCCATTGGGTTCCTGCGAATTGACTCCGCGGCTGGACGTCGGCGGAGAAGGGTATCGGGGCCGTCTGCGCGAAGGAAGAGAGCGTGCTCGTCGAATTGAACTGGAAGGCACCGAAGTGCCGAGAGATGCCAATTCGACCTTTGCGTGTTTAGAAAGGACTATTAGACTCTTCGGTCGCACAACCCCATCTCCCTCTTCCTCGGATTCTTCGTCGCTGTATGTGGCTTCGACATCGCTATCCGGTAAAGGCAGATCGGCTGGACTCGTTTTCTTCGGATCCGATTTCTGGCTCGATCCCTCGCTGTCTTCCTCGCCATCTTGTTCCTCTTGTAACACAAGCGCGGGGTCGGAATCTCTAGGAGTCGGCTGCAATAGAACATGATCTGTCGCAGCGCTTCCGCGACGTTGCGCCGACAATCCGGAGGCACCTGTTGAGCTACGGGAGAACGGTCGAGAGTAGTTGGGTTCCGATGGCGATCGAATTCTCTTCTTCCAGGAACGCCAGAGCCTGCCTAGAGTCCGGTCTAAAGCCACACGTTCCATGTCCAATTCTTCGACAACAATGCGATCAAAGAACTCTCCAGGCATTCGAATGCCGTCTTTCACTTCCTTTTCATACTTAACACGTAATCGGTTGAACGCCGCCTGCCCAGCGATGACCAGGACTTGTTCACCCATAAATTCAAGAATCGATGTTAAAAATATAGCAACTGCAGGGGATATGATATCCGTTAGAATATCGTCAGACTCGCCCCTGAGATGCTCCTGTTCCATGTAGTAGTCTTCATCCTCCTCTTCCATATCACCAAGAGAAGAATAGACCATGCATCGTAATCTCGTTCTTTTCCATACTAGCTCAAGATCCCAATCGCTAGGGGCCTGCTTGCTTGGAGATTGCGCCAATTCCTCTACTTCACCGCCGCCCAGGTATTCACGAAGCTCTTCTTCCGCATTATTGATAGCATCCTTAGCAAGTTTCGGCTTTAATACGTCGGCAACGGCCGGGCGCAACGCTGAAAGTGCAGTAGACTTAGCTGCACCGATAATATTAAACAGGAGTTGGTCAACGAAGTTATTAGCGAGTTGAAGGGCATGTTGTGAAACTAAGGCAGTTTCCTCCGAGGGCTCGATGCCCATTTGGTCGTACCACGATTCAGAGTGACTATCATGGTCATTAGTGACGATTTGCGAGGCAGCGGACGCCGCAATGTATACTGCCTCGGGCGACACAGAGAGAGGGGGCGACATTAGATTGTGGCCGACTGTCGATGGACGGTCGCTCGAGATGCTTTGGGTTCTAGAGCGAACATGTCGCGGGGCGTTCGCGATCGCAGCGATTGAGGAAGAGCTCGACATGGCGGAGTCGCGGCTTAGGAAACCCTCGATTGGTATGTCTGTTGTAACGGCAGACCCCGGAAGGTCGCCCTGATTAGGATCGGTAGACAGGGTGAAGCGAAATACTGCAGACGGCGAGTCCGCAGGGAAGGTCAATGGCGGTTTAAGACACTCCCTTGAGTTATTGAGACGTAGAAGCTGCGATTAATCTAGAATATTAACTGCAAATTCTCCAAAGGAAAAAAGCAATTAAGAAAATTGCGCCCAAACGATTGCCGAAAAGAGTGCAAGAAGATTATTGGTGAATCAAATAAGTGGGAGCTCGCAGATGAAACATTCCGTGAAGAGACTGGAGAGACTGGGGTGGCTAGTCATGAAATGCATGTATGTAGTAGAGTAGATCTGTGTAGGTATGTACAAACGGAGTTGTCTCTAGCTTTGAGCCTCTAATAGATTATTGGCAGCTTTCTCTTCATGAATCATGCATCGTGACAAGCTATCTCTATAGGTGGATAGCGAGTCAAGATAGCGGGAGAAGAAAAAACGAGTGGTGGTGAAGATGATGCTGTACACAGTCAAGTGTGACTACATGTGATGTGATGAAATGAAGGCTTTGTGTAAGGAAAGAAATTAGAATGTATAATTGTGATGACCACTTGGCTATGAAAAGAATTAGGCAGTTCATCCGACACTTGATTTCTTTGCTCTGGCTGTCTGGCTGTTCTGGTGGCCTCCCCCTATTTCGTAAATAACATGGGAATGAGGCTTCAGGGAAACGAACCCCTTGTCGACAAGGGGGTATTCGTATGTGGAAGTAAATAGAGTAGATCAGTAGATAGATATCTTCCAAGATTCTCGAACATATTTCATCATATCGAATCGTCTTGCGCCGATGACCATAGGTCTGTGCTTTTGACAATGAAGAGAAATAATAGAAAAAGAAAAACAGTAAAGCAAAGCAAAGTAAAGCAATCGTTGGCAATATGTAACGTAGAATTGGACCAACATACCCTATTACTATCGAATAGGAAGAAGCAAAGACGGCACCGACAGCTAATTGGATGTTGCTTCTTGGTTGTTTAAAGCAAGCAAAGTTGGGCAAGCTTGGATTAACTGACTCATAACTGTCAAGAAAACATGTTTGTCGCAAACGAAGCAGAAAAGAGTAGATAGATGATGCCTGTAGATGAGGGCCAGGCTTTACTGAAGAAGAATCGGACGGAGGTTGGAGAAAGGAAGCACAAGCGGGAAAGAGACAAACAACGTGATAGATAGGCAGATAGGGTACATAAGATAGAGCAAAAATGGTGTTCTACTTTTAGTTTTAGTTTGTCGGTATGCGTGAGTGTGGGAAGGTTCAATAACCTCGAACGTTTCGCGGCTGTAACTTCCATTACAACAGCTACATATGTGCTTACGGGATGGCAAGGTACATCCAAAAGAAAAAAAAAAAAAAGTTGCAGGGATTGGGGTTTGTGGATGTGGATGTGGATATGGATGCTTGTTGTGGTGTAGTGGGAGTATTTTATGTATCCATAGATGTACATAGTAGTTCGTACCTCCCTTATGTGTGTGCTATGTGCAGCAGTAGTTAGGGCGTTGTCGCCCCATGGTAGCCAGCCGGATCCACTACCAAAAGACAATTACGCTAATATGTAGCTACTTAGCTCGCTACCTACAAAAGACATAGAGCTAAGCAAGGTTATGGTTAGCTTGACCCCTGCCAAAAACCGTATATCGTATGTACATATTGTAGGGAGCGTTGAAATTTTACATTGGACGTACCCGTAGAGTATGCACCCCTGAACCAGGGTCTGAATTCTCGCAGGAGCTCCGTAGTATTTTGAAAGATTGAAGTTGATTCAGGACCCCGCACAAACATAAAGAACTTCCATTAATATACCCCTACTTAGATAGGTACCATAGCTTTGGGGGTTTCCACTCTCAATTCTTCGGTATCCGAGATAGCTATCTACTTTCACATCATACGTCGCTATCGGAATTCTCGAAATTCGTGAAACAAGATATATGTAGGCAATATGGATGAATGGATTTAATGTTCTTTGGGGTACAGTTTATGTAGGTGGGGATATATGTACCCATGAACGTTTCGAACTCTGAATCTCGGAGATTTATTGTGCAAACGTGCAGCAGGTAATACCTACCTACATACTGCCTGCTTCCTGCCTATCTAACCTGCCTACAGAGTACATACATCCACCAAAGAAAAAGTCTGGATTGTTTTTTTTTTGCCCCCAACCAACTTTTTTTTTCTCTTCTCCAACTCATAATACTTCAATTCGTACCAGGGGATCTCGGATCTCAGGTACAAAATCAAAGTATTTGTTATATATATACTAACGAATAGCGCCTGTCGAAGATTCTTTCAACCCGTTGACAAGCCAACCCAAAGCAAAGAAGAAGAAAAAAAAAAAAAAAAAAAAAAAAGAGCGACAAGGGGCTAGAACTTCGATGGGAGAGGAACGCGCGCAATTTGATATTGCTGAAGGGGATCATCGAATCCACAAGTGGAGGTTGTGATCTCGTGGGAAGTGGAGGAACCTATCTCTACCTATTCAAATCCGGTTGGTGATTCCGGTCTAGTGCTGCGATGACACGCGAAGAATGACAGGGTTGGTGATATTGGTGATATGGCTAACCCTTTTTAAATCGTAGGTCGCGCGCCCCGTGCAGACCAAATCTTAGCTGTTTAGCTGCTATGCTGCTTAGCTGCTGAACCGAGCAAGTACTGTAGGTATTAATCCGAATCCACATCAAAGAAATTCGGTGGCGATGGATTCATAACGTTGCACTGGGAATGATATGATGACTGCATTTAGGAGGGTTGCGCCATTAGACGAACCGGCCTCTTAGCAAAGTCCTTTTTAAGAAGTTTTTGAGAAGCCGATGCTGTGCCTCTAAGGCACAGTCAGACCTCTTCAATCGTGGTTTACGAGATCGAATTCTGCAACGCTCCAAATCTCTAGACGAAGATGGGGGCCAAACTACGAACATATACAGGCATTTATAATATTTCCCCTTCTTATTCACTACCTCACCTATTGGCTTATTGATGATTGCCATTGTCTTCATACTTCAAATGGTATGAATAGCTAATAATCCCTTAGTTTCGCCCTGTTCGGCACTCGATAGGATGTAGGATTCTAATGCCAGCCGGGTTTTCAAAACATTGTCTCTCGATACAGCTCTCGGAGCTTACTGGCTGTAACCCTTCTGACGTACAACAGACTGTTGGATTTAAAACTCCGCGACACCACCATTGCCTTAACGTAGTTGTTGCTCCGGGACATTAAGCAGGATTTATTGAATCCTTCACCGCAATTATACACGCATCTCTTCTCCAAAATCGATAACAAAGAATCCCAATTCACCTGCCCTGGGTCGCATTCACCGAGTAAATGATTTTGGTATTTTTTGATTATTCTTTCCATTCACCCGAAATAAAAATACGCCGACTTAGGTCTAAGGGGCCAAGGTCTTTAGGGGCTGCAAAATAAAGAAAGGGAGAGAGCACGGATGAAGACTTGATATTTTTCATCACATGAAATAGCAAACTACGCCAGCGGTCCACTTAGAGTCATATCAGAGCCTAGAGCTCTAAGACATTATGTATATGCTAACAATTAGACCAACAGCCAGCTAACGGGCCGCTCAAGATACTATCGATGACTAACGTCCAGACTATCCCGAAAGATCTGACGGCGAGCTCAAAGTGTTACCATTTCGCTACCGTACGATATCTTACGGAGTCTCGGCTAAGACCCCATAATATATTTGTAGTACAATGCGATGCCATTCTCAAGCCTGAGCGACAGGGCATCATACTAGGACAATTAGGTGGGCGACAATTCGGCGAGCCTCGTTTTGTAACTAGGTGGCGGAACAGCCCAGAACTCAGGTGTTTGCAATTCGCTAAATATATTGATCGAACACCACCTATCACCTGGCCCTTCAGTGGGTTGTAATACCTACCACATCTCCATCTTTAGATAGATGCAGCCTACCATTCGTGATCCTTCGCAGCCATCACTCTGCACCATTCCACATAAGTTGGTTGAATGCTTACTGCATTGAAGAGGCGTGTATCAGCCGCTGTATCACAAAGGTGGGATAAGTCGGGCGAGTGAAAGAGGTTGACGTTATTAGTACTGCATATGTGAGATAGTCGGTGGCTATGCCGACTGATCAACGCATGTACCCTGGTGTCGATCCCCGAGTACGGAGAAACAATTGACGAAATTGTCTCGCTCGACACTTTAGATTGTATCAACAGATGTTAGATAGTCCTAGTAGGCATGCTTAATGCGTCAGCTCTTCTTACTCTAAAAGGGAAGAAATAATAAACCAATACTAGGGACAACAAACAACTTGTCAGATGTCACTACCCGCAATGCATACCCACAGGAAATGAGCCCGACTGGATCCCTGGCACGGGAAGGTCTTCATAGGGACACAGGGATAGCCGTTCCGGACAAGATCCACACACGTCTACGGTGATCGACATAGGCTTCTTTAGGTACCGATCCGTTTAGACGGAGACATACTGGCGGTACCCACCTAATGATGACCTACATGTTCACTTTCACAACTACATCCAGCAATTGACGGGCTCGTCAGCAACTTAGGGCTTACGATAGGCCAGCCCGACGATTCCTTTTGCGTTCTGCCGCATAAGAAAGTGGCGGCGGCATGTCAGAACTTAAGCTCCCGCCTCGTCATCTTACGAAATATATCTCAACCCCACAGTCTCGCTTGTTACCTTTTTTCTTTTATCTCTTTCATTTTTTTCTCATGTGCCGAAAGCGAGGCTTGAGTTTTGGAGTTTTGCTGACGGCATCGCGTGACCTGCTACCATTACGCAGCCTCCCTAACACGAATGCTTTGGATATTCCGGCGAATCCGCCTCAATCTAATTCCTTGATAAGAGGTGATCCTTCAGGCGTCACTATGTCATGTTGGATCGTAGATTGCCCCCAATCTCCGTGCCGACTCCCGATATAGAATATGATATTTTCTGGGCGTATAATACGATTCCAACTGAGACATGTGCCGTTAAGCCATGGAAACTCCGGGGTCTCCTCATAAGCTCAGAAGCCATATGGCGCCCCGATGACCAGGGAACTGGATTTTTAGTATTACAGGGCTTAATTAGCATATGGGTAGTCCTTAGAAAGTGTATGATTATTGCGCTACCACTTAGAGGTCATCGCCAAATTCCCTCTAATATAATCCTATCCATCTTCACCTAACCCACGAAGATATTCACAGAGATACAAATATATGCGTATACATCAAATCAAATTAATTATTTACTCCCCGGGCCAAATGCACTCCTACCTAGGTATTCTCCACATGGCATTGTCACTCCCAACACCCACCCACTTCCCAACCTCCCCTAAGTCCCATGCATCAACCCGACGGCCAACGGCCCATCTACACGCCGTACAACCCACCAAATTCCCGACCGTCCTACTCCGCGGCTTCCGAAACAATAAGATTATACCGTCGCGCAGTTTACACATCCTATAATTATAAGTAGGGCCCCAACCAGTCACGTCAATAGCTTAGAGCCGAGAGGCGTTTCTTCTATGCATTTTCTATGCACGGGTCGGTTTGGGATATATAATCTTATATGTGAGGTGGGTAGGTATCTATGTACGAACCCATCGCGGCCGGACGGCTTCTGCGCGTAGCCATTATTTTATTTCGCCCCGTTCAGCTCGTCCTCGTTCTCTGCTGTGTCCGATTTATTGGTTGGCTCATATCCCTTCCAGATCCTCAGGGCTGCGAGACACGTAGGAGGGTACATATGCCGTGCTACAATATTTAAAATAGGACTATTTCGGTGCTGTTCCTTATTAAAGAAACGTGCCGTCCTCCACGATTCCAAGTTTTTTTGTTCTTGGGGGCCGCTCCTTCGTCTATGCTTATAATTAGTACGCCGGGTACCGGCATTATTGGCGTCCGGGTACTCGCATTTATCGACGGCACGTCATCTTTGGCGTTTGGGGGGTTTGCGGCTGAGGGCTTGTTGTGTGCATGTATCTACCCTCTAGTGTATGGCGTATAATGAGCATAGTACTGGTATAGTAAGTTCCCTGGGGGTGTCCAATTTCGTAGGTACTTTTGGTGCATCCGTGAAGAGGTTACGTACATATGTACATTCTAATAGAGATACCGAGGTAGAAATCCTCAATGTACTGTAGCTACGAACGTCTTGTCAGGATGGTGTAACCCTTTCAAAGCCGAATGATTAGGTACCTATTCACCAGTCCCCGATGAGCTGTAGGATGACTGTGGATGAATAATCTTGCCCCGAGCCATGACACTCTTCAATACCTAGGTATTCCGCGGTAGATATCGGTTACACACTATATTCTCCTCTTGTGTAACTCGTATGATAGATGTAAACGAGGCAAAACAATTCTATTGTCTTGGCCGTTCCAGTCAAAGACGCATGAAAATGGATTATAACAGCGAGAATCGATCATGAAAGGGGAATGCTAATTATTGTACAATGTCACCTTCAACAATAGAAACAAAGACACCTCATAGGAGCTTCCAGGTCGAGTCACATTGCTTCCTAGCTATGTAAATGGTAGTATACTAACACTCGATAGCCATGTCGCTCAATACTGGGGAGATGATTACGGGAATAGGGGAAAATCTCTTGGAGGGCATATACATTTTAGAGAGTGATAGAGGAATGAACCACTAAAAATGCGAATATCTTCGCGTCACTCGCTCAGATACACCAGATACTAACTCGAACACGCGTTATCCAAGTCGAGTTCCTATTCACGAAAAAGGGCCAAACATGGTGATTGTAGCATGATACAAATCCTTTCAACTCAATGAAGGAGCTGATAAATGCCAATGACTTGTCACAATTGAAGGCTTCAGAACAGTCTTCACTTCCGAGGGTAGAATATTCAACTCGCCTTCGCATTTGAATTCTCTGATGTTCTGCCAACGACAAAACTAGCAAAATACTCACAGGAACCAACTTGGTAAATATTATTGACACTGACCTTACGATTAACTCATCTCAAACTAACAATACCGAACCAATGCCGAACCCTAACCAAACCCGCAATCTCGCGGCCGAGAAAATCATCAGGGAACAGCAAAACCGCGCATCAGCCATGAATTATTACAGCCAACAGCCCGGAATTCCACGTCCAGCAGGTGGAAGTAATAACGTGAAGAGTGCCGGCACCTATAAGGCTACGGGCACCGGTGGACAGACCTTCATGGGATCTGATGGGAACCCTAAGAGCACCTAGACTAGATGTCGCTTTCATTTTGGAATGGCACTTATCTTATGTCACTGAATGATTATACGAGGTAATGGAACATGACCGATATTGACTATGCTTTTCTTAGCGTTGAGTTTAGCGAATACCTAATCAATTCATTCTATAAACCCATATTTTTGTCTTCAGAAATGTGAAATTTGTATTCCGCCGTGTGCTTAGATGCTTCATTGATTATACCTAAACTTAGATTTAGTTTGCCGGTACAGTAATAGCACTGTTCTCCCTGTGTCACCTTAGCTTGCAAACTTTACTCAGATATCAACACCAAAAAAAAACGTATTCTTTTCTTCGTTTAAATATTCACGAGCGTCAATTCTCACATAGAGCAGGATGTGTAGTAGATTATTCGTAGAAGTCCCGCCGCAGACGCTTCGATTATTCGAGCAGCTCGAGGTACACGATATCTTCCTTATCGAATGGCAGCACCCTCTTTTAATCTGTCTAGGATACCAAACACTCGTCAGACAAAATGTAAGTACCTAATATTCTAGTATACCAGCTTACATAGAACTAAACCCCAAAGGATTATTTCTTCCTCGCTCCAGACGAACAACTCCCCATAATCGAGCATCTCGCCGCCGGTCTCGGTTACCAACCCGCCGACCACAAGACACTGCCCCCAGCTTATTCATCCGAGTATTCTAATCTGGGGCTTCGATACATAATCCGGGAGTTCGAAAAGAGTCGCTTTAACGTCAACCCATGGAATAGACTTGTGTTCCTACCTTTATCTTGGACTAGCATTTCGCGCGATGAAGCAACGCGGCTTAGCGCTTCGGAGAACAAGTTACCGTGTACGGTTCACACGGTGTCTATATCCGTCGCCTGCACCGCGCTCATGCGCATCATGACGCGAGAAAAGCGAGGAAGTCGTCTACGAGCGCGTGTGACTGCTGAACTAGTTAATGCCATTACACATCACTACTTCGACACGAGCTATGAGGGCGATTATATGGATATACCGCCGGATACGCAACCATGGACCGAGAAGGAAGTCACAGAGATGAATAATGCGATTAAGGACATTGAAAGCTGGAAGATGAGGGAAGGAGAGGAGTGGATTAGGAGCGAGCTGATACGGGCTGTGTCGGGGAAGATAGGGTATCATGAGTTGTCTTGCGGGAAGGAGTAATTGTGCTTGGTTGTAGTTTCCAAAGAAGTAGAGGCAATCGCAATGGCAAACAGTTGATAGCAAGCCTTCCTTAAAAAGTGTGCGCGCGCGTGGCCTTAGGGAGGCAGTCACCACCCATGGTGGTACAAACTATATAAGGTAGTTGCGATTGTGCCCTTCTCCCCGTAATCATTAAATAAATGCCATTAAATTTATGCAACCTGTTACCTACCAGATCATACGCACCAAGATATCTAAACCATCCATAAACAATAGCATTACACTATAAAAACCATGAATTTCGACTCCGAGCAACTCGAAGCCGCCAAGGCTGTATCCGAAGCCCTAGACTCCCTCAACATCCAACACGCCTTCATCGGCGCCTTCGCATCACGCCTCATGGGTCACGATCGCACCTGCAACCGCGTCGACGTCGGCATCGACATCTCCACATACACCGCAGTGGAAGTCTCGAAACGGTTAAACAAACACGGGGACCTGAAGAGGGCGCGCGGCCAGTTGCTGTACCTTCCCGAGGACTGGGAAGAGGAGAGTCAAGTTCCGATCGAGATAACTCCGTTATGGCCTCTTGTCGATTCTCGTACGCCTCGCGTTATCGAGGTTCGGGGTGGTAAGTGGGATTTGTAAATTTTGGCTATTGAAGTGAGGTCTAACTTTGATTTAGTCACTGTCCTGCATCCGGCTATACATGTCCTAATGGATGTCAACCTCTGCGTTCAGTACATCGGTAGTACGAGTCCTTTATCGATTTACAGGCTCCACCAAGGCCTCTCGGATACCGAGTTTCAGTTACAGTGGCTTAAACAGCATAACGAGAAGATCGACTTTTCTGGCTATCAGTCTGATCGCGATACTGTGAAGGATCTCGTCGACCACTGGCGAACGAAAAACCGGCGGGATTTGGTGGATCTATTGGATTCGGTTCTACAGCCAGAGGATAGCGAGAGGATTATGCAGGTCTAAAGGGGATCTAGATATGCGAGGATTTACTACTGCTTGTTTTCAGCTTTCAGCAGTCTAGACGTGGAAGTAGCTGCGAGGTTTCGGGTTTGTGGCGTTATGGAAAGATACCCACTAAGTAGGCGGGAAATCCGGAGTAGATAAATGGTATTTTAATGGAAGCAGTCTCTTGACTATCTCCCTGTTCCAGTAACACTCCATTGCCTCCCCCTTTCTTCTTTCTCCTTCTCTTCCTTTTCGTATTCTTCTTTGTCTTCGACTAAATCCTAACTCCACATCTCCTAAACCGCGAAATTTCACCGTGAGTTCGGGTTGTGCTTATATCATTCTTCAACGGGGAAAAATTTGCCTATATAAATAGGACAAGTTCAGCTCCGCGGAGATGTCATGGCCGGAGGTGGGTCCACTTATTCGGTATTCGGGAGACGGAGTCATGGGAGCCCCGTGCCATTTGATCCACCGACTAGACTTGGACCCTTTTGGAATTTTTGTTACACAATATGACGCCAAGTAAACAACCAATTGGTCATCGCGTCGTTTATATCCCTGAAGAACCTTGAATATCTTAGTCAAATATCCTTCTTGGTCCTTCCTCTATGCCTTCCTTGGGCATGACACCATATTCCCTGTGGAATGAGAAAGAAAATTAAACGGCAAAATTGCGTTGGCGCCAACAACGAAGAATCCCGAGGTTCAAATAAATGAATGCCATATAAGCTTACTACTGTCGCCGACATGGCTTTACACCGCTGTGGCGAGTTTGCGTCGTTGAAATACCCCCTTTCTCCCTGAATTTTGTTGAAAGGATCGTCCTTGGCACCCAAACCTTCCTTTCTGGGCCTGACTAGGCCATCCGGTATCCAGATGCCCTTCCATCCATCAAAATGGCACTTCGAGATCGACGACTATCTTAACCCCTGGCTCCCCGCAGCGCCATGGAAGCACATACCGTACCCCGTCGCGCGCTTCTTAGGCCATAGGCCGGAGCACCAGCGTCCGCTGGGTAATATAGCCATGATCTTTTGGGCCTTCATTGGGGTGTTCTGTTCGATAACTATCATCGAAGCGGTGGGCCGCGCCGTCCCTTCGTTCCGCGAACACGGTGCTCCTATCATCATCGGCAGTTTTGTAAGCTATTGACCGACTGTCTCACCTCACATCAGCTTAGAAGAAGAAGGAGGGGGGTTCAATGTAAAGTAAAATAACTAACAATATTCGGTTCCAACAAGGGCGCCGCTGCTGTCCTCGAGTTCTATGCTATCGAGTCGCCCCTCGCGCAACCGCGCAACGCTGTCCTCGGCCAAGTGTTCTCGTCCTTCGTCGGCGTCGCGATTAGCAAGTTATTTGCCTTGGGCCCGGTGTCGAGGGAGTTAACATGGCTGGGTGGCTCGCTGAGTTGTGCGTGTGCAGTTGCTGTCATGGCTTTGACAGGTACTGTGCATCCGCCCGCTGGTGCTACCGCACTCCTCGCCGTGGTCGATGAGGGTGTGGCGCATCTGGGTTGGTTCTTACTACCGATTGTCCTTCTCGGATGCGTCTTGATGCAGTGTGTCGCCCTACTGTTAAATAACATCCAACGACGGTTCCCGGTCTACTGGTGGACCCCCGCGGAAGTGGGTCGGCGGAAACAGTCACCACAGCACCGCGACGATGTACAGAGTAATAGCGATAGCGGAAGCGAAATCGGAGCTAAGCTTGAGATTACCAGAACACGTCACATGGAAGAAGGGAAAGCCGTAGTGGAGCAGGCGAAGGTAATCATAACAAGAGGGCACGTCAACGTCCCTGATGATATGTATCTCTCGCCCGAAGAGAAAATTTTTCTAGAAGAGTTAAGTGAAAGATTATGATAATTGACCTACTACTTTTGCAGTCTTCATTCCCACTAGTGTCGACTTCGACTCATAATGGCCTCAGAGGTATGACTTATTAGCATATAACCCTAGCAGTAATCTGAAGTTATAGTGATGAAGCTAGATAGGAAGGAAAGTTGTACTTGCCTGTGTTAGAGACCCTTATCGTGGCAAGGGACCGCTATCGCCACAGAGGAGGGCCCTGGCTTAAGACATGAAGACAAAGGGGCTGTTCGTGTAACTTGTGCTCTCCTTGAATAGCAACGGATTTACAGCCCCCCTTCATGGTTGGTCTTGTGGGAGCCTGCCGGCTGTGGTTACTATACCTTAGAAGGACTTCTCTATGTCATACAGCGAATAGTATGCACTATCATTGATTTAATCGCCGCATGAATATGCGATGCGTATTTTTTGCGTTACTCTTCCATGGGCGGTTCGGTCACCCACGTTAACAGGTCGACATTAGTAAGTTAGAACGATTGTCACTGGGGCGCAATTAGGCCCATTGACATCCTTGGGGAATGGTACCTTTGGAGTGGAAAAGGTAGGGAGAGCGAGGGAGGGATGAAGAATGACGAGCTACGACAGATCAGCCAGCCTTTCCCGGATTCATCAATCAACGGTACTGAGTGGCCGTAGTCTTCTGCCTCAATTCTTCGCGCATGAGGTCAACGCCATTCACCGGTCCCGATATACCCGGGAATAGTCTTCCGGCCTGCTCTTCGATCCTCTTGCAAGTGATACACGTGGATTCTACGTTCTGCACCGGGCCTTCCTGCTTGTGGTAGCAGGTCGTTCCGTTCCCGACCCTGCAGTATGTGCTCACTCTAGTGTTTCCTACATGGCCACATAGGCGATGAACTTCCCGATAGATCTGACACATGATGTGTAAGTTGTCTGACTATGTTGATTGAATTGAGATCCGATATGATAAGACTCACTTGGTTTGTAATTGTGCGAGAGAATTTGCGGATGGTTAGAGAATTACAGTATTGCGAATGAGTAGATTGAAAGTTTTATAAATCTGGAGAAATTCAATCTAGAGAAAAAAAACTCAGCCTCTTTATATAGAACGAGGTACGTCGTTGATAGTAACCGTGAGAGCAGGATTAGTACTATCCAGGCCCCACTGCACCTTGGGTTGGAAATAGTGAGACATTTATGTAGATTCTCCTGTTGCATACCTAGGTATGTTTCCTACTAATAATGTTCGGATAGGTTCGCACAGACTTGGTCGATTGAGGTTGAAGTCGGAGTCGATTATGTAAGTGTAAAGTTCTGAATAGTTCAAGATAATTGGTCAAATTAGCAACATAAAGTAACTCCGATACTCCGTTTTTTTCTGCACATCATGCTTTTTCTATAGCCCACTCGGGTTAGTTATGATGGAATTTTATGCTCAACTTGGAAACAACCTCCTCGGAAGGGTGCATGTGGTGGCTTGTGGCTTATTTTATTGAGTCCGCATCGGACCTCACTAGGCCTCACTAGCATTACAGTTCACACCAATCTCACACCAATCTCCGTATAGATGCAGTAGAGTTTAGACTATCCGTATAGAGTTAGATAGAAGGAAGGTTCTGTATAAGGTAATAAGCGCCCCACTGATCATGCCCCTATAAGTTATTTTATTGGTCATATTTAATTCTCTTAAGTCAGCATTTCTTGTTTGTGGCTTCAATTTCGCAATTTTTTCTTCTTCTTTTCCCTCAAGCATCTCTACCTATCCGACATTTGAAGTATCTACTCAAAAACATTTTTACCGGGGCGATTGGGTGAGCTGTTGAAAACTTGGGATTCGGACATTTCAAAATCGTGGCTTGAAAAGACTGGTAGCACGCACCTCCATTGCTTCACAGTCGAAGTATGGCTCACGAGTCAGCCGTGGTGGGGGGTAAGACCCCCGTCGAGACCAACTCGGATCACGAAATAGCAGCTCAAGAAGAAGGGCCCCAGCCTGTCGAGACGGAATATGATATCGAAAGAGTAGAACAAGTCTACAGGAAGTTGGATCGCCGCATTATTCCAGGTAAATATATCGACTGCCTACAATTCCCAACAACTTATTAAGAGTTGACAACAGCATTCTGGATCCTGTACTTCCTCTGCTCTGCCATTCGCTCTAATATCGGATTGGCGCAGACAATGAATGCGGATGTCGGCCATGACTTGATTACAATGCTTGGACTCTCCTCTAACGACATATCTACTGCATTGGCTCTCTTCTATGTGTCTTATGTCATTTTCGACTGCCCCTCGAATCTCATCATGAGCAAGCTCAGCCCTCGAGTTTGGATGGCTAGAATTGTCTTTGCTGTTGGTGTCATAGGTGCTTGTTTCACTGCTGTCCAGGCTGCTTGGAGCTTGAAGTGAGTTATCATAATTTCCTTCTTCTTTTAAATTGGCATATGTCGCTGATACGTGCCACAAGGCTGCTGCGTTTCCTGCTGGGTGTGGTAATTGCTGGGATGTGGCCTGGAATGTCTTATTACTTGACGTTGTTCTACCCACCCTCTCGAACAGGCAAGCGAATCGGACAGTACTTCACAGCCGCGCAGGTTTCAGCTGCTGTGGTCGGCTTAGTATCTGCGGGTTTCCAACTTATGGACGGCGCGGGCGGGCTTGTCGGCTATCAATGGATGTTTCTTATCTATGGTCTCCTCGCTGTTATCCTAGGTTGGACCCTTCTGTGGTGGCTTCCGGAACGTCCCCTACCTCCAGGAGAGAAGAGAGAGCGCTCTGGGTTCATCAAATGGCTCCCACCAACTCCCGAAGCCCTCACAGGCGAAGATGCTCTAGTTCATTATGAGGACTTGAAACGAGTCTACCATCCCAGACCTTGGGCACTTAAGGATTTGGGTTATGTCCTCATCGACTGGCGGCTATGGCCATTAACCCTCATGTATTTCGGCGTCGTGGGAGTCGGAATTGGCACCCAACTCTATGGTACAGTAATCATTCGCGGTATCAATTCATCGTTCACTGGTGTGCAACTCAGCCTTCTCTTTGCGCCCATTTGGATTGTAAGTCAACCTCTGCTAGACATTGTCTTACCAACCCCTAACTTTATAAGATGGATCTTATTGCGATCTTGCTTGTAACTCCGATCTCGGATCGTTTCCACCGTCTTCGTCCTCTGTTTTTCTCGTGTGCTGTATGCATTCAAATTGCTGGGCTTCTCACCGTCACGTTTGCCCCCACCTGGAATCCTTGGGCGAGGTATGGAGGGCTTCTTATGGTCGGATTTGGTCTTGGTCCGACGGTACCTATCTGCATGACTTGGACCAATGAGATTTTCCAGCAGCGCCACGGCGAGGTTGGTGTCGCTGCTGCATCGGCTTTGGTTTCTGGTCTCGGGAATCTCGGCAGCATTACGACAACATATGCACTTTACACAGGTTGGCCTGCAGATGCTGCTCCAGGGCCTCATCAATATCGTCGAAGCAATCTGGTTATGATTGGCATTTTATGCATGAGCATCCTGAGTAGCATTGTCATGTTCGTTGCGCTAAAAATCGTCGGAAACAAACCTAGCCACAAGATCGCTAGCAGTGGTAGCTCTACGCTTGATGGCGTGGATGGCTTTCAAGACGGCGCGGCCCGTCGTGAGCTTCAGCAGCGCGGCTTCGGTCGGATGTGGTGGAGCAGGACGTAATCATTTACATCAATCGCCCTAGATGACTATGATTATGCTCCGCTGTGAATTTCAACAACCCAACAGTGCGACCATGGTATGAATATTGTTGGGGCTACAGGCAGCTCAACCTGCCACTTATCGTCGTTCGTTTCGTTGTCACTTTTTTTTTTTTTTTTTTTACGAATTCGTAGTACGAATCACGCCCATTAACGATTCAATACGCACATCATACGGAGAGAATTTTCTAGCTTCGACAGGGAAAGTGCCGTTACGCCATCGCTGAGGTTGGGCGTATCTGGATGAAAGAGGGACAAGGCGAAAATGCTGAAACGCTATCGTTTTTGGTCCGTCTTATGGGAGGGTGGCGTAGACGGAGGTTTTTGTTTTGCATCATTTTGGTTTTGGCGCTTGCATATGATACCCCATTTGTGTTTTGAATACGCTGTCATTCGAGATATTCAACTGAAGACTCGCCGGCGACAGTGCTTTTACGCCATCGCTTGGGACGGCGTGTTGCAGCCGGGACGGGACCGGCGACAATGTTTTGCGCTATCGTTTGGGAACTCGTCTCGTGGGCGTTGCTTACACACGCTTCTTCGAGTTTGTCGTTTAGTTCTTGGTGGAGGATAAAAGAAACAAGTAGCTTGGCTGACGCTCGCTACATCGTTATATACAATTAGGCGAACATTCTTAGCCTTGCATCTATTATCGTGATTCCTTGACGCCCCTCCAACCCCTTCGCCTTCCGTAATTACACTTGACCCATCGTTCAGACGTAAACCTCATATTATGGCACATTACTGCTCGATAGAAAATTATTAACGCAATCAATTAACCCGACCTCATCGCGCAGATTGAATCCCCTTAAACATCGAGAGCTCGGGTCCAACAGGTTGTAAGAATTTGACGTCTCTGGGCTTGAGGAACATCGGCTCGGTCAATTCGAAATATTCCTTGTAGTAAGGCTTGGTAATTTGATTCTTTGATAATAGTTAGTTTCGGTTCTGGTCTCCACATCTATGGGTAAGGGAATGAAGGGTCAAGGCTAACCTCCATGAGCCATTGTGTATCCTTGGACCTGTCATACGGTTAGTACATTCATCCGATCACCATCGTATGATAGATGATACTGACCAATTTTCAACCCAACTTATTTTGCCCGGCTCTTCCGCCGATGTATATACTTCGAAAAATAAACATTCGGGCTCTGCCGCCACAAGGTCAAAGATACCCTTGAACGCAGCCAAGAATCGCTGCACGTTCTCCGGTGCGATGTGCACTGTTACATGGAGACTGATGACTGCCTTCGCCATCTCGCCGGCGTTGTCGGTTTGCTTTTGACGATCTTGAATAGATGGGGTCTCCACTTTGGTCTCGGGAGACTTGGCGGTGGCGGTGGCTGCGGTTGGGACGGCACTGACGGAGGTATGAACTGATTGTCTTTTTGCAGCTTTATTATCTTTGTCTCTCTTGCTTCCGCTGCGGCTAAGGGATATGCTGCTATTCCTCCAATGCTTCAGCATCGAGTTTCTTATACCGCTGCCGGTGGTGGTGGTAGTTGTGCTGCTCATATTGAATGTCTATAAGACCCAAGGCTTATTAACCAACGACGTCTTGGATGCATATGCATATTCTTTCCCAGCGTCGTAGCAAACTTATGTAGTATTTAAGCAAAGTAAGGGTATGGTAACTTCGGTATATAAGTTTGTTCGATGCTACCCATCGCAAATCGAAACATACAACTCCTCAAAAGACCCGGGGATTACAGGGGGATCCTCAGTTTAGAACGGCGTGGGGATTCCTTCTAAGAATACGATACCTAGGCTCCTACGATTTTTGTTTGTGTGTTTTATGGACTTATGTCCGAAACCCAGGTATACAACTACCCACACTAAGACCAGGAAGGGCAATAGACAGCGGATGGTGGGGCACGCATGCAAGGGACTATTTTTTTCTTATTGAGATGGGCTCGGCTTTAGCTTGCTGCAGATTCCTTGCTGGATCGGGGTTTACGTCCGCTATCTTCCCGCTCTACTTTACGCTGTTCATGTAACAAACATCGCGGCAGGGGACCCCGTGTTACTACAACATAGTCATGTAAGTGGCGGCAGTGTTAGATGGCTATTGGTGGTATAACATGCACGAAATCGCATGTGTTACAACGCGGCCCCCGGCAGATCTGTGTTTAAAATGGGTGAAAACGCTTCCCGGGATTTGGTCGCCCATGTCTGTATGGTAAGCGGGTAAGGGTCTTTTTTGTCATTTATTTGGACACGGACCATTTAAACGAATCAATGGCGATGAGACTGTCGATTAGAATGGTCCTCATTTACAAACGTCCAAAAAAGAACCACACATCATTTTGAAAAAAGTCCCTTGATTCCGTAAACGACAAATGCTCACGACCACACCTCAACCCTATTTGGGTATTCTCGCCGTGGGACTTTTTTCTGGTTCAAGATGGGATGGACGGGTTATTCATGCTGGAACCCTTCCGACTTGACTGGATTTACGATTTAATAGGCCCGTCTTGGTTAGATCGGACGTTTAGATCCTTATCCATTCGTCTATGGAAACTGTGGCGTACGACGGCGCGGAGCGATGCAGAAGGATTGTGGGGCCTGACCGAGTTTCTGGTAAGTTGACAGGCCGCGTGTTGCATGGTTCTATTATCGAAATGGTTACCGTAAAGGCCAAGAGTGTTTCGAAGTTGCTTCTAGACTTGAAGGACTTTGTTTCGAATTGATCTACCACTAGATAGAATTATGGTTAGATTATGGCATTGTAGGCTGTAATAAGTCTAGAGTAGTTAGGTAATACACCTCGCCTATTCATCTTAATTCTAAGATCCTAATACAGGTTTCGGGACGCTATGGCATAATGTCATATACAGCTGGGATAATGGGTGGCGTTTTCGATGAGAGGTACCCAAGAATTTCGACCCCTCCAAGAGACAGATCCTTTGCGGAAATGTGCTAATATCACTGTTACTGTCCACTATAGTGTAGAAACGTTGGGACATCATCACCAACATGCATGAAGACTTCTGGTCCTAGACGCTATCGCGGCTATACATGACAAATCGGAACCTCATCTCGTCCGAATGTCCGGATTCACGGAATTACTAACATTAATAATGTCCTTCTCCCCCGGATTTCGGCCGAATGATCAGAAACAAAATCCTCGATCATCAGTCCTGGGTTGGTGACGTGGCCGAGTCATCACTATACGCCATCGTTACACCTGTAAGAGGCGAAGTTGTATCTAGGGAACCCAAGGTAACTTTGCCATGGACTTTGTTGTTACATCTCATGGGAGGCATGTCGACAAAAGTATCTCCCTTCTACTAAAGGAACCTTTCCCGAGCCAAACTGAAGCATTTCCCGCGTTGATCTAAGGATGGGTCGCAATTTAATTTGAGAACTACTATGGTATTACAACGCAGACGTATATGTAAAGCAACTTCAGAAACCTGCCGGAATAGAGACCGTATGTTAAGCAATCACAGCATGATCTACTTCTGTTTGATAGATATCGGACCCGAGAATCTGGACCAAGGCCTACCGAATTTGGTTATCTGCACTGGTCTTTTGCGTGAGCGACAATATTACCCGACCTATGGTACTCCATGTTAATGTAGATCATTAACAAGCGCCCCATATCAACATTTCGGGTTTGTCTCGTATTGTGTTTGCGTATTGGTGTGGATGAGGCGACGCGTTTGGGCTTCTAATTATCGCATTTGTCTCTTTGAAGTAGAAATCGTATAGTTCCAAAGTCCCCAGAGACGCTGCATAGTTCCAACTACCTCCAACTCACCCGATTAACTCACACAACACACACCGGTCGGCGGCCAGCATAGCTTTCAGCAAGCCTGTGTAGCAAAGAGGTGAAAACAGAGCAGATTAGCACTATATCCCAAAACTCTTGGATGAGTTTAAACCGGGGTTGAAAAAAAAATATTTGTTTACTCTTCGCGCCGTCTCAATGTCTACGTCCCTTTCCTTCTCTCTTTGGAATCAAGCTACTATTATTATATCTAAGATATCACAGAGTTTGTTGGACATAACAATCACATTATCACAAGACCAAAATACACCATTTGTTGTCAACGAACTTTTATTGAGTTATCCTTACAGATAATCTAGCACACAGCTCCTATCCCAATGATGACCAGAACCCATCTTGAGAAAAATAATACTTAGCCACTGTTTTTACTCACCTACCTAGGAACCTACGTACACGCTTTCTCGCCCTCGACTTCGCGAGGTACATATTAACATACCTACTTATAGATACACCGCGTTTTTCCACCCACGGAACGCCAACGACGACTTAACCCCCGAGCACTCGACAAGAATTCCCCCCCCCCCTTTTTATTTATTTCGCTACGACACTCACCCCAGAACAAACCCTATACCCCCCTAAATCCACCTTCCCACGCGCCTGCTCCGTGATCCAATCCGCCGTCGTCCAACCCCGCATATGCGCGCTCTCAGGCTTCACCTTATCGACAGCCGGGATCGCAGGCGGAGCTACGAAGTGCGCCATTGTGGACACTTTACTTTTATCCCTACCCCTAGGCCAAGAACTTAGTTTTGGAGTTGGCAGGCTAGTGAGGCAGGATTGGGGGACGATTTGTATGGCGTGCAAGGGCAGGGATCGGGTGCGTGGTGCGGGTTGAGGGTTTTGGTGGACGGGGTCGTAGATGAGAGATAGACGAGGTGGGCGCGGCGTTAGAGGGGGCGAGGGCGTGGATATGTCCATTGGTGTTAGGAGCGGTGGTGAGGGTTCGCGCTGCTGCCGCTTTTGTGACGGTGGGCCGTGAGGTCCTGGGGGTGAGGATTCTCGTCGCCATTGTAGTTGCTCTTCCTCTTCCGCCTGCTCTTGTGGCTGTAGGTATGGATTTGGTGGCGATGCCGGCTCCATTTCCATTAAATCTGGCCATGGAGACGGCAGAGCTGATATTACCATCATATCTGGCTCTTGAGATGGAGATGGAGGATTGGATATTACTATCATTTCCGTCTCCATCGGCTCTGGCTCAGGCGTTGGTGATACGATCTGCATGGGTTCAGGCGACGGCTCGGGCGACGGCGCTGCCGACCGGAGGTATAGTCGCGTCATAGAACGTGTCGCTACTATTGTACGCCGACTCATCGACCGCTGTGCGACTCGCCCCATGGGCCAGTCTGCTGGTTGAGAGTCGAGAACTACGACGTCGGAGTCGTTGTCAGAGTCAGAGTAGTAGTCAGCGTGATAGTCACAGTCGGATTCGACAGTCGTTCTATGAGGGTTGTCAGCGGTAGGGGAAGGGGAGGGTGAGGGTGAAGGTGGTGGGGGACTAGGGGGAGGGGTACTGGGAGGACCAGGAGGCCTGGAAGGTACAGGTAAAGCGCGAACGTTTGATTCTGGATACTGGTGATCCAGCGTCCGAGCCATAGGTAAGTAGCTCGACATAAAGTCGAAGGTGCTCTGTGCTAGATTAATATAGTAAGATGGACTATTCATCATGCTTGACGGCCTGGAACGTACCGCTAAGTATTAGCAATTGGCTTTGAGATGCGGACAAGAAAGATACTTTATGCTTTGACAATTATCAAAAAAACATGGCATGATTTCGTAGACAATTTCATTGTTTCTAGTTGTTGTATATGAAAAGATCCAAATGTCCCATGATTACAATGTTGTTGTTGTACACTAAGCGCTTTCTTTCAGTTACGTACAAGACGGTTTGTCTGCGCTATTGTAACTGTATGAAATGTTATCACTGTATTCTGGATTGATAGGAGTGGGCATAGAAAGAAAAAGGTTTATTCGATAAACTCGAGGCTTTGAATGGCATGTTGTAGAATACAGTGATTGAATGTTGTGGTTTGGTTATAAGATATACAAAAAAAGAAAAAAAATTTGTTGGCCATCTGGGGAGTCGAACCCCAGGGTCTAACGATACTAGTAAGTATATTATAGTAAGGATACTGGTAAAGGTACAGGTAACGCTTGGAAGTATAACATGTATCGCTAGGCCGCGCCGACTCGGCCATTGTTCATTTCTTAGGAGCCATAAGACTATCTACACTTATATGTTGTCTTCAACTAACCAACCGGGTGATTGCTGTAGGTCAAGGTTAAATGAAGGGTTGAGCGGTGGTTTGTGGGTTTTTGTTGTGATAGTTGGATGTACTTTTTCAAGCGTCAAGGTGCATGGCCTAAGCATCTCTAGTGACACGGGCGGATGGCTGTCCCAAAGGTTTGGTATTGGCCTCGACGAAGGATGTGCCTTGAGCTGTGAAATGAAGAGGGTGAGTAAGGCTGCATAGTGATCCAGAGTACAGGTAGGTACAAGCGGGCAGTCTAATAACATCACAACATGCATTAATCCGGGCAACATACCTTCTAACGTTAGGATATAATAACCACACCTTTACGAACAAATACGTTAGCACTTATAATAGATGGGAATAGAGAAATGCAAATGGTATTGGGGTTTATCTGAATGAATCCCTGGCGGGTTGACACTGCCCGCAAAGGTGTCAGGTGATGTAACATAGCGCCAATAATGCTCAATCAATAGGTACTCAAGCGCCTTCAAGAGGGGCGCAATCATATAACACGGCGATTTACATACGAGGGTCGGTTTCGAGAGTGCCCAGGCTTATTGGATATTTGGGGAATTCTCTGTTGGCCCAGCCTAAAATATCGAGGGCAGTCAACCTCGCCAGGCGGCTGGCATGTATGAGCCGACTAAATATGGTGGAGGAGCTGGTTGGTTCCCCTACGAACCTCTTCCACGGCCCCTTCCGTTTCCGCGACCTCTTCCATGACCCCCTCGACCTCGACCACCTCGACCGCGACCGCCGCGGCTACCTTGACTGTCCTGACCAGATCTATCACCCGTGCTATCTCCAGCAGAGAAATTGAAGGTTTGAGGACGCGGGGGCAGGGAAGCCGGTGGCGGAGGTGCTAAAGACCTCTCACGCCGAGCTGAACGGGGCGGAGGAGGACCAGGCGGAAGGGGTGGTTGAAACGATGAGTTGTTCCCTTGGACAATTCCAGACGAAGTCGGAGGACGACTTTTCCTGTGACGGGGTTTCCTAGTATTGGTGCTTCCTTGCCCGACGGATCCGATATTACTCGATATCCTTATCTCGCCACGGGGCGCAGGCCGTGAAACAGGTGCATGGACTAGATCCTCCTCCGAATCGTCGTCTGAGACGAAATGAGTATGGGTCTGCCTCTTTGCCCTTCCGAGAATGTGGAAATCAGTATGACTTGATTGGGAAGGCTCCACGCCTACCCAGGCGACGGCGATATCTTGGCTGTTTTCGTCTACATAACGGAGACGATTCGCCTGTGACCAAGTGGACCAACCAGTCACCTTGCCACCTCTATCTGGTAATCCACATTCTGGACCATAGTGACCACTAGCACCGCAGGTGTAACAGAAGATTGGAATGTCTTTCACCTTTTTATGAAGCTCGGCGACCAGCTTAAATGACCTCCATCTTTCGGAGCATTGATCTTCCGCGTGTTCGGCGCCGCAGAAAGCACAGCCACCTTGCTCTTCCACCGCGAGCGCAAGCTTTTCGTCACAAGTGTTGCCGTTGTGGCCTAACTGGCGACATTTGGAACACCGCTGTTTCAATGGGCAGCCGAATCGAGAGTGTTCTTGGCTTCCACAGTACTGGCATGTGAGCTCTGGACAATCACGAGCACGGTGCCCAACACCAGAGCAATACAAACAGTATTTGGATGGATCTTCTGCATCTGGAAAGAACCTTCGCTGTTGTTCCAATTCTTCATCGCCGTCCGGTACCTCTCGTATTCGCATCGCTCCGTTGGAGGTAACTGGCAACCTGATACCTTTTTGAGGCTCGTGTTCGGGTTTACTTCCGTTAATAGGTGCAACGTGCTCCCGAGTTGTGTTGTCCTCTTTCAATATACTCTCTGTCGGCTTGGCTTCTGCCTTTTTGCTCTTTGATTGTTTAGCCTTTGGTCCCTTGGTGCCTTTTTGTTCCTTGAACGAAGACACAGTCTTTAAAACAAGAGACTCTAGATCCGTCTTAGCTAGAGTCTTCTCGGCGAGGTCCCGGCCGATATTCCGACGCTTCCTAGTGGCATTTAGAAGAGGGCCGTTTGGTCGGATGAGATGTTCCCGAAATCCTGTGAGGACAACTTCGGCGGTTATGCGGTCAGATATGAAAGCGTTCTGCTGGAGAAATGCCTGTATCCACTGGGGAAGCCTATCATCCCAATAGCTAGGTGATCTCTCGGTAGACTTTTTCATTCGGAAATGCAGGTTTGGGAACTTCCAAGTATATTCGCCCACGGTGAATGTGGGATCAGGTTTCGTATTCGGATCATCTGGCTTTACGCTGGGTACTTGTGTTGTGTTATCCTGACTAGGGCGCGATGGGGAATTTTCCTCATCCTCATCGTCGTCGTTTACGTCATCTTTGATATCGTCACCTTCGTCATTATCATCCCATTCATCTCGCTCCCTAGTCAGAGCATAGCGAGATGGTTCTGCTTTGGTAGACGTATTTGGAAAGAGTTGTGCAGTCGGCTTTCCAAATGAGGTCCTAGCACCTAAACTAACCCCTTGATTCCAGCCCAAATGTTGCACAGGCTGGCTCTTGGATATATCAGCGGAAGGAGTTTCATCCGTCTTGCTAGGCTCCTGTACCTCGGACATGCTAGTATCGACCTCACCATCCTCGGAAGGTTCGTGTGTGGCTACCTCAGTAGTAGTAGCCTGAGTACTATGATCTTCAGTGGCTTGGCCAGCAGGACTAGGACCAGGACTCGACTCTACTATCTCGCCGTCATCCAAATCCTCGTCACTGCCACCGTTGGGATTCACCGTCTTTTGCTTCTTCGGTGCATGATATGCTGTGTCATGATGCTCGCCTTCGTCGTCAGACATAGGCAAGCCCTTCAATTCCTGACCATAGTCGCGGGGCCGCTTTTGACCAGCTAGGCTACTAGGAGTACCCGGTTCGCCTAAGCCGGCATCAGTGGCAGGGACTTCAGTAGCACCATCCATCGCTATTGAGTTATTTTCCCACGAAGCCACAGCGATGAAGATCGGTGTGGGAATGAATGATGAGTAAAGGGTGATATGTAGATTGGGGGTATTGTGGTATGAGTTCTGGAGAAGGGGGAATGTGACATAGGAACTATCGTAGGACTCGATAGTAAGGCAATAGGTAGTGTTTTTGTCAAAATTGACTTGCCGGATTGTATGAAGCGAAGAGTGTGTATTAACCACTTACGCCGTTCATTCGCTGATACCCTCGCTCTCGCACGTTGAGCTTGGAGAGTACACGGTGTAGCAATCAAATTTTAGAGCGAGTGGTATTTAAGAAAATATTTCTTTTCAAAATACAACTCGTTCTTTCTAATCCGACATGGATTGCTTAGATTGCCAAAGGGAAAATGCCTTCTTTTTCTGGATCGCGACTTCAAGAACGCGTCTTCGATGACTTCATAGGTTGGGCGATAATGAGAAAGGAATTGATGTGTGCAAGAGAAAAAATAAAATCAGTGCACGGTCCTTTCCTTTTTCTGCGCCCGTTATTATAGTTATGATTATGTTATCGGTTGGGAGTCCTAAATTGCTGTAACCGCACGGGCAGCATATGCGATGATGATTTATCGAGATGGTGATATGATTGATGTAGAAGTGAATGAAATGTTGATATTGAGGCTCTTCAAAGATTTTTTTCTTTCTTTCTTTCTTTCTTTCTTCCGTTTGCCCTTCTAAGATTAAAGTACCTAGGTACCTAAGTATCTGGGCTGTGCAAGTTGGCAAAATATATACAGTGGGTACAGCTAGATACAGTAGGTACATGCATCTAGTCGGAATTAATGGCGGCAAACTGTGGTGATCTACGAATTGAAACGTACCTTCTTGCCTAGATGAAACAGGTTTAGCGGGTCATAAAATGCCCCGCTGCACTCTCCCTATCAGCCTATTAAGATGCTCCGTATGTATGATTATTCATCTAGGTGAACTCAAAGAAAAAGGGGATCTAAGGTCGGACTCCGCGGGCCCAAGTGTTTGGGAAGGAAGTGACCGAAGTGACCACCTTGAGCACATAATCACGTGGCCTCGTGAGACCTGGTCGATGTACCCTAGCTTACCTAGGTACCTAGGTATTACCCTAGCATGGTAAACCTTGGCAAAATTGAGCTCAACAACAATTTGATTGAACACAAATCACCGAGAAGACCCATAATGACCCCAAATTCTAAATTCTCCAGCTGGGTTTTTAGCCACTGAAGCCACGCAGTACAGCAGCATTTAGCACTATTAGCACCATCAGCACTGCCCAGGTACCTAAGCTTGCTAAGTAAAAGTACGACACGCCGCCAAAGTCTAGGCGTAATTGGTTGTAATTGGCAATCTGACCCCTGTTTTCCCAATTGCCCAAAATCTCCAAATTCATCAAGCAACCCCCCCTTGTCTCCTTGTAAACCTGTCCACTGTTCACTGTTACTTGCTGACTTTGCTTCGGTCTACGGTCCACGGCCACGGTCTACAGTCTACTTCGTTATTGTACCTCATTTGTCTTTGATCATCACCTTCCATAACCATTCTTGTCTATTCTACTACTACCTCTCTACCTATTAACTAACCCTAACAAAAACAACTACTTTTTACCATTCTTCTAATCTTCGTGATCATCCACTTTATTCGTAATACACTTCTGTTAATTGTATTCATCCTCAATCTATTATTTTTCCCGAGCCCTTTTCTGGTCAAGAGTGCAGTATTAGAAAACCGTGTTTCTACTTTCATTGCGCATCTCATCCAAAATCTCCCTCCATGACCTCGACAATTCGACTCTCCTAAACCCAGCATCTCTAGCTTTCCTTGCTCCTCTCAGCATCAGCTGCAGCCTTTTTTTTTTGCGATACCCCCTAGACTACCTTACTCTTCAACTTCCTCACCTAGCAATCGACAGCTAGCGAAACCCCCTTTACCTTTTTTCCGACAATCATATTAGTAGCCACGGCGTATACGCTTACAATACCTCCGGTACGGCCGACAACACGGAACAGGTACACCCAGATCAACCTGTGTGTGTGGATGACGACTATATCCAAAACTACAAGATCCAAGTCGACTTCCCCGTCCAATACCGCCAAAGTGTCTTCCCCAATACTTATCCCCCGCACCGTCTCCTACGACGTCGGTACCAATCCTCCAAGACGGGGTGGTACATATCTCAATATGGGTGACTCGAAGACGACTAGGAGGCGAAGATCGAGTAGCATTCTTCAGATATATCAGGAGCCGCAGGAACCGATAGAGCAACTGAGTGACCAGTCCGCTCTGCCGAACCTCAATGCGAACTGGGTAAACGCTAAAGGTACGTTATATATATGAGGCTATGGTTCACCGAGATTACATAATTATGTACCCCGGATGCTCGGCAGGCAACACATATAACTAACCAGCTGGCCATCAACAGGAGCGTGGACCATCCACATTGTTCTGATCGCCGCGTTAAAGATATTGTGGGATGTGATCCCCGGCGTCTCGCAGGAAACTTCTTGGACTTTGACCAATATTTCCTACATGTTCGGCTCGTATATCATGTTCCACTACGTCCGAGGCGTACCATTCGACTTCAATAGCGGGGCTTACGACAACTTGAATATGTGGGAACAAATCGACGACGGCGCACAATACACACCCTCCAAGAAATTCCTACTCAGCGTTCCTATTGTGCTCTTCCTCTTGAGTACGCACTACACTCATTACGACCTCACATATTTCACAATCAACTTTCTGGCTGTGCTAGCGGTAGTCATACCGAAATTACCCTTCGTGCGTTCCCAAAAATAAAATAAAAAAGTCCGATTTTACCCCTTAGACAGACTAGCTAACCGGTTATTTTACAGAGTCACCGCATGAGAGTAGGTTTGTTTTCCGGCGTGCCGGAGGAGTGAAAGAAAGAATAGAAAAAGCAATGGCATCTGGTGTATTTGTGTAGGCGTTTGAAAGGGGTCGTTTCTACGGGGAGGCTACGCATCATTAAAGGGGGGGCCGATACGTCAAATCGAGTTACAGGAGACGATTACCAAATCGAACGCTCGAACATAGGAAACAAGTCAGCTAGTCAGGAAAGACGCCATGTTCCAAGAGCCGTCCGTCCGGTCCTGTCGTACCGAGAAATCCCGCCTCATTGAGTTCTGTGATCATCAGCTCTAAGTACTGTTGTCATGTCATCGGTGTCTTATCATTGGTGTAAATATCGTTGCCGTAGATGTACAAAACAGTCACGACATTACGGACAGAATACCCGTTCCGATTCAATGTGATAATACTCTTGTACGTTGGTATTATACCCCCCTGACGAAGTGGCTCGAGAGCAGCTTTGAGAACAAGCAGGAACCTCCGTTTTACCCTATGAATTTCTCGAGATCCAATCAAGTTTATGGGCTCTGCAACGTCTCGGACTTTTTGCTTCTCCCGCAATTAGCCCAGATAGATAGTCATAACATCTGCCATGCAACTTCTGACTTAGACGATAGTATTATGTAGCTTCATTCTCGGTGTAAATACAGGTTCATGTAAAACGTAACAAGTAGGTATGTTTGAAGGTAGGAGGAAATATTCACAATTGGGCCTATCCGTCTCGATCTAGGTACTCTCTACCTCTCGCCCTCATTTTCTTCACTTTTGGCCCTAGCTTTACCTTAACCAGTTCTTCACAAAGCCCCATCGGTAGAACAATTACTATTAAAGCCTCGTAGTTTTCTACGGGCTAGCAGCAGTTAAACCCCCCACCAAGAACCGTAACACCACAGTTAATAACCCGGGGTGGAACTCATCCTCGCCCCTACCCCCACGATAACCAATTTCACCTACAATCCCTCTCCCTTTACCTCACTTCCTATCCTATCTCATAGCACAAAACCTCTCATCGACTCGCCTGAAAGGCAAGAGTCGAGACAGGGAGTCAGACTTACTCAACCACCCACCCCATAACAAGGCAGAGGAACTGCTGTCCCACAACACAATGCCGAACGCAACTCTGCTCTTCTACATCCCCTGTCCCAGCCACGGACCACGAATCGTCCGAAGAGGTGTTCAATATACTGAAGGGCTATGAGTAGTCATGGTTAGGCTGTTCGTCGCTTTAATTGCCTTCGCATGATGGGTATGGAATATGCATATAGAGTGCAGGCAGCACCTCATGCTCCCGACCGAAAAGGTAGTATTCTTAAAGCATCACGACTACAGATCAGGTTTCAATAATAAACCGGTCAGCCTCGGATGTGCCTCGGGGCGTACTGTCTAATGGAACGGTTGGCCGAGATAGATCTGAGTAAAACATAGACATTTCTGCAATAATTGCCTACCTATGGTATGAATGTAGTAACTTGTTGGAACTTTGAATACTAATCCAGGCACATTTCCGACGTTATTTCCTCTGATTAAGTGCCGCGCAATGAGACTCGTAAATACGAGCGTTGGAGATCCACCTCGGCGTTGTATTTTTTTATGGGGGAGTTTAGGGCTGCTATCCATGAGGTATGAGCTGGAGGTATTTAATATTGGCAGTATAATGCGACGATGAGGCTCTGGAGTTCATTCGGATTGGTATAAAAGAGAATATTCGAAAGATTTATATTAATTTACCCCAAGATATGACATTCTTACTGCAGTGTGTAACAATAAGTCTTTCTTTTAGATTCGGAGTTACTTAACGGGAGTACCCGGAGCATCTCATTTATCTTATCAGATCCGGCTCTAATCGGGATATCCGCCCGCGCGGTTGACGGGGCCCCGGTTCGGTGTTTACGTATGTATCTGCGATTATGAACCTCTGACTGGGTAGGCAACAGTCACCGCATCCCGGGATACTACCTGAATTGGTTAGGGTGGTAAACTAGAGATTTAGCAACGTTCCAATGAAGATGGTGGTTCGGGGGGATCAGGACAAAGGGCTATACTAGTGGGGGTGACGCAATGTCGATTATTCGGGTCAGTTTGTCAAACTGCATACCGGATCCTTCCCTTGTTCCTTGACCCTTGATCTTTCTCATATATATGAGTATAGTTATCTATACTTACTCAGGTAAGAAGGCGCGCGGGTAGGTGAATAATATCTTACCTAAACACTTCTACCCTGATACCATGAACTGACTTCTCGACATATATATGTAGGTAATTTCCCTCTACCTTCAGCATCCTCCATTCTTTCTATCCCCCCATCTTCCAGACAAGGACCCCCAAGCCTACTTACACTTCTGTATCGTTCGTTCCCCGCAGTCTCCAAATATTCTGATACATACATCAACCTACTAAGGCACTTACACACAGCCTTATTAATTCATACACTAAACCTCCAAAGCCAACCATCATAAACAGCCATCATGAAGGAGTCAACAACTTACATGTATGCCACCGAAACGCTGGGCGCCAACGTCAGCCAGTATTCTGAGTCCGTTTCACTCAAGCTTCCTCAGCCGCTCTTGGAGTACCATGCCCGCATCTACAAAGACCGCGACGACTCCAACTACATGATCTCGACCTTCGAGGCTCAAGCTTTGATCTTTCTCTCCCGCCTGCTT
Source organism: Hypoxylon trugodes (assembly GCF_022578975.1). Taxonomy (NCBI): domain Eukaryota; kingdom Fungi; phylum Ascomycota; class Sordariomycetes; order Xylariales; family Hypoxylaceae; genus Hypoxylon; species Hypoxylon trugodes. The sequence continues at coordinate 770,485 of NW_026250019.1, read as the reverse complement.
GGCGCTAAAAGAGGTACGTCTGTACCCCACGCGGCAATCCTCCCAACCAGTAGTGCCGCCGCTCATATATCATATTCCAGCTTCACGTGTGCTCTAATCTCGAAATTGGCCGATTCGCTAATGCAAAGTCTAGTTCTCGAAGTCGGTGTTTATGTTGGGTACTCGGCAAGTACGTAACATTCAATCTCCATCTTTTGCCCCTTTTAGCCTATCGCGGGGGTTATTTCTCCCGAGGCAGGGCTCGCGTCCCCATATTATCTATGTATGCATTTGGAGATGCAGTTACTTACCTATGTTATTATAGTGATCTGGAGTCACGCCATAGGACCCCAAGGCAAGGTAACGGGTCTTGAATTTAGCGAAGAGTATGCTCAGTTGGCACGAGAAGCCGCCAAGGAAAACGGATATGAGAATATTGAGATCCATGTTGGACCCGCTGCTGAAACGTAAGTTGGATTCCTTCTTTGAGCCGATCCTAGATTCTGAGATAGTCATACTTATATCTCTTCCCCTCTCACGCACCGTTTCTTTCTTCTCTTTTCTTTCATTCGGGGAGAAATGAATTAATCCGCCACCTAGTCTCCCGACACTCGCCAATCCCCCGGAGCCCTATGACATTGTCTTCCTAGACGCAGACAAGACGGGTTACCCAGGATACTTAAACAAGATCCTAGAGCTGTCGGCGCCGGGCGCCAAGAACCGGCTCGTCCGACCTGGCGGTATCATCATCGCAGATAACGCGCTCCGCCGCGGTCTAGTCGCTGATTCATCCTCGGATAATCCGTGGAGACCCGCCGATTTCGAAAACGCATGGGAAAAACAAGCTGTTACCGCTTTGCGCGAGTACAACGAAATCGCTGCTGAGAACCCGCGCTTGGAGACGTTTTTGATTCCTCTCTGGGATGGGGTTCACTTGATCAGACTGCTTGACTAAAGGGTTGATGAAAAGTCGCCGTCGTTGGCGTAGAATGTACCTGCCTGGTTATTGGGAGACGCGTGTTTATATGACATGTGATTTATCAGAGCGCGGCGTTCAACAAGCCCGTCTTTACATATGTATGCAAGATGCATCTGGACTGGCTGTGGTACATGGGTACGGGACATACATACCCGCCACCCTGTTATGTAGAAAGCCGCATTGCCCACTCTTTAGGAACGTCCGAAGACCAATCAATATAACGCGTTGACATACACACTTTTTTGCTTTTGCTTTTGGCGTAGGTCATCAGGTCATGTCGTGTTACATACCCTTGGAAGATCGGAATTCACCAACCCTTCCTTATGTCTTGGCAGGAGAGCTGTAGATCATGCAATGGGGCGATTGCTGAAAAGTTCCAACAGGCTACTAGGTCGCGGGATGATCCTACTACTACATCATAGCCAATTAGATTCTAGATATCGCCTAATGCATACTGCTTCCGGCAAATGCTCTTCCCCGTACGTAGTTTCCACCAATGAGATGCGCGAGAGTGAATGTTACCGCGTAGCATGTTTGTTAGTTCCCGCTCCCGCTGAAGAGTGCTGAAGAGTCTGCTGAGGATAATCTAAGGCTTACACAATACTCACATAACTATTGTGCTGCTAACTTGTAACTTACCTGGGTGTATAATTACTCCTACATAACACCAATCTTCCCACCGCAACGTTAAGAAATGATCTCATCAATAGTCCAAATCCTTATCTTGCTAACCCCAGTCTCCCGCCCCCAGTGCCAATTTCATCGCTGACTCCTTGGCTCCAGCCGCACGAACCAGGGGGGATTCGATAGGCTAGGTATGATCGTCGACCGCGCCGCTCAGCACCAGGGGCCGTTGGTTTTGGCGGTTCCTGCATCCTGCGCTGATTGAAATTTGTATGGCTAGGTATGCCGGTACGTTGGAATATGGTAGGTACATAGGTGAGCTGATTCCCCGGATTCGGGTTTCGAGAGCGAAAATCGACTCTTATGAAAAGTTTCGATGAGCGATTGACGTTTCTATTTCTTTCTTTTCCTCTCCGTTCTTCGTTCATGCTAGAGGTTGTTACTTGCGTAACGAACGGGCTTGTGTAAAGCGCATTTGCTTGTCGCTCGCATTTGCATGACTAGGTATTTTAGATAGAAGTGCCTATCTATGGCGTAAATCTCAACAAGGAAAAGAGGGTATACAAAACCGATAGAAAACGCCCCTCTACTCCTGCATCGCGACAATGCCATCCATCCCGAAAGTCCCTGAAATTAGCGACCCAGTCCCCGAACCGCCTCCCATCTCCAGCGGGGAAAGACCAACAGGCCAGGGTCCAGATCCGGGACAAGAACAAGGACCCTCCTCCCAATTCGGCGATACTAAACCCGATCCCACTGAGCCCGATACTTCGAATCCGGACCCAACGAGTCCTAGTGAACCAAAGAATACGAAGGATGTAGATTGGGGCGATCTCGCGGATCAAGCTAGTAACCTGGACGGTAACAATGGGGATACGAGTAGTGGTAATGGGAATACAGGCTCGGGAACGGGACAGCAGCCTCCAAGAATAGGAACGGGTACCGGTCCTCCTATCGCAGCTGCGACATCTGAACCTACACCTACTACTCCCCCGAGTCCTCCGCCGCAAGGGTTACCGCCGTGGGGTATTCCGGTAATAGTAGTCGCGAGCGTGATCGGCGCTTTGCTACTCGCGGGCCTAGCGTTATTTTTCATGCGCAGACGGAAACAGAAGAAATTAAGAAAAGAAGAAATTGCAGAAGACGAAAGGGAAAGGGATACAGTGTATCATGCGCAGGTCGCGGCGTATAGGAAGTTAGAGCAGATGGAGAGCTCGAGGGCGGAGGATAGTGATACGGAGGGAAGAGGTGGGATGTATGAGGAAGGTATAGGATCGATTAGGGGAGGAGGGAGGGGAGTGAATGGTGATGGTGTGAGTATTGAGATGCCGGTACGAACGCATACGTTTGAGAGTGGGAATGTATCGGTGAATAGTCTGGCACCTGCGACTACGCAACTTGCGAGGAGTAGCTCGGTGGTCTCGAGTTTGACGTCTTCGTCTAGAGGCACACAGGGGCAAGGTCGGTATGAGAGGATAGATGCCCCGCCGTCGCCATTGTCTGATAGGAGTCCCGAGACAGACGCACCGCCGTATATGTGGACGCCACAGAATTTATCGAGAGCAGGGACGGGGGATACGGGGAGAGGACTAAGGGTGGAATCGAATATTCCGTCAATTTTGAGACCAGGTTCGACGCGACCGGGGACACAAGGGGGTGGAGGTTGACGTTGATGTCGCGGTAGATAAAGGAAATTTTACGTGTGAGATGAGAATCGGATAAGACAGCGAAGGAATTAATGATGTTGAGGGCTAGATCACGTTTTTAGGGGTATGAAAGCTGAAGATATCGCTCTAAGGCGATATGGACTATTGGACAGTAGCAAGATGCTGGACCACTTCACGTATTTTTACTCATTCATGAGGTATATATTAGGAATTGGGGAGCGTTGTAACGATATCTATAGAGAAGCTACGCAGATACTTTCAAATAAGATGAAATTAGAAATATCCAGACGGCGCAATAGTAATTTCGACGGTCGTACTTCTCCCGCTCAATTATAAAGGCCGTCTGTATTCAAGTATACGATTGTTCGAGACACTTTCTAGAGGTCCTAACTAATCGCTAAAAGGTGCTACTGTAGCAGCCGTTAGTTTCCATGGGTTCGCCGGAGTATAAGTGACTCCAGTCCGTGACATTGTCAAAGAGACCCGACGTACCTGCATTTAGCATCTTACTAAGACCTCTAAAGTGTATTATCGACATAGGCATCAGGTCAATAGAGTCTGAGCGTCCCGACAGCGAAATATAATATTTCTTCAATAAGACGTTTATAAAACCTCAACCAGCCTGAGTAGATGCAGGTGCGTAGGATGTCGGTGTATTCCATCATACGACCCAACTCACTTTGAAGCGGCATTCAAAAGCACCGCTCTCGACTTGTATGGCGTTTGTTCGGGAGGTTATCCTTGGCATCTACGATCTTGACTCACCTTTTAGTATCAGGAGATATTTATTCCTGGTACATTTGACTTAACCTGTTACTCCAGAACTATTTGAGTGTGGCGTCTGAAACGCGCCGTTCATCGACCTAATGAGTAACGGTTCCCGTTTTCCCGTTGCTCCCGTTCTAACCCAAGCACAAGCCAACAAACGTCCACTCAATGTGGGTTACATCAAGAAGCATCAATGTAGGTAGATATGCAGCGGTAAATTTGACAGCCGACTTCCCACATAGCGGACATCCGGGGTAATTATCGTGCTCCCGAGCGGCCGTGCGCACGTCAACTCAACCTAGAAGGCATATCTGTAACATTTGCGTCCACGTCAGGAATACTCTCCTGAGTTCATAGAGGTAAACCTTTTGGCCATGGATCGCGGCGGGTTTTATCAGTGGTTGCCGTCTTGGCTCATGGTTGGCGCTGCGTGTCTTTTCGTACTAAAAGAGGGAGGCAGCCATCAAATATTGCCATCGACTCCCTCTTAAAAGAAGCAGTGGTTGCCCGAAGCCTAGAAACTTGCTCACCATGTGTTTCAGTCCTCATTGTCTAATTCCTCGCTCTAATACCTAATCTTATGCTCTCCTCTTTGAAAGCTCGCCCCTGCCAACATAGAGTTCTTTACCAAGAGCGATGCGAAGGGGACGCTTCCCTCTGCTCATCGTGCTGGCCCAGGCCACAGGGTCGTTGGCGAAGACGGTGAGCTACGACTGGAATGTGACTTGGGTCTTTGCGAGTCCGGATGGGTTCAGTAGGCCAGTCATTGGAATCAATGGCGAATGGCCATGTCCAAAGATAGAAGCCAACATTGGCGACTTCGTTAGCATCAACTTGAACAACCAATTAGGGAATGAGACTACTGGTCTCCATTTTCATGGCATCAACCAAATAAGTACCAATGCCATGGACGGCGCTGTCGGTGTGAATCAATGTCCACTGCCTCCAGGTCATTCCGTCAAATACCGGTTCCTTGTAAGTAAGACTCAATAATGATACTCTATGAAGAGGGAAACATACGACTAACTATGGATGTAAACAGGCCGATGCGGCAGGGACCTTCTGGTGTGAGTTAAGCGAGTTATAATATCGTACTGCCCTATCTTACTGATAATGGTGCGAAAGATCACTCACATGATATGGGTCAATATCCCGATGGCCTTCGCGGACCACTCATTATCCACGATTCCGAGGATCCTTATAAAGACAACTATGATGAAGAATTCGTCATTACCCTTTCTGACTGGTAAGCTGGATGGAGTATACACTCGGAGTGAGTGAACTCATATGGGTGGGTTACTTACACATGAGTCAGGTATCGAGATCAAACACCAACACTCATGACAACAATGATAAATCCCAATAATACCGACTTCGCTCCTCCACTTCCGAATGCTACTCTCGTCAACGACGGCGGCAATAGCCACATATCAGTTAAGGCAGGGAGAACTTACCGTATCCGCTTTATCAATTGGTCTGCGATGTTCTCAACCTTTGTTTATTTCCCCGATTTCGACATGGATGTCATTATGATTGATGCATCATATGTGAAGAGACAAGCCGCGAAACAATTGCGCATTTCTGCGGCTCAAAGATTCGACGTCTTGGTAACGGTTCCTGATGATGCCGATAAGAATTACCCATATCTTGTCGTTTTGGACGTCAATCAAGATTTCGCTGCGGCAGAGCCCGTGAGACCTATTCTATATCCGTTTAACGTTACAGGTTATTTAGTCACGAACGACGACAAGGATAAAAACGAAACGATCGTCGTCGATAAATTCGAACCCTTCGACGACACAACTTTCGCGCCACACGACGATGAAGGCGTATATGGCCCAGTGGATAAGCAATGGGTGTTGAATTTCGACTACTGCTTCGATGTTAACGGGTATCCTAGAGCATGTTTCAACGATACAACTTACATAGCACAGAAAGTCCCCGCTCTATATTCCGCCGCCTCACTAGGCGATAATAATACAGAGACAGAAGCATATGGCCAGATCGGCGCTTTCACCGTCGATTACGGTGAAATCCTAGAGATCGTCATCAACAACCAAAACGATGCAATCCACCCATTCCATCTGCACGGACATCAATTCCAAGTCCTCGCACGTCCGGACAGCGACGCGGGGAACTGGAGTGCTGATGCACGTATCAATGATATACCGCCTAGACGGGATGTAGTTGCCATCAACCCCAAATCGTACGCGGTATTCCGCATCAAGGCCGACAACCCAGGGGTATTCCTGTTACATTGCCACGTGGAATGGCACGTTGAGATGGGATTAAGCGCCACGCTCCTCGAGGCGCCGGATAGGCTTCGCAATTACTCAATCCCGCAGGATCACCTCGATGCGTGTGAAGCTATGGGAATACCTACTACCGGTAATGCGGCGGGCAATGAAGAGTGGGATAATACCGAGGGCTTCGTTACGGTGCCCCCCACCGACTATACCGGGTAAGATATTGCGAGATCTCTTCGTATGCCCGATGCGCATAATTTACAGTGCTGACGTATTGTGTAGCTCTTTGTATTCTGAAACGACTTGAGAGGCGGATTGGAGGTGGCGGATTGCGCCTGAAGCCTCTCTTCGGCGTTGGCGTTTGGTCATTTCAGGTGTTTCCATATTCTCAAGATGATCCTTACTACTTGAGGCTTCATACTCGGTGTAATACCTACATATGAGAGCGGCGAAAGAGTTGTGGCATGTCGGCGAGTATGTACGTTGACTACTGTGGTTTAGCAGCATCTGTGTTGGCTGTAGCCCTATGCCTGGTCAATTTGGACATTTCTTTTTTGAAACATACGCGTATAGTATCTAGTGAGGCGAACGATAGCCTGCCAGGACTAAAGATGCAGTTTAGGACTTGGCCTTACCTGGGTATTCATCTAGGTGGGTGTGTTTACCCTAATAATATCCTCACCCCATCCCACGATCTATCAGATAAAACGCAGCTAAGCGAAATCGAGGCTGCCTGCTTGCTTAGAAATAATTTGAAACGTCGAATCCTTCTGTGATGCCGTGCTATGACTCTTGCATAGGTTGTGCTCGCCTAACCCATTCTCTGGGTCGACCAGGGAGCGGGAATGCTCGCGTGCGCAGCCTGACTCAGTGGCGGACGCCCTCCCGTGTTAGAGTACGTCATGGTAGACCGTTCTGCGCAGTTCGGAGTATCATCGCGTCTTTAGATATTCCCAACATTGAGATAGACCCCTGAGCGAAGGAATTAGGCTCGGTATGCCGTGAAGGCTTGGGACGTCGTAGACTGCTTCGGCGTTGCTTAGAAATCCCTTACTTATTAAGCCGGTGAGCATTGGAAACGTGTTTCCCTAACAGCCCAATTGAATGGCGCCGGCGCCCCAAACCAATGGGGCTTTAAAGCAGGTACGGTGTTGTATTAGCGTCTGGGGAATGTGTCCGTTATCACAGTTTCGGATTGATAATTAGCCCTAAGGCTGACGTTTAGAAGATGTGAGCGGTCTCGGCTCTCGCGGAATAGATGCTAGCTTGCCGATGCGCCCATCTTCAGGGCTTGATTGCGGGAGGCGATGCTTGTTACACGAGGAATGTCATCCTAGCTCATGCTTAACTCAGCACTTTAAATGATTACTACTACTTTTCTTTTTCTCCGCTTGGGCCCATACGATAAATGCAAATGCAGGATTCGGCACTACGCATGGTAAGCAGGGAATGGGGCGATCCACTGGAAGAGAGAGAACCTGGGAGAGTTCTCCACGGGAAACAAAGACAGACAGCTTTTGACAGCAACCGTCAGACTGGGGTTCCCTTGGTCCGAGTCCGAGACGGGCATGAATGCTCAGGTTTTGGAGTTGGGGGGACGCCACTACCTTGAACGCCCGATACGAGGCTGGGTGAACTCTGGGTGGTGGTACCCTTAGTCCTGCACGCCGAAAGACCCTGAGGGACGACGCAGATGACTATATTGGCCCAATAATTGCTTCGGATGACTTGATTATACCGTCAGGATGTAAATCGAATCCGATTAAGTTGCGGATGTTTGCGGATGCACCTCTTGATTTGCCGTCGATTGAGTTTATACTCACGAAGAGAACTTGTAGAGTGTTGGCTGCAGGTAGGATCATCTTGGCAGTTAGGCTAATAGTTCCTGCAAGATGAGATAGACTAACATATCGTATACTGCACAAGAGTATACAATCTACTCTGTACGAGAATTTGCTGACCGAAGTATGGCCGATTTGACATCACTCTCTGAGCCCTACGCGCATACGCGGTGAGATACGATAAATCTGATATCGTCAATTTTTCTTTTAATCAGCAAAGGTAGGTGGTAGGTGCTTAGGGCTAACTGGTCAGGGATTAATGGGACGAAACAGATCTCTGGTCTAGAGCCTCGACTCGGACATAAAGGGACCTGTGACTCGTCGGGTCGTGCGAGGGGTGGGCTGCTACGAGGATTAGGCCGTACCCGGCAGAGGTGCAGACACCCACATGCAACGTCCTACCGGTCGTCGATGTGTACAAATCTCTAAGCTGACTTATAGCGCTCTACCAAATGAATGGTTGCGCTTCCATCAGTAGAAGGCATTGTCGCTTGCATGTTGCACTAACAAGGGACCAATTCGGGCCCCACGATGACAGCATATCCTGTGATACGCTTACCTGAATGATAAAGCTCTGCTAGGAAATCAACATGCATGATGAAGCTGGCTCAGCGCATCTGGGGTGAGAACTGTACGATAATGGATCGGAGGTCCGAGTCCTTACAACCTATCGCCAATGGCCAGACCGATCGTTCTATTTCCAATCATTTTTCACCACAATCATTCATCGATGTGATATAGTCCGGATGAGAAAGATAATGTGGTCATATCGATGATGAAATCGAGGCTTGTCAACCGTGAGAACTAGTTACTGACCGGGGCAGGAAGCGGATCGTCGACTGTCGAATACAATCTGCATCGGAGTGAAATATTCGTATCGCAGGAGGGAGTGTATATTACGGAAATAAGTTACTTTAAGTAGAATGAAGAAAAGATCGTGAGATGTTGAAAAGTTGGAGAAGGTTCACAGTACAACATTGTAACATTCAATGTTGTATGGAGTTTTACTGGGCTTAGCTCTTATCCCACGTGGTAAGGGCTACTTCACGAGTACGATGGTACGAGATTATCTTGACGTATCACGAATTTGTTTGACTTGGAATAACGTTACTCCGGGGTCGTTTAGAGTCAATAGCTACGATGGAAAGCTCAATCCAATCTTAGATTTAGAGTTTTCATCTATGAATACAAGGTTTATACTTGTATGGACGTTGGCTAAAAGCACAAGTTGCACATGTATCTCTGGTCCTCCTTAGGTACATATGTACTTGAGTAAATGTGACAAAACGAAGCTACACAGCATGAGGCACTGTATTTCGAATTGTTTATATTTTTTTGGTATCCACCTGTACAATCGAAAATATGGAATATCCTGGCTATCAAGTTTAAGCGAGATAAATAACAATTATATCATTAATGCTAGATAGAACCTTCAGGGTGAGTTGAATGAGATTATTTAGATCTACGAAACTATAAAGCTTAAAGAAAGAGGTATGTTCCAAGTTTCAATTTTCAATGTTGCCAGTACAAAAACAATAAATGGAATTTATTCCCATAGATCGATGATCGATGATCGATCCTTAATGTTAGTACCTAGGTAAGTACCTAGGCGTTCCTTTAGGAGGGGTCGACTAGGTACTTACCCAGGGATATTCATTTAATAGTGGCATGATAATGCGATAAGACGCATCCGTCTATACCTGGTAATTTCAAACTATGTAGCGCCCGTGCCGGATAAGATACGACCCGGGAGCGTGGAAAGCGGAATGCAGTCTGAATGGTCCAAAGACGAGGAAAGTACAAGGGGACACCAGCAGGAAGCGCATCTACTGCATTTTTAGTGGGTTGGGGTGGGATTTTTATCTCTTCTCCTCCAGCTACTTCTCATTTCTTCCAACTTCAACTTCACATGGAACAAATTGGACTATGCAACACGCAACCAATATGTCAAACAAATACTTCCCAGCCCTCACGGACATCGCCAGATCTGGAATTAAACTTCTGGCATCCTCCATTATCACGTTCATACCCCTGTGTCTTTACTCAAATTGGTCTAGCTTAGTCCGTGGGTACCGGCATGCCGCTGCGGGCCATCGTGTTGACCACAGACAAATAGGTTAGGTATGCCGCTGAAAATCCATGCGCAATGCACATGCCAGACCCAGAACATCTTGAGAGTTCCATTGTTTAGGTGGAATTCCGAGACAGTGGTGAGAGACATTGTACACATTTGTACATGCCCTCCCTGCCATCGCAAGACATGCCAACCTACATAGTCTCGGTCGTACTCGATACCAACTCGTCAGTGGCGGGCCCTATATCTGCTAGCCTCTAGGTAGTGAACGGGTCGAGATGAGTACCTTAGGCTAGACTGTATGGAGTATGGTTCTAAATGCGGCTCCCTCTGCATCGTTGCCGCCACATCTACCTCTATCGCTGATGCCTTGCTTGCTCGTTCGGTGGCTCAATCCATGCTAGTAGTACGTGTCGATAAGAAGGATCCGAAAGGCCTGAAGAAGTATCTATCGACTGCCTTAACCTATTGTAAGACTGGGATTTTGGGCCGGGGGTTCATAGGATTGGTTGGCTTCCACTATACGTCTTTCATGCTATGTGTATCGGCTGGCGTGTGGCGTCAGAATCGCTCACAATTTCCTCTAGTGAGACATAATGATTCCTCTACAGTGGACTTGGTCTCATGTCGCCCTCTATAATATTCCCTTTTTCATACATTTTTTCTTATTTTCGTGGTGGGGTTCGCTGAATACGGTACAGTCTTTCTCGTTCCCGTTCGACCTGATGTGCGCCAGAAGCTTACTGGCCTGCACTTCTCGGCGGACATCCCCAACGGTCCAGTATCAATGACCCACCATTTGGCGTCTAAGTAAGATTACGAAAAAAAGATACATTCAATACCCGGAAGCAGAGAGTACACATGTCCTCCCATACGCAGTTTACAGGGCGCTATACCTTTTACGTGCCAGATTCCCTAGGCTCTGTCAGTAGCACGCGCGAGGGAGCCTCAAGTTGGTTCGAATTAGTCAGGGCAATAGAAACTATACACCGAATATTATAGGTCCGCTATTAGATCGTCCAGGTATGTAATGGCTGGGAATGAGAATTATGCTGACAATTCCCAAGCCGTTCGGTTCGAAGGATCGATCTAGATGTTTACGGCTTGTCTCCTGTCGCAACCAATACTTCCCGGACAAGACATGGAATATCCACCTAAGCTGGGTGGCAGCCCTATCACCCAATTACTCTCTCCTAAAAGGGAAATATAATGCTTATCGCCCAAAACCTTCGGTCACCGAGAATCGAACGATGCCGGACTAATTGGAAGTACTGTATTGGGACCAGGGAGTGAACTCACAGTTTCCCTCTGCATGCACCCCCTGTCTCTCAGACGTGAGTCCTGGGGTATTCTGATAGATACCACACATGGGATTAGGCACTGCCTTGGTGTTATATTTAGTTCAGTCTAGCTCATTTGAGTGGTGTGGTGTTGATCTGATATATATAAGTGAAAGACACCTCGGCCACCGCCTTAGGCTTGGAAGATCTCAACCAGCAAACAGATACCTGCCTCATCCATCACCAACAAAGATGGCGGACCAGATGGCGTTTCTCCTCTTTGGAGACCAGTCCCTCGACACACATGGTTTCCTAGCCGACTTTTACAGACGAGGAAACCCGAGCATCCTATCGAAAGAATTCCTTCGTCTGGCCGGCGATGCTTTAAGAGACGAGATAGATCGGCTCCCTCGAGGAGAACGACGGTTCATCCCAATATTCCGAACCTTGCAACAACTTAACGAGAGATACCATGCCCAAACAATCAAGTTCCCTGGGATTGACAGTGCTTTACTATGTGTAGCACAGTTGGCACATTACATCGAGTATGAAACCTAAGCAAGCTCTTACTATTATGATGATAGACGTTTACTTACATAGTTGGATAGCCGTTCCGAAAAAGAGTACGAAGATGTTACGAGCCACAGGAACACAAAACTTTCAGGGCTTTGCACTGGCCTCTTCGCCGCAACGGCCATTGCCTCGAGTTATTCACTTTCTACACTCATCCCAATTGCCGTTCAGGTCGTCTTGATGGCATTCAGGACAGGGTCACACGTAGCTTCGTTAGCAGAAAGACTTAGCCCATCGACTGAGAAGTCAGAGAGTTGGACGTACGTTCTCCCTGCTGCTAAAGAGGCAGAAGCGAAATCCATACTAGCAGAATTTCATAAATCGGAGGTGAGCTATTCTAAACCATTATTACTATTATTCACAAGATCTAATCTTTCTCAAGGGAATATCACATGCTGCACAAGCTTATGTCAGCGCCGTCTCCGCGAACAACATCGCGATATCTGGTCCGCCAGCAACATTACAGTCTCTATTCAGGAAGGATGTCTTCGAATCGAGGCCTACAGCTATTCCAGTGTATGGTCCTTACCATGCGTCACATTTACACGGGTTAGTAGACATAAGGAAGATGCTTCGACTTGATGACGAGGCTGTTACGGAAGCTTTAGCGGGATCTAAACCTCGAAGCGTTGTTATGTCCTGTGTCACCGGCGCTCCATTCCCCGAGACGGACACCAAATCACTTCTCACAGCTGTGGTTCACGAAATTCTTAATGAACCCTTGATTTTCCATAAGACTCTGAGCGGAAACGCCAACGAGGCAAGGGGATTTAATGGATCTCGAGTTTTAGTGATCCCATATGGCCCAACGCAGGCTGCGAGTACGTTAGCTGGCGTTTTACGGTCGCAAACAAAATCAGAAGTTATACTTAGACCGCCTCCGCAAGTTTCTCGCGAGACAACGGCGACCTCAATTGGGAACCATGGATCTTCGGGTCACTGTAAGCTGGCGATCGTCGGCATGGCTGGTCGTTTTCCAGATTCAGCTAGCCACGAAGCGCTCTGGGAATTGCTCGAAAAGGGTATAGATGCTCATCGCGTCGTCCCAGCCGATCGATTCCCCGTCGAAACTCACGTCGACCCGACCGGGAAGGCGATAAACACAAGCCACACGCCATATGGCAACTGGATTGAAAACCCAGGTTACTTCGACCCGCGGTTTTTCAACATGTCGCCTCGTGAGGCTCTTCAGACGGATCCGATGCAGCGTATGGCGTTGACGACTGCTTATGAAGCTCTCGAGATGTCAGGGTATGTACCCAACAGGACACCGTCCACACGATTAGACCGGATCGGTACCTTTTACGGTCAGACCTCCGATGACTGGCGTGAAATCAACGCCGCCCAAGAGGTCGACACGTATTACATTACGGGTGGCGTCCGAGCGTTTGGACCGGGTAGGATCAACTACCACTTCGGTTTCAGCGGTCCTAGTTTGAACATAGACACAGCTTGTTCATCTAGTGCTGCGGCGCTTCAAGTTGCCTGCACAGCCTTAAGGTCGAAGGAGTGCGACACAGCTATCGTTGGTGGGCTGTCTTGCATGACGAATTCAGATATTTTCTCAGGTTTAAGCCGTGGGCAGTTCCTTTCAAAAGAGCACAATTGTAACACTTTCGACAATGATGCGGATGGGTATTGCCGAGCCGACGCATGTGCCTCTGTAATTGTTAAGCGACTCGACGATGCCGTGGCGGACAAGGACAATATCCTCGCAGTCATTCTCGGTTCTCAGACGAACCATTCCGCAGATGCAATTTCCATCACTCACCCTCATGGTCCCACCCAATCCATACTGTCTTCATCTATTCTGGATGAGGCCGGTGTAGACCCACTAGATGTGGACTACGTCGAGATGCACGGCACAGGTACTCAAGCTGGTGATGGCACAGAAATGGTCTCTGTCACTGATGTCTTTGCTCCTGCCAACCGACACCGACCTGTAGATAGGCCTCTGTACCTCGGCGCCGTTAAAGCTAATATTGGACACGGCGAAGCTGCTTCTGGTGTTACTGCTCTCATTAAGGTCTTGATGATGCTTAAGAAGAATGCCATCCCTCCCCACATCGGCATCAAGAAAGAGATCAATAAGACCTTCCCGGAGGATCTTGGCGAGCGTGGTGTCAATATTGCTTTCCACAAGACACCCTTCACCAGGAGGGATGGAAAGCCCAGGCGAGTGTTCGTCAACAACTTCAGTGCCGCCGGTGGAAACACTGGTCTCCTACTTGAAGATGGACCTCGCTACAAGACCGCCACTGTTGATCCCCGAAGTCAACACGTTGTCACTGTGACTGCTAAGTCGAAGTCTGCCATGATAAGGAATGCTGAGAACCTTGTTAAGTGGATGGAGGAGAATCCCTCCACATCTGTTTCCCACGTCGCGTACACCACCACTGCTAGAAAGATTCAGCATTACTGGCGCATGAATGTCACCGCCTCCAGTTTAGTCGAGGCCCAAGAAGCTATCAAGGAGCGCCTTAAGTCCAACTTCGTACCCGTTTCTCCTGAACAACCCAAGGTCGCTTTCCTCTTCACCGGCCAAGGTTCCCACTACGCTGGCCTCGGCCGCGACCTCTATGCACACTACTCGATCTTCCGTCAAGCCATCAACGAATACAACCAGCTCGCCCTTATTCATGGCTTCCCCCCGTTCCTATCTCTTATTGATGGAAGTGAGACTGAGGTGCAAAAATTGTCTCCTGTTGTCGTCCAACTTGGACTCGCGTCTTTTGAGATGGCCCTTGCTAAACTTTGGATTTCGTGGGGTATTCAACCCAGTGCTGTTCTGGGTCATAGTCTCGGCGAGTACGCTGCTCTCCACGTAGCAGGCGTCCTATCTGCGAGTGACACCATCTACCTTGTTGGTGCACGCGCTCAGCTTCTCGTAAAGAAATGTACTGCGGGTACTCATTCAATGTTAGCAGTGCAAGGTTCCGTTGAGACTGTTACAGAGGCCCTTGGTCGCAACAATAGAACTGCCAATATCGCTTGCATCAACGGCCCGAGAGAGACGGTCTTGAGTGGTACTTCAACGGAAATATCCGAGATTGCTGAACAACTTGGCAACGCCGGTTTCAAGTGCACTCAGCTTAAGGTGCCTTTCGCCTTCCACTCTCAACAAGTAGAGCCGATATTGGATGATTTCGAGAAGCTTGCGCGCTCTGTTCACTTCGAACAACCCAAGATTCCGGTGATTTCTCCTCTGCATGGCAAGCTTCTTGACGGCGAACCCATCAACCCTGCTTACCTCCGCAACCATGCTCGGGAAGCTGTCGATTTCCTCGGCGGTCTTGTTTCCGCTCAGCAAGCTGGCGTTATCGATGAGAAGACTGTGTGGCTCGAAGTTGGACCTCACCCTGTATGTGCTAACATGGTTAAGGCGGCCTTTGGCGCAAGCACAATTGCTGTCCCAACCTTACGTCGCAACGAGGCTACCTACAAAACCCTCAGCGCGACTCTATGCACATTCCACTCCGCTGGATTGAATATCGACTGGAATGAATTCCACAGGGACTTTGACGCATCAGTTCGACTCTTGGACCTACCTTCTTATTCTTTTGATTTGAAGAATTATTGGTTGCAGTACACGGGTGATTGGTCATTGACCAAGAACCGAGGCGCTTTGGCCGCCCCCACCAAGGCAATTGAACCTAGCAGGCCAACATTATCCACTACTTCCGTCCAAAGAGTTACCAAGGAAGAGTTCAAGGGTGACATCGCCATTCTTGAAACCGAATCTGACTTGGCTGAAGAAAATCTTCGAAAGATCTGTTTGGGACATCGTTGCAATGGCACCACTCTTACTCCGTCAACGCTATATGCTGATATGGCTGAGACAATTTGCGAGTATGCCTACAAGATTCTGCGCCCTGAGACCGAAGACATCGGCATGAACGTCGCCAATTTAGAGGCTATGAAAACTCTTATCTTTGACGCCAAGGCGAAGAGCCAGATTTTGCGCATGAACGTTAAGGTTAATGCTGCCGAGAAGGTTGCCGACATTTCGTGGACAACTGGTGAAGGGGCCCAGAAAGCCGAACATGCTGTTTGCCAAGTATTCTTCGGCGACAAGCAGCAATGGCTTGACGAGTTCGAGCGCGTCGATTATCTTATCAAAGGACGTATTGATGCTCTTAACGCCGCTGAGAAGCGCGGTGAAGCGTCAAAGGTCAGCCGAGGTATTGCTTACAAGCTTTTCACAGCTTTGGTCGATTACTCCCCACAATACCAAGGCATGGAGTCCGTCATTCTTGACAGCAAGACTTGTGAAGCAACCGCAAAGGTTGTTTTCCAAACTACACCAGAGGATGGTGTTTTCCGCACCGCTCCATACTGGATAGATTCTTGCTGCCACATATCTGGCTTTATCGTCAACGGTACCGATGCTGTCGATTCTCGTGAGCAGGTTTACATTTCTCATGGATGGGGCAGCATTAGGTTCGCTGAACGCCTCAGCGCTTCAAAGACCTATACTTCCTACGTCCGTATGCAAAACGTCAAGGGTACTAAGATGATGGCTGGCGACGCGTATATTTTCGACGGTGACAGGCTCATTGGTGTTGGTGGTGATATCCGCTTCCAAGCCATCCCCCGAAAGGTCCTCAACATCGTTCTCCCTCCTCAGGGTGCTGCCGCCGCTGGTGCTGCTCGTCCTACTCCTGCTGCTCAGCCTGCTGCTGCTAAGGCGCCTGTCAAGGAGAAGAAGCAGGTTACTACTTCCAACCTCCCCGCCGTCAATAAGAAGCTCTCCCAAACCTCCGTTGTCTCCCAAGTTATGGATATCGTGTCCAAGGAGACTGGTGTTAGTCACGACGAACTTGCGGATAACATTGCTTTCGCCGACCTTGGCGTCGACTCGTTGATGGGTCTTACTATCAGCGGTCGCCTTCGTGAAGAACTTGAGCTCAACATTGATTCACATGCATTCAACGACCATGCTAGCATTGGCGCCTTCAAGAAGTTCCTTGCTCAATTCGAGACCGCCACAACAAACGTCGTGTCAGAGTCGAGCGGCTCAAGCGGCAGCTCTGACAGCGACGATGATATCGAATCGGACTCTGAAGTCACTACTCCTGGTGAGAGTGACAAGGGTTCGGTCAAGGGCGATGCATCGGCTGATTCTGGAAGCAACAGCGAGCTTCAGCAACTTGTTCGTGAGACTATTTGCACTGAGATGGGTGTTGAAGTTGAGGAAGTCATCGCTGCTCCTGATTTGGCTGCGCTTGGTATGGACTCGCTTATGAGCTTGTCGATCATGGGTATTCTACGTGAGAAGACTGGCCTTAACATTCCCTCCGACTTGTTGGGCCACAACCCCTCTCTTAAGGATATCGAGCGAGCCCTGGGCATCGAGGACAAGCCCAAACGTGCCGCACCTGCTTCAAAGCCTGTCCAGAAAGCGCCTAAGACTAAGGCTGATACAAAGTCTTCGACTAAGGTTGATACCACCGCCGTGGCTAAGGCTGCTTCTGCCGGCGATGCTTACCCCCACCGAAAGGCAACGTCCGTGCTCCTCCAGGGTAACCACCGCACGGCCACTAAGCAACTCTTCATGATCCCCGACGGTAGTGGTAGCGCTACATCCTACACAGAAATCTCCGAGCTCGGCTCAGACGTTGCTGTCTGGGGCATGTTCTCCCCTTTCATGAAGACTCCCGAAGAGTACAAGTGCGGCGTGTATGGTATGGCCACCAAGTTCATTGAGGAAATGAAACGTCGCCAGCCACAGGGTCCCTATGCTGTTTCCGGTTGGTCCGCCGGTGGTGTAATCGCTTACGAGATCGTCAACCAACTCACTAAGGCCGGCGAGGAAGTCTCTCACCTCCTTATTATCGATGCACCCTGCCCCATCACCATCGAGCCATTGCCTGCTGGCCTCCACGCCTGGTTTGCCGAGATTGGACTCCTCGGTGAGGGTGACGGCCCTGAAGCTAAGAAGATCCCATCCTGGCTTCTTCCTCATTTCGCTGCATCAGTCACTGCCTTGTCCAATTACACTGCCGAGCCGATCCCCAAGGATAAGTGCCCCAAGGTCACAACCATCTGGTGTGAAGACGGCGTTTGCAAGTTGCCCACAGACCCACGACCTGACCCTTACCCCACCGGCCATGCCCTCTTCCTCCTTGACAACCGCACGGACTTTGGCCCTAACCGCTGGGACGAATACCTTGACCCCGAGAAAATGACTTTCCGTCACTTGCCCGGCAACCACTTCTCCATGATGCATGGCGACCTTGCGAAGCAATTGGGCGGCTTTTTGAAGGAAGGTATCCACTCTTAAATACTTCCCTTCTCTTGAGACATTCGTTCGCATCTCTACACTTTTGTAGGACCATGTCCCTCACTGTATATAATCTTCCTTCAAGTTCACATTCCTTTCGTTGTCCGGTTTGACATGGCTGATGATGAGTATTCGGGGTCATAATATTATCAAGCTCCCTCCGAGTCGTTATAGGGAGTCGGCGTTATATATGTGTATGGAATGAAAGATCGGGCCTTATCCATAGATGTCTGCTGGTATCGTATCTGTGGGATCTTTGATACATGGCTCTCAGAGCCACCGCGATGTATTCAATCAAACCTCTCGCTCATATAGACGAGGAGAGGTTTTCAACACAGCACACACGAACCACGAGTTCTAAAGAAGTTTATATATAGATTCATATCGCATTCTCTTTCTGACCCTCAGCTTGCTTCATAAATGACTCTCCCTTCGCTGTAACAGTCTCACTGCATTGGTATTGTTCGACCTCGACGTCGACATCGTTCGATTTCTCACCTCTTAGACACAAGACAGTCTCACTCATCGGTAACGAAACTTGTTTCAGCTTTTCAATTCGATGCTATTCAGCTGCCAGTCGCCGCATCTTCTGAACGTTACCAATCGTAGACCTGTGTCGGCGTAGATATGGCCTGATATGACCGATGTGCTTCCTCTCGCGTATTATTACTTAAGTCGCACTCTAGTCATTACCTTACGATTTGCTAGGATTCCCTTTCAATTATATATATCTAATGCTGGTAGCTCTCACCACTTCCACCGCGATAGTCAGCTCTCGGGAGCCAAAATACCTCAACACCACCAAACCGAGTATCACCATCGTCGTCTTCGCAAGCTCCTTACTCATCCGTACGACTATGCGCACTTGCCTCCGTACATCCCCCTCGCCCCCAATCCTTCTAGAACCACATCAGAACCCTCAACATATCCAAAAACAACTGCCGCGCCGAGCCCTCATAGCCAATTCTTGGCCGTGTAAACGGAAACTTCGAATACCCCGTTAAAACCCTTTATCTCCGCCACCAACACTTATATCCATCCACCCACGCACCCTTCATCCCGCGCACAATTCTCTGTCCCTCGTGGGACTACATAAGCTTTTTCCGATCTGCCTCGATTTAGGGTCGTTCCGCGGCGGCACGCACCTGTTCCCATGATCTATCTCAAAGGAGGAAAAAAAACCTGGTTAGGCTGGGGCGTACGTTGGTGACATATGACGGCACTAGGATTGGATTGGATCCCAACGTACAAGCACGACATCGGAAAGCCGCATTGGGGGGGGACATGTAAACAGGATAGAAAAGAAAAAAAAGGAAAAAGGGAAAAAAGAAGGAAGATGCCCCTTCCTTGCCTATTGTGAGAGGGAAGATGGGGAATAGGAATGGAAATGGGAGGGCACGACATACGACGCCATGCTGGATCCGTCGGGTTCCATCGAAACGCAAAGCGCTGTAAGCGATACAACCAACGTGGAACCGAACCTAGGTACCTAATGTATAGTGAGGCGGTGCGGTACGTCGTTACAATGGAAATCGAAATCGAAGATTCCAAGAATAGGGGAAGAAAGGGAAAGAGAGTAAGATAGGGTGGTAGTCAATTCAGCGTCGTAGTCGTCTTTATTGCTATATATACCTACGCGGCTCAAATAAACTAGTCTAATTACGTCCCGTCGTCTAGCTCCCTACGTTGATAAATTCGCGGTGAAGGACGACGATGATATGATATTGCCCGCACGTACTTCTACGTCCCTGCGATTTACGGCCGTTATTCGCGCCTTAGGAAAAGCCAGCCGAAGAGGTTTCCCGTCTTGGTAACGCGAAAGGCGAGGTCTGTGCTTTACGCCTCTTACGAACCTCTGCGGACATCTTACTTGATCTATCACATAACACATACCTCCAAGAGTATTAAAGGCGCAAAGAATCGCCGTACGACTGCGTCCTGCTTCTTGGCTGCCCTTCCCAACGAAGCAATCCGGCTGCAGTTGGATGAACAGGCCAAAAATGCGGCCAAGAGCGAAAGCGAGGAGAAAAGAGAGGAAAGGGAAACCCCAAACTCCATGGGTAACACAACAGACGGGCAGACACGCGCAGAAGAAACACCACGTTTCGCCGTGGGCGACTTTCCCCCGTTGCCCTCCCATGTGTGTGCACAACATGCTCATTTACCTATTATTCATGAATTATGGTTGGGGCCCCCGCGCGGAATGTTGAACGGCAGCCACTGTAAGGTTTTGTTGCTGGACTTAAAAGGGGGAGGGAGATGGAAGATGGAGGGGATCAGTAAGAGGATTTCACGTGCCACAACAGCAAATAGGCTTGCAAGCTAGCGATACGAATGCCGCCGAAGGATGTAAAGCGGTAGATTGATAGGCTGGTAGGTAGCGGAAACGGGGCGCGTTACGAGTTGTGGCGCGGCCTGTGCGCAACCAGAGTGAAGAAATGATGATGGACAACATATCTAGGTTGACACCTAAAAGGAGGGTGTCTCTAGAAAATGTGTCTATTTCTCAATAGGTTTAGAGTCGGCTTGGAGCGGCATTCCTTGCCATATCTTTTCTTTTAAATTTGTGGTTTTTGTTTACCTTTTCGGCATGTAAAGCTTTATCGGAGCGTATTCGACTTCTCATTGGCTATATTATTCCTCAGCTTGCTCGTGACACCGGAACCCTTGGGCCGTGTCTCTGCTTTATTGTTAATTATGTTGATGATTGACGTCGAAGACTGCGAAAATGGGGAAGGTATACTCGTTAGTCGCAGTCATTGGTTTCCTCTTTCGGTAATACTTTAATCTCGTCGCATTATCGTATTGTCGTCATGACTTAGAGATATGTCGAAAGAGAGCCGGGAACAGACAGAATATTCAAAAAAAGCATGTTGATACTATAGGAAAATTTGAGCCTCTTGTACGCCCCCTATTTTTTCATTGTCGACGGGCTCATGCATCGGCTAGATACGAGTGAGATACCGCATATTACCCCCGCGTAGACGTCTGCAAGTGCCCGTTATTGGTCATCTCGGTAGGTTGAGGGCGTAAGGTGGTTTGTCAATTTCAGAAAAAAGCAAAAAAAGCAAAAAAAGCAAGAAACAAAATTCAAAAGAAACCCCGTCTGCGAAGCATATCGGGTCCTGATCCCACAGATTCACGTGGAACCGCATAGCCGGTGAAGCGAAAATGATTGGTACCCACGGTCTCATAGAGCCTTGGAATAGTCGTGTCTTGTGATGCCTTCTCGAATTACTTGCATTCCTTCGTTGAGCAAACACGGAGTTTCACAAAATCTTGTGCCGCCTTGCCTAGTCGATAAACTAGGGCGATTGCAGCTTGGCCTGAGCCTTTAGATGTCGCGTAACCAGAACCACCAACGGGGCTTAGGCTTTCTCTCCGCTATGTCCCAAGTAGCCCGGATATCCCGGAGTATGTATCGAAGATGGATAAATATTGGCCATCTAGCGGCTTTGGTTGTCCCGGAGCGGCCTTGACAAGTCCGAAGGTCGTGAGAGCTTAAGTTAGTTTACCATCAGCATGGCGAATCCTAGACAGCTGAAGATGTTTTGATCGGTTGCCATTTAAGCAGCATGTTCCTATATGCCGTGCCGTCCGCGCGTGGAAATCGGGGCTCCGGCCGGATATCAGAGCCGAGCTTATAGCCCATTATGCTTTTGAAGAAGCTCGGGGCTGACACATAAAATCCTAACTGCCCGTGATTGAGTTGAAAATTGACCAAACAAGAAAGGCGCTTCCTAGAATCGCATAGAGTTTCTCGACCATTGCCAAGAAGAGAATAGTATACCCAAGGGCCAAGGAACATATCGTCCGCACGTGTTGCCCAACGTAGATCTTCCCAGATTCAGTCGAAGAGTACGTATTAAGAGTCCCGTGCCAGCAAGATCATTCCTCATAGATCAGCTTCAAGATTCGTGGGTTTATAAATAGGAATAAGTCCCTAGCTCGTGCAGATGAGCCAAGAAGGGATTCTGCAGAACATGAGTCGTCTCTTGAATCGCCAAGATGGTATGCTCAACACTGGGAAATTGATGGCTTGATAGTTCAGTCGTAGTCAACATAGCACGAATGGGTGGTATAAATCCGAGCAACCTACTCCGACAGCTCATGTTGTCCTAACATACACAGCAGCTACGCTCATCCGATCGCATTGCGAGATAGTTGATGAATGAATGACTCAACAATTGCTCTGGTTTCTATCCTAACGCGAACGTTAGCAAGAAACCCAAAGTATCTAAAGCTAGTATGAGCATGTGGGGAATATATTAGTCAACGTGAGGTTCAGATCTACCTCTCCTATGAGCATTTGGACGTGGCCTGGATTTTAGACGATAATAGGCGGTGAAACTAAACCGAAGGTAAACCTTCCATCATTCTGCGGGCTTTACATGCCGATGGTCCCATTTAATCTTTGTCGATATTTCGCGAGGCAGCTATTTGAATATGGCATGATTGTTATACCTAGAATGATATACAATAAACTCCTACGCCAAGTAGATGAGTCTCAGAACCGCGATTAGGTCCCTAGACAAGGGGGGATGGTTATCGAATGGACGCACATTGAGGCGCCTGGCGGCTAGGCGACCGGGTTTACGTAGCGAACCGATACGCTATTGCATGGTCTGGGCTTGCAATTGCTTCTAATGGATGCTCTTAGTCGACTACATACGTAACACAGCAGTTTCGTAACCGAAATGGGTTAGACGTCCACCCATGATCGGACAGGGATATTCCACGTTTTGTTCAGGCTGTGAACACGGCAAGACACTAGCCGCTAATCCTCTTTGGGCTGTTTCGAACTTCTTCCCGATCTCTATTGTGCTGTACAAGCTTGTCATTGTACCTGCAGGTAACCTTTGATCCAGGATTAGCCTTTGAAGTTATTCCATTTGGACATATATGGGAGCACTGCATGGTAGATTCAATTCGGTCTGATTCGGCAGTCAATAGGAGTAAGACTTGGCCATGAAATCATTGGTTCTCCTGATCTAGTTGTGTGGCATCCAGGGACCAAGCTCCCCCGCAAGGAAATACATCGCAAAAGTAGAGACTGGTTTATTCCGATATGACTTTCGGAGAAAAGTTAGAATATAGCACTAAAGATAGGCTTGTGCCTGTGTTAGAACCTGACTGGCTTGTTCGCTGACTAGTCTGGAGCCGCAGTGTAGATCCGTAGTTACAGTGATGTTGCTGCTGACGTAGGCGGAAACGTTGATTAAGGTCATGCTAATGAAGCCGAATGGGATGCTAATGGCGTACCTGGGGGAAGCTGTGGTGGACCCTTCGTTCTCGTCCCTTAGAGACCCTATCAACCGGGATGTATCAAGGATGTGGCGAAGAATTGCCTCCGATGAATCCTAGTAGTTGCCTAAGTTGTGACCTAGAGGTTGCAGAAAAAGGAATATCGCTGGGCAGACTTGGCTGAAGAACAGCCACAAACAAGTCCGTCAATGCCTAAGTTCCCGGGGCGTATCTGATTGAAATGCAGGAAATGTCCCCGCTAAGCCAGCCCAACCTCCTAATTGTCTTAGTAAATCTCATTGGCGTCTTCACGGATTCAGCTCCGCGTTCGGCAGGTTGGATTCGAACCTAGAGCGTTAATCTAAACCAGTCCCGATCAACTGCTATGGTCTAATTGGATGGATTAACTCTGGTGTGCTTAATAGTTGTAGCTTCACTGGACGAGTTGTCCAGGGACTGTCAAGAAGTAGCATCTCTAACCCCGGTCTGATTCATCCCGGGTTTATGAAGGATGGGATCAAAGTCATTGAGTCTGATAGGCCAACTGTGGGTTTCAGAGCACAAGGATCCCGGTTGAATCTTCCTGATGGGAGCAGGTAGACTTCGTTGACGAACCACACCTTTAACAAGATGACGGGGCAACTTTCTGGTACTAAAGGTAATTCGCTCGAGATAATCGCGAAAGTGGCCATCCCGCCTAGTACGTAACGTGACGGAGGTCCGAGAAAGTAGATGGAACCACAATGGAACCCACCATGCCAGAGAAATATATCGGCAGAGATAAATCCGTCTTATCAACCAGGTGGAGGACACAAAGGGAAGAGAGGTTGTGTGAGCCATTGTGGGAAAACCCAATCAAAGTCTGGAGGAGTTCATAGGTGTTTGGACGGTCACCATATGAGCGGGCATTATTTCCGCACGGCGAGTTCCAGTGACTCAATTCCGAGAAATGGCCCCGATCCCTCGGCGAACCGGTGTGACCAAACA
Source organism: Hypoxylon trugodes (assembly GCF_022578975.1). Lineage (NCBI taxonomy): Eukaryota > Fungi > Ascomycota > Sordariomycetes > Xylariales > Hypoxylaceae > Hypoxylon > Hypoxylon trugodes. Next base: position 745,940 of record NW_026250019.1, on the reverse strand, counting down.
ATCGTAACTAAAGATCGGGAGGTATACGTATGTATTTATGAGTAATCAGTCATTGCAAAGCCATATCCATGACCAAGTGGCTATTGAGGATAGGGCTGAGGCTGAATAAGAGATGAGGTTTAGTACAATGGATGAAAGATGGAACTATTTTACCTTTTTGCTTTTTCTGTCTAGGTAGTAGACAATTCAATTCATGCACGGACCACATACCCACCTTAATAACTTCAAATGCTATTAAAAATGGGTACTTTCCTAGGTAACTTCGCTGTTTGGCTGTTTTCTTCCGAACGCCGACCGCATTAAGCCTTCCGATCTTGGGATGGATTTAAGTTTCAAAGGTTGCTTTAACTTGCATAACCTTTCTGCCTTTCTAACCTTTCTAACTCTCTACAGCTACATGTAACATAAAACATAAAATAAGCTTAAGTTATGCCGATAAGCAATATGTACCTAAGTACCTAGGTATATGTTGTGTGTGTACCTGTAATTATGCAGATAGTGATCGACTCCACCCAACTCTTCCAAAGTTCCCCAACTTTCCAAGGTTGGCAGCTTTCTTTTCGAAAATTCCGATGATTAAAACATGCAGATATGATCATGTTCATGACAATCACGTTCAAATCTTAATTGGGAAATCTATTAGTCAAGCTTTTCTCCTACCTATTCGGGTCGGAATTCAATTCTTCGTCCAACCTTTCTGAGATTTCTGAGCTTGAATTGCCAGTATCGGATTCCCTCATTCCATCTGCCGTGGCACTTAAGCCATCCTCGGGTCCGAGCCTCATCTCCCCTTATTGCTGCCAGATGTAGTTCAGGAACACGGGTAAAACATGGCGCTTTTATGTAGAGCCAAAGACATTGACGGCTACGCCTTCTTCAATTCGATAGGTATCTTTTCTTTCCGCGTCGGACGGCTCTACCTACGAATTTCTTAAGCCACACAGCCAGCCAAGTACTCGCCATCGGGTCCCTAAACCCCTCTTCGGATTCTGCATTTGTCGACCATGTATGGGCGGTACCTCGATCCTATGGCTTCTACCAACCTATCCCATACTGGACATTCCCTCGAAACTCGCCTCCTTGCAGTGTCCTACTGCAGCGTCGTGTACCCACTACGTGTTAACGCCCAGGTTTGGTGCTCTATTCATTTGACATGCCGGCCGGGTTCGAAAGCTGGTTATTATTATTATGCCAGATCTACTTAGGTGGCACTATGGGGTTGGTATTGATACACGACGCACGTTTATTGCAAGCCATCATATCGGGTCCAATCAATCGCTTCTCTCCCCCTAGGCTATTGGCAACGTTCATATTCTTCAATGTCAAACCTTCTCTGGGGAGATTGGACAACTAATTTACCTAGGAAATTCACAAGGCTACCCAAAAATATTATAGGAAAGCGCTTATTATATTGCAAATAAGTCATATAAGACTTATAGGCTACTTATACTTGGCGGGTTATCAAGCTACTTGTGTACCTGACAAGAGAGCAGTCCGCATCTGTTCTCCCTTGACCTCTACTATTACCAGCTGACGGTTACGGGAGTCAGCCACCTCATCTGTACCTGCCTGGGCATGCAAGAGTTCTATGACTCTGCTCAGACTAGCCTTTTCTATTCTCTCTTCCGCTCACTCCCGGCCACATTACAAACTACTTAGTCAATCTGGGCCGTTCTGCCAGCCAGGTCCCCGATATCTGCTTGACCCCCAGCATCCAGTAACCTCCCTAACCACAAGCACCATCTAACGCCCATTGGACTTCTACCAAGCAACCTTTTCTGATGGTATACGTATTTCAGGTGGGTCGACCTCTCACTACCTTTGCCTAAGACCAAATCCGGTTTTAGTCAGTCCTCTGAGCCTTTTTTATCCGGGGCCTTGTACACTCTAAGCAGACTCCCTCTAGTGTACCTTGTGTCTCTGCACATCTCTTACATCCTTCATAAACACCTTGCCATGCCTTTCAGCTTGAATTATTTCCTTTTCGTTGCTTTTACCTTTCTACTCGTCTAGCGGCAAGCATAAGTCGTATCTCTTCCGTCAGCATCGAAGCGGTCTAGCTCCTTACCTTATTCTTACTTTTGGTCTCCTGAGTCTTTACATTGTAAGCTCTATGCTATCACACATAAAGTCTAACATCCATATATCCATTTTATAATACTACCTCCCCGCGCCTCATCTCGTCTCGTCTTATTTTCAGGCCATGACCACTTTTGTTTCATTTGCAGATTAGAATTCTGCCTGAAAATAAACTACCTTTTTTTTTTTTTTTTCTATAGAAATTAACCTTACAATGGCATCTTCTACGAAGGCTCGCCAACCTCGGCTCCGAGCCTCATGCGATGGGTGCTTCTTAGCTAAGGTCAAGTGTTCTAAAGCTCGACCGATATGCTCTCGTTGTCTAGCCTGCGGTATTGAATGTCGATATTCGCCTTCGAGCAGGGCCGGCAAGCCTAAGTCCGAACACAACGGAAACACCCACACGAATCATCCACAAGATATGCAGCAAATGCATCACGGCATGATAGAAGAAAAGGTCATCACGTACTCCACAGCACACCAACCGGCACCCGAGCACATGTTCACTACTTTCGGCACGGATTGGACCTCACCTCCTAATAGTGTTGATGGCAACATTAGTCGAAACCCATCGATATCAACAGGCATTTCCTTGCTTGGAGTAGAAGATAGAGCTATGGGTGAGCGAGATCCAGTGTCTGAGCCGCCGGAGATGTATCCATCCGCTATACCTTGGTCTCCTCCAACAGATCTTTCCTGTACCGCATTCGACGGTCTCCCCGTTACAACAGGGCCGATACCTAGCACTCAGATGCGTTCTCACTCGTTCGATCTATCTATGCCAACACCGATTACATGGACTGACCCGGTCCCACACGATATGATTGCATACAGCCAAGTAACAACCCCAACAAGCATGTCCTCGGGCTATTTCCCTAGCCCAACGACTACACCTACGATGAGATCAGCTGACCCCCGCCAACGATCATCACCGCCAACTATGAACGGAGGTTCATGTACTTGTTTTACAGCCTGCCTGCAATCTCTTCAAGCATTACATAATGCTTCCTCACCAGCACTGCCGCCGTTTGACTTTGTATTGACTCTCAATCGGAAGGCCGTTGAAGGGTGCGCGGCTATGCTATCCTGTACGAAATGCATGAGCCGATCCGGCACACATACTGCCGCTATGCTCCTAGCTACTGTGATCGGTAAAATCACGTCGTTTTATAACACCGCTTCTCATTCATATTTCGAGTCTAGCGGTGTGGACATGACACAAAACTATGCTGGAAACAATGTAGGGGTTAGCCTCGGTGTATACCAGCTCAATGGTGAAGATGGCAAGTGGCTAGAGCTCGAGATCCTTGCAAGGGAGCTTCGCAAACTAGAGGAAGTCTACTCTAGGTTTAGAGAGGTTGTCTGTGCTGATTATTCCGACGTCCCCGAAGTCACCAAGGCTATGGTTGGCTATCTAGGACAAAATCTTGGTTCCACTCTCGAAGTGATTAGCCATAGAAAAGGTGATATGCCCTTCATTACCTAACTTAAGAACGGCATACCAACAATTACGTTTAAGTCATCACGACTAGCACAGGCATGGCGATTGGATTGTACGCTATCGAACGATGTTATGATGCAACGCAGAAGGGGTCAAGACGGCCAACGAAGAGATATACGTTTCAAGACTAGTGAATTCTACTCATGATATTCAATTAACTCATCAATTACGATGTTATACATTTCTATATTCACTCGGGTTACAGGTTTCACAATAGCGAAAGCGGGTTTCGGCGCTTTAAGGCGGGCGGTTATTTTTGAGTGGGAAGGATTTACTCTTCTGTCACTCATTTTGGGTTACGTTAGGTGTAGTTTCGGGATATTTGATGGAAAAGTTGGGCTACCATCTCGAGATACTATCCAGCACATTGGGTGCTGGCCCGTACTGTAAGGTAGAAGGCGTTATGATGGATTTGGGTCACGAAATACAGTAGTATGCTACTGGGACGGTCAGCATTGAACCGTTCTCCATTGGTCCTTTTAGAGGCCTGACCATGCGTCAAGACCATGATGCACAGCTACGACAGGGAGTTTTATTCGGAGTCTTCATTTGGTTAGAGAGAAACTTGAATTCGAAACTCAAAGATTGACCTCGAATCGTCTTACACCGCTATTCTCAAGTACAATGGGTCGTGTCTTTATGTCGAGGCGGTTATTTTTGTTGACATAAACAATAAAGACGTTGTTTTCTGTCATGCATCGCCATTGGTTGCCTGTATCACTGGAGCTGTTGGAGTCTGTCTTTGACAAGACACGCAGGAAACGGTCAGGACTCCTGTTACGCAACAGAAGCTTCTAAGCTATAGCTCCCCACATGGAACTAGGGGTGCTGCTTATTTGCATTGGTGGATCTGGTCATGGTCATCCTAGTCTTGATTGCCTGAAGGAAGAGGTGCCATTATTCAGTTCCCGCGGTATCCTAGGTAGGCATCGGGGCTAACAGCACGGGAATAGCTTAACACGGCGAAAAAAGGGTCCGACCACACCGGACCTAAACATGACATAAGATGTACCAACTTAAGAAGCCATACAGGTAATAATTATGAAACGTAGGACAGCCAACAATTACCAAACAGCCCAGATACCTAGTAGTCACCCACAATCAGACTTCAAATTGACAAATGCTTTTTTTTTCTACAATGTTCTCAAGCACGATGGTTACATGCGTGCTTACAAAGGACCGAAATGATTTTTTAGCATTATAATTTATCAGCTAAACGCTCTGATTTGTAAGGTAGGTACCCAAGCGATTATCATTTCGCAAGAACCTAATAGCAATCTAGGAGATCTCATTTGGGTCTAGACTGCTGACAACAGACGGAACGTACATCTGGATGGATGCCTGGAAAATGCATCCTCGCGATGCCAATGATGCAATCACCCGGGACGTGGGGGGCATTATTGGCTAGGCACAAGCGAGAGACCAAGGGTCAAGAACCGAAAGACCCAAGCAATGCTCGAGCCGGTAGGATCGGTTCCGTTTCCATGTCACTGGCTCTCATCGATGCTCTAGGGCTGAGCTATCCAGTATATAGGTTGAGAGGGTGGCATGTATGTAGATGCCTCCCTTACCTTATTCCTGAAAAGGACGGGTTGGGGTTGCATACCGGCAGGGACGGAGCGAGCAAAAGTACCCATTTACCCATTCACGTCTCCCCGATGCTTCCAGGCCATATCGGTGTGCTAACTCAGCTCGCGAAGATCTCTCCCCATTTACCTAATGTACTAGTTCATCCGTTAATGCCGTCTGTCTTTCGAATTGCGTACTGGGTAAGATTAGGGCGATCAGCGGCAGCCGCTTCTGCATCGCAATCGAGGCATATGATTAGATGTCTAGACAGGCAGGCTGGCTGAGCAAGACGCCCTAAACACGAAATACATGTATCCACTAACTTATATGCAGCGCTTAGATGTCGAGATAGATATTTGAAGAGCAACAAAACTAAGACAACAACAAATCGTATTTCGCAATATTTCTGAAGTGGCTTTTTAAAAATTAGATTAGTTATCATGTTAGGACAATTGATGAGCCATGTTATGTATTACTGACATGCATTAGTTAAATTGAGCTTAAAACCTTACAGCGAGCGTGTTTTGACCTGTAATTACCACGTGCGAAAATCACTTAATATTAAGTTTAATTTAACATTATATGAAAATCTAATAAGAATATTACATCAACAGAATTGACTTTCATCATCTTGATATCTTAAAAATTCAAGTACCTAAATGAATGATAGTCTCTTACATAGTTGCTAAATTTCTAAGATCATAATGCATAGACATTTAACTGCTTGCTTCACTAGAAACAAAGTGGTGTCGTATTTGAATACCCAGACCAGGGGGCTTCTATGTAGCAACCCCCGCGCTAAACTGCAAGTTTGCAGTAGCCCTGGAGCCCACACCCGTCTACTGGGTCGGATGCGGATGCGGAACCTTACCTAGGGGCCTAACCAAATAATTTAAATCACTGGGAGCCGATATTATAAGGGGACTAGCCTGCTGCAACCCTACAAACCTTATCTGAAATTTAGTAGGTACCTTAACTGATCTTGTATTGGGGTAGGTACATGTGATGTATGTTGCTGATTGATTACTAGCGTAGATCTCGGGGACTGCCAAATGTCCCGCCAACCCGCAACTTTGCTTACGAAACTTCCACTTTTTCCCCTACCTACCCCCTACCTCCTACCCTCCTACACCTTTACCTACACCTACAATCCACAAAGTCACTCATCAGGAATAATGTGGCTTCTAACATGCAACTTGGATTCATCATCACTAACGCCAACACACAATCTGATACCATAGATGAAGGCTAGTTGGATTCTTATCACCGGGACCGAGCCGCAACACGTGTGATGTGTTTGATCTTCCCACGCGATCATAAGCCACCCAGTCCCCACAGTATGGGAAGCTCGAAGATCCCGCAGAGAAGGATCTGACAATCCTTAATTCACACTGCCTCACCTATATTACACATATTACACATTACACACCACCAGATCGGCAAGATAAGTGCCTACTTAACCCCGAACACACGGATTTGTCAGGACATTCTTGACATGGAAACATGTTTCTATACTACTCGTGGAATGAAGCAGTCCTAGGACTGTCCCCATCATGGAATACACACTTACCTTCTGTTACTCCAATGGGCTGACCGTTTTACTCGTAATTTACGGGGCAAAGGCTTATGCGAGATAATTATCAGCAAGGCATAAACGAACTGCAAATGCAGGACAAATCACCTTAAGCGAGATATTTGAACGCGTTTTATGGTCTAGTTAGACCTTAGAACGGTCTAGAAATGGCTTCATAACATTCTTTTTACCTACTCAGAACTTTATTGAGAACGCTCGTACGATAGCTGGTCTGTGGCTAGCTCGCTGTCGTATTTTTCACTACCAGAGGGATATAGCTTCAGCTTATGGAGGTGCGAATGGTCCTTCATAAGTCCCAGGTAGGCATACCAGCCGTCCAACCCGCTCCAACCGATACACGAGTTGACGTCTGCAATGCGACGCTGTGGCTCTTCCCTTGCCCCCCGGTGTCGCTTAGACGTACGGTATCATGTTGCACAAGCCGGATGCTCTAGGCTTGGCCTTTCAATAATGCTTCATCAGCCACATTCCTAAATTCTCTCAACGCACTGCGGAATGAGTTCCATCGCAGCACCACTATTTCTTCTGGTATTCATCTTTCATTGGCATTGTTCTTTATTTAGATACATGCCATAGGATGGATACGCCCTACCCTTGCTTAGTCGCTATCGTTTATCTCGATTCCTTCGAATTCTGGAAAATCCAAATATGGGATAAACTTTCTTGCTCTGCCTCGTCTGCGCTTACCCATATGTTGAAGATCGTATCATAACGTATCCCCCGTCATGATGATTGGCCTTTAGTATGTGAAGAGCTCACAGCAACCTAATCTACAGTATAGCACTAGCGTCGATACCGCCTACGGAGAGCTAAGCACTTGCAGCATAGAGTCGGGCCGCTAGCTTAGTGGCGTTCCCTATATCGGTCGCAACGGCGTATGATGCCAAATTAGACGACAGATCCGCCATACTAATCAAAAAGTGCTTCAATAAGCCGCTTGAGGCGTCTTCCGTGCTCTTGGGTTGAGGCTCAGACTGGCTGTTACGACTATGTTTCTCCGTTGGCGTCGTTGTCTACGCAAACCAGATCCACCTGCCCTATTGTTACCCCTTATCTCACGGGCGTTTTATCTAACAATGGATGGTGGTAAGATGTCAAAAACTGTTGTGGAAATCCATCCAAATGCCGTATGGAATACCCATCCTTGACCCCGCGGAAGAGTTATTGCCACCCTTAGGAATGCTACACTGCTTAAGCAGCTTCGGAGCCTCGTCCACGGAGTTTATCGTCATAGTATACGTCCCTCCAATGCAAGCCACCGCGCAACTGGATTCTTTTGGGATGATGCATACATCGATTTATCTACTCAAATCTAGACTTCGGCGTCTGTAATGACGATAGTGGCTTGGATTGGACCCCGATCCAAGCATGCCAGATATCGATCCGTCAAGAGACCGGGAATAGCTCAGTACCTAAGGATGGATAATAAACGGTAACATCCATGGTATTAATCTTGCTGGCGCCACTTAGTAGGGCTGATATTGACCGAGGTTCCTATACGAGGATTATTAGCCGGTTCTCCATAACCTAGCCAGTCATATCTACATACGGCTTACGCATTTGGCGACCGGTCACTCGACTCAAACCAATAGGATTCATGACGTACCACAAAGTCCGCTGCAAAAACTCTCTTGGCTCGGTTTTCCTAGGTAAGCGGGATATCTGTGAAACTAGACTTGGTCCGATGTCACTCGGTCCTAATATGCGTAAGTTGACCTGTAACGTATCTTGTTAGCGGAATATGATGCGAGCCATCGTCGGCCTCCTATCTAGAGAATTATGCCTCCATCAGTCAAAAGTTACTGATTGATGAACTGATATTCTACTAAGCAGCAACTTCATCCACATCCTGGATCTGACAATTGCAAGGATCACCATGTCAACACGTGGGATGGCGTTGATGAGGATTAAGTTAACATTCTAAAGCGTCCTTACCCACGTGGTCGCACAAGCAACTTCAGAGCCGTATGTGCGACGGTTAGAAGCCTGCCATCGGTATTCTTCGACTCTGCCCTGCTTTTTCTGCAACTTTACGTCCATCATCCTGCATGAAGCCGCTGTCAGCAGCCCTCTATCCAATGTGCCTCTTACCTGCGTCTGATTCAGTGTAACCTTTTTGCTTTCAAGAAACTCTTAGTAGCTAGCCATAACATATGTGGACTACTTGCGGTACTTTGAATGGTATTTCTGATTTCAAAGACACCTACCGACTGCTTAATGCATGTACAATTCGCAATCACTTACTTAGGTACGTAGAATCCTATATCTTCATCTATATAAGATGTGCTGACGTATGTCACTTACTTGGTAGGGGAGTATCACTAGATATGTTTACATCCCGCACGCCACAACAGACGCTCGAACACGAAAAACGACCCGTTCAGGAAAACACGGCGGATGTCGGAGATGTCCCGAATTCTTCCATCATGCGGCCACCCAGGAAAAGTTTGGTTCAAATTACTATGTAAGCTGAAATGGAGAGTTAAACCGTTACGTATTAGAATAAATGTACGAGATATTTGACAGTAATAGTCATCTACCGCAGATTACCAATCAGGAGCCGACTTTCTATATGACAACGTCGTACTACTCTATATTATGTCTCAAAGATACTTGGGTACGTGACACGATTGGCAATACTCTTCAAGTCATGCTTCATCCTGGTTATCTTACCTCACTTCTCCGCTAAATCTTACTCGCTCCAGATGTGCGTTTGTAATGCGCAAAGCAAAACTGGGTGGGATAATTGCGTATGGGGAAAAGTGACGATGGGGTGAAAAGGAGGCAAGAAAAGTCCCCCACCACCCTCTCGCTATCGCTTATGCTACACATACCTCATCCATACGTTCTCATGTGTGCATGTCTAGGTACTTACACTTCCTAGTGCTACTACGTACCCCCACTATTTTTCTTCTCTCCATACTCACTGCCGCCCCCATATTGTTCCTCTCCGTCTTACGTTTAGATAATCTTGCTCCAACATTTGATCCTGATGAGTGTCAGTTGGGCATCGATCGAAGAACCCAAACTACCGGGGTTAGGACGACGAACGGGTACCGGAATAGGAGATTCCGTGGTGGTCAGCATAACACAGCACAACATAACTCAGCAGAGCGCAATTCAGCAGCTTCAGTTCGGCCCTAGCCGCTTAGCACCCCCTATTTCGGTCCCGGTCTAGCTCACACACTGCGGAACCAGACTAAAGATCTATCCTCACTTCCGGAATGAAGAGCTCGGGATATGGTCGTGAGCCTCACGCGGACTCGCCGGTCTTATCTTAGCTGCGGGTGGCAAGAATAATGAGGCTCGTGGTCGATCTTTAGGGACTTACGTACGCGCTACGCGCTATGTAGCCTCACATTTGAGGGCTTGAGATGATCGTCGGAACATGGTGGCTTGATGTGTTGGTGATGATAGCTTAGCGGCCGAAGGTAGCTGCCGTGATTGAGAAATCGGGCTACGCGACGCGTGATGTCTTGAATCCGTAATTGAAATACCGAGGTAGATCGCCGCGTAAGTTGCCGTTTGCACTTCACCGAGATGGAAAAAAGTGCTGAATTCGCGAAGGTGGCTTGGGGTTGCACGATCCCGTTAGTTCATCGGATGTGGGATTTTCCCTGTGCTTAATGACTATGCTAAGACGCCGCTGAGGAATTATGATGGTGCGGCTCCGATAACGCTTCGGATGAAGGACTTTAAGGTATAGGGCTATGGGGTCTTCTTGATTGCCAGTGGTATGGTTTCAAAGTGACTTTTCTTTAGGCAATTGGTAACTTACGTGCCTAGTGACAGGTTAATAGAAATCGTGATAGTGACAACGGCGACGGCAGCTACAGTGGTTACAGTAAGTGGTGCAAACAGATCTTTTACTCTATATCGTTACCCGACTACAGGCCTTGCTACTCAAGTGGGATACTCGCCCATCACTAGCTATTTTCCATCTACAACTCCCTTCATTCCTATCATTTCATTCAATTCCATGATTCGGTGAAACCAAGCTCACCAATGACACCCATACGACGCTCCCTAACCCCTTAATTCAATCTGCCATATACACAATTTCTATAGTGGAAGTCTCGTGACTTAGACACCACCGCCAGAAGCACGGATGACTTGACCTATATGGAGCGAGGCGTTAGCATTGCACCAAATCATAACCATCAAGGGGATTGATTTGTTGGCTTACCGTTAATCCATTCACCTTCTTCACTAACAAGGCAGTAAACTACCTTTCCAATATCCGCCGGGACACCAACACGATCAAGCGGGCACATCTTGCGTAGACCTTCCTTGATCGTGTCGACAGGCATACCCTTGTGGCCGCCAGGTACATAGTGCCAACTGTTCTCATCGAACATATCAGTCTGGATACCACCAGGCGCAATGGCATTGCACGTGATACGTCGGCGTCCACAGTCGACCGCGAACGCACGCGTGAACCCTTCAACCGCGGCCTTGGAGCCGGCGTATAAGGCATGGTTAGGGATCCCAGCCATCTGCGCGGCAATAGACGAAGTCAAGACAATGCGCCCGCCCTCGCGACAGTGCTTAAGACCCTGCTGCGCGACGAAGAACTGGCCGCGGCAGTTCAAGTTAAACACTTGGTCGAAGAGCTCAGGCGTGACTTCCGTCTCCTCGCACCAGACCTCCATACCGGAGTTCGACACGATGATGTCGATGTATCCGAAGTGCGCAACTGCCTTTTCAAAAAGAGCGGCTACGTCGGTGGGTTTCGAGATGTCGGCTTGGATGGCGATGGCTTTGGAGCCGAGGGAGGCTAGTTCGGCTACTACGGTCTCGGCGGACGAAGAACTGCGCCCGTAGTTTACGATTATAGAGGCGCCCCGCTTGCCGAGTTCGAGCGCGATGCCTTTTCCGATGCCCCGCCCTGCGCCGGTGATGAGGGCGACTTTGCCGGCGAGGGGCTTGGTTTGGTTGCTCATTGGCTCGGTGCTGGTGTATGTGGCCGTGGAGGAGGTGGCGGATGGTGCCATTGTGATGGTTGGTTGTATTGGTGATGACGACAACGACAAAGAGGATGAGATTGAGATGGGTAGGACTAGATTGGGGTGCGTGGGGTTTTGTTTGTGAAACAACGGAAAGAAGTATAAATGGGAGGGGGGACGAAAGTTGGTCTTTCGCGATCAGGCCAAAGGTAAAGGAACAGAGGAAGAGGCCTGTGACATACGATCGAATTCTTTCTAGGTCTTGACGCAAGCAACTCACATACCTTCGCAAGTTTCTTATAGCGGATGGAACCCCAAGGACTTCCGGAAATTCTTGCGTTGCTATTACGGTCGGGGGGAAGGGAACATCGAATCAAATCACCGGCATGACAGCTGTTACAAGCGTGGCGTGGGGATGGAACACCTCACTAGTAACCAAGAGGCGCAGACGGTCCGACGGAGTGGTAGCTTTACCTTGGATAAATGCCAAGGAGTCAACTACAAAGAGATGAGGCTGTCGAAGGGGGCTTTTGGTGATCCCTAATACCCCCACATTTCCCCCTGCCACGGAGTGTCAGGGGAAATCACGGACCCGGACACCGGCCTTTCGCTCCTTCAGAAAGGTCCGGCGAGAAATATTCAACGGGTCGAATCGCGACATTCTCGCTACAAAATCGATTCGTTTATTAATACCAAGGGGATATCGAAACGCTAGTTTTGGGTACGTGTGTTCATTCCTCATCATCGCTTGCTCATTATCTCCAATTTTATCCAATTCAATTGGAATTTGGAAACCAACGGTTCGCTGAATCGAGATAGTTCAACGGCTGATCATCGTACGCTGTGGCGAATAACCACCCAGCTGCTTTTTTCGTAAGAGGGATGTCACATGCGCGACAATCTACGGATAGCGACACAAGATGGCCCCCCACTAAGGACTATCCTATTTTCGTCAGGGCGTCGCTGGCGTCAAATCGCGGCGTTACACCCCATCGGACTTCCGAGATGGTGATACCTTTTTGGCTGCGCGACGCGAAAGTAAATATCTCCGATAAGAGATATATAATGTGGTAGAGGGAGGGGATGGAAAGAAAATGTGGTTAGTGTTGTGATAAGAGGCGAGACATTGGGGGTCGCAGTAAGGGCTTTATTTGCTTGGCTGAAAGAAGAAATATTTTCAGGGGTAATCTGTAGATCAAGCCCCCTTGTGGGTGACAGCTGGCGGACAAGTGTCGGTTCTGGAATTCAAATATTTTCTATGTCTTGTTTATAGTTCGTGGATATAAAAGAAAGCTTGTTATCAAGCGGCAATTTCCAGTATTCTTAATGAGAACTGTTCACTTGGAAGTGAGTGTATCACCAACCTAACTGTGCCACGAGTTTGGTACTCCGCTATACTGGATCCATGGTGGACGCGTACGAGCATACGCAACATGTTGCAGGCAGCGCCAAACTATCAGGGGCAAGAACCAAAACAACAAAAAACGGGACTCAAGTGCCGATAAGTATCGCAAAGTCCTCCCACGGGGCCGCGAAGTTCGCGACCTCTTTCATGCCGAAGAGAGGAAAACGTCCGGGCGTTAAATCGGATAGCAGACGTCACCAACATCAAGCCCACAATTTGCCCAGAAGAGAAGCTGTGAATAGGGGTATGACGGGGTAAGTCAATATTCTTGGCCAATGGAGAGGAACGGGCCATGTGAGATTTCATTATCGTCCCGACCTCATCATCGACCTCGTTCCCTCGCCTCCAAACATCGGAATCACGATGGGATGTGTGGTGATGGATTGAGATCAGTTTAAGCTCATAGCCGCATGAGACTCTAGGGTAGGCTACCAATACCCATTAGGAAACAGCCGAATTCCAACCCCCTTGTTCCTGGATCCCTGTTTGTACATGAGGAGGGGGGCGGAAGACAGGGACAAGGGGGGACAGGGTGTGTCTTATTAAGGCTGGCTTACTTACATAGAGCAGGTTGGTAGAATCTGTATCTTTCGTATGTATCGCAATTACTTTATATTACCTATCTGCCTATCTCCCGAGAAAGAATGTCGATCTTTACTGGTTTTCCTCCTGTCAACATTTTCAGGACATCGCGATGTCTTGCTATGTTTAATTCTTGAATCTACCGGCGGAAAAATGTAGTTCATGATTTCCAGCCAGTAACGAACTCAGCTCAAATCCAGCTGAACTCAACGTAGTCTTACCAAAGATGCAATTTAACCCTCCTAAATCTCAAAATGATTTTTTTTTTCGTTACATGTGATACGGCGGACGAACTAGTGTTCATACCTAATATATATCGATACCTCAGTACAACATCTTGGCATGGGGCATCGCTCTCTTCTGGGAGTGTGGGGGGGTAGCAAATGCCGGGGGATACATGATACTACCTTCTATAATAGAGGGTATGATCGACAACCTTAAGTCGTGCCTCCTAGTAGGGTCCTAGGGTGCCAGCAAGCTACACGGCAATCTCCTTTGCAGTCGAATCATTAGGTATAACAGTCTGAATCAGCTGACAGAATTCCCTAAAGAGCATCTACTGCCGTGTAGCCCTACGGGCACTTTTAGGAGATAAGGAAACCCCAGGTACGGAAATAGCACGTTTAGATCGGCTGGGTTAGTTTTTGGGGATAGCCTATGTACTAGATCGGATGCTTAACTGTTTTGATATATAAATGAGATAATAGACAGAGAGATATATCAGACGCGGATCTAGCTCGGAGAGTTCCTTGGGAGCGGATATAAGATTTATGATGTGAATTGTCAATGTTGTGGTCTTTGATAGGTGCCGGTGAGTATCTGGTGCACATGTCCAGATGCAAGTACGCACGTAGCGTCCGCACATCCACAATAGAAGCGGAAACCGTGACGACGAATCAACTTACTGTGCGGGGTACATCTTCGGAATAACAGCTGACCTCAGCCACCCCTGAAACAGATATTCCTGGATCTAATCGGGAAAAGTGTGTAATGGAAACGGTACGCGGGGGGTTTAAGCAGGTTCTTGGGAGTCAACAAACTCCGACGAGATTGGCGGGTAGCTAAAGAAGGAAAACTAATGTACTACAGACTCCATGCACCTACGCCGGCGGCGGGAACCGGCAGCATTAGCAGCATAAGCCACTGCGGGAAACGGGAGGACTGCCGAGGGCGGTTAGTATTCGGTACTTCTTCCGGGAAGTGAACCTCCCAGGGACCCAGGCCAGGCCAGACCATTCCACCCATTCGTACGTTACGCTGTATACCGAACTGGATAGGTTACTTAATTAATTAATAACCAGCTCCCGTACGAAGGCGGATAAGTATGCAACCCTATATAAACAATTGGGAGTCTAGATCAGGAAATTGTGGCTTTTCGCCTCTAATTTATTTTCAGCTTTCTTCCATGAACGATCGGCGCGTGCAGCAGATCGGAAGCAAGTAAGCGTTTCGCTTTCACCGTCGGGTCGGCACGGTTCGACGCGCTCTTGGGTGAGCTAAGCACCTAAGTTATCTCCCTAAACCGAAGATAGTTTAGAAGACGGCTAAGTAGGTAGAAAGCAGGTAAGATAATCCACCATCAGCCGTCGTCATGTAAGCTGAACGTGATGTAAAAGAGCGACTAGAGTTGATATTGGGAGGGTCAGGTTGGGCGCTTAGATGCCGCGGATAGCGGAGAAGCGAAAATGTAAGCCCGCAAGTGCTTTATAGAAAGCATTGACGTATCAGATTTTTCGGGATTCAAGTAAAGTAGGTCTTAATGATAGCTAGCCAGGTAATGGTTAGGGTTGCATTCAGTTATATATCTAGCTAGAACACATGCAGGATGTAAGGTCGGTGCGAGGCAACGGCGTAGCAACTACGACTTAGTAACACCACCCCCATACTAATCCCAGATTTATCTATGTACACACGTCAACTATCGTGTACAGAACTATTTCGAAGATAAGGTAAAGAGGTCAATGGTAAATAGAAGCCTCACCTAGTAAATGTATGGTTGTGAAAATTCCCGCAGAGCCTCTAATCGCCAGCAGATATCTTCATGCGCGCGCATAGGTAAGACGCGTCAGCGTAACAACGGTCGTACAGGATTGACGAATGAGTAAAAAGTCTATTGGAATGCTAAAGCGGACGTGTACACGCCGGAGATTATTCCGTCCCCGACTAGGGACGGGTAGATAAATAGACAAGCATACAAGACAACCACCTCCCCATACCGTATCCATAGCGTTACCCCTGACCAGCTAACCGTAGTTTCTAATATTCCGAACCACCACCACATGATATCCCTATCTCCGTAATGTACCAAGTTACCAAGTGTTCATCGGTCTTTCCGATCAAGGTAGAATCACCCCCCCCCACCGAACGCCCCTCCCCCTAATATCGTCGGGACCGAAAACAAGAAGTAGAAACCTTGACATCGTTGAGCGTCGTCCCCCCTTTTATCCATTCTCACCGCGGGTATACTGTGCAAGCGCTAAGTTTGCGCACCGCCCCTTTTCTTTCCTCCGATACCAAACCAATCCATCCATACCATCAATATCCAACCTGGATCGGCGTCGTGATGTTGTATATATGTGTGTATGTGTATACGATATGATATGTGTGATTGGAAAGAAATAGGTACCTTTTTATAGATATATGTATAAACAACAATATTAGAAGTAGAAGGAAACGTTATGTCATAGAGAAAAAACAGGTTCAAGAAACGAAAGTTCTGAGTTGTAAGTCATGAGAGGTAGGCAAGTATTAACACAGACTCGTAGCAGTAGAAGCATGTACACTGGCAGCTGCACTGGAGCTTCCACCAGTCAAGCCATCAGCTTGCCAGTGGCTTCCCAAGGCGATTAGCTTGCGGCGAATGCCATCGCTAAGCCGAGAGCTGACGCCGTCCTCAAGTGTCTTAATAGCATACTCGAGGACGTCGGTAGGTTTCTCTAGTGTAGCACTTACGCCATCACGCTGGCGCGTAAGTACCGGCACGCCGTCCTCTTTCCAGAGGTAGGCAATGACAGCCGGATCTTCGGGTGTGACTTGGTCAATCGCGACGGGCGATCCTAACTCGTCCCGCTTCTGGAAGTTAGGGTCGAGTCGTGAGATGCTGTCGGTCCATAGGATCAGGGTAGCGCGGTATACACCCGCGCTCCACCAACTAGGACGACGGTCGCGAGGCATAGATCTTAGCAGGCGGTACACTTGTCCGCAGTGGAAGATGGCTTCTTCGCGCTGGTAGATGCATCGCTTGTGTCGAAGCGACAGCTCCCAGTACGACCCGTCAAAGTCATCGCGGCGTGCTAGTCGCTCAATCTCGGGGAAGTTGGTTATGGCATTAAGTGAGATCAAGTGGTAGAGGACAAGGTTGGTTTTGCTGATGGCGCATGTTGGATGCGCTTTGTAATAGGTGATGGTTAGTTCGTACCATTTCTGGAGAAGGCCTTGGATTTCGTTGAGGCGTGTTTCGTATGAATTACGTATAGCGCCTCTATTGCTAAGACGTCGTGGAGACATGACATCGGGGAAACACGATAGCATTTGTCGGATGTGGTAGAGACATGCTTGAAGTGGGTGGAGGAGTAATCGTAATTGATGCGGTGTGAGGGTACCTTGCCGTCTGGCTAGGCTATCGTTGAGGAGTTCTTGAAACAGGTCGTACAGTGATGGGGTTAGTGAAGGCGTACTGAGCAGTTGTGGGTTAACATTGGTGGTGCAGCCGTAGATGGATTGAACGGCAGCAATCCACTGCTCTGCGTTTGCAGACATCCAAAGCAATTCTGGACCCGGTAATGGGGCGCAAAGCTCGCTGGTGGATAGCATAGGAGCCGTGTCGTGAAACAAGCTCAGTTCTTGATCCACCATAACAAAGTTGTATACCAGTCTATTGAGAAGATCAGCATGCTGCATAAGACTATTGGTGGAAATGGGATATGAAGTGGCGTTAAGTAACACACCTATTCTGGGACTCTCTGTGCAGCCACTCGCGCCACTGAAGCTCAGTATTGGTTGAACCGCTGAAAGACAGGATCATAGATGGTTGAGACTCGAACATTCCTGCATGTTTAATCATCTGCGTGGTTATACTGGTTAACGTCACTGAACACAGGTGGAAATTGCATTAATTGATGATGGCGCGTCTCACCGAAAGATACATCCCGCGTTGTCCCATGGCAATGTCCATGAGCCACTTGTCACCGCTCCAAGCTCCAAGCAAAGTGAAGAGTAAGGCGCATCGAAGAGCGGTAGGATCGGCACACATTTCGATGTCTTTTTCGATAATATCAAATAATGAGATGCGGCAGGTCTCAATTAAACCGGCCGAAAGAGCCCGTGCTTCGGCGGTGGGCACTGCGGAAGCGCCCTGTGCGATCATGAGAAGGACAAGAAGCGCCGAGGCTTGGTTGTTCTGCAGCATCTCATTTGGGTCGACGCAGCCAGCCGTAACGAGCGAGTAGAAAAAAGAAAGATTCCGAACATAACTGCGCAAAAAGTATTCCAGTATTTTCGAAGGCGGAAGCACTAAAAAGCTGAGTAACCTGGGGCTAGAGTAAGACTTGGTCTGAAGATTGACCCCGCCGCGATGTATTTCAAGTGCCTTATGTAAGAAGGTCTGTGTAATGGCGAGCATCTTGTCCCGAGTACGAGCCGACAGGGGGATAACCGAAGCTAGGTCGGTTGCATCCCAGTCGACTTGTTCCAGGTGTCGTTCGAGAGCACTCCAGGTACCTTCGTGTCTTGACTTCTGCTCCAGACACTCTAAATGGACAATTGCTGTCCTTGGACATGTGCCTGAGAATATGGGAGGATTGCATCGAGCCATGGGCCAGCCGGCCTCAGAGGCGATGACAACTTCGAATTCGGGTATGGGTTCTGGCGGGGTATCTAATGTCATGTCGATCGTTTTTATTGCAGGATCAAATTCCCCAGTAGACATTATACTGGTACTTCTCGTATGTATAGATCCTCTCGATGAGCTCATATGTTCTGAATTTGACGAGATATCACTGAGCTCTGCGAAGGTTGGCATGGCGACATCAGCTTGTGCAAGGGGTAAATTTCCAGCATACAAGGTATCAAGCTCTAGTGGGTACTCTTGCCACACTAGCATGTCTTGATAATTCGGTTCTTGCGGTATGAAATCGTTACCCAAGTGAAGGAAATCGTCAAGTCCATCTACCCTTGGATGCGGAGATGGGAAGTCATCCGAGCCCATCTGAGAATTCGCCGGCGAGTTCTTCTTAACTGGGCTTTCATGCTGTTGTATTCGTGGATCAATCGTCATGGTATTATTATTACTGTCAGGCGACATGGAAGTTTTGATTGGCGTATCCTGTTTTATCGTGCTCTGGTCTAAGTCCATAAAAGAAGGGTTGACTGTTGTTGCCGGTGTTGGTGGTTCTTGAGGTGGTAATGTGACTTGGGTATGAGTACTGTTCATAGCAGCAGTTGCTTGGGCAGCTCTCAGGGCAGCTTTCGAGGACCGTCGAGCAAATCTTGCTTGGCATTCGAGGTTCTTGTCTGCACATCGTGCACACGGCACCCTCTTATCACAACCTGTCTTAGCTTGCGCGCAGTTAAGGCACGCAATCGGCGTTCGCCCCGCTACAGTGGGAACACCTCCGGGGAGAGGTTCCATCGGATCTCGAGCTTCATGGTAGGTGGAGTGATGTCTTTGTAGGAGGTCCCTATAGTATATCTATGAGCATATACGATGATATAATATGTTGGTGGAGGATAAGAAGCTAACCTCCGGGCAAAAGATAGCTGGCAAGCACTACACCGATGAGGTTTTACGTTCGTGTCTATCATGCTAGGCGTCAGTTTCTAGAGTCGTAAAGCTAGTGAGCACCACTCACGGCTTGGTATATGTCTTTCAAGGTGTTCTTTGCGCGTAAAGCTTTTACCGCAGTATGCACAGAATACCATCGTCGTATATTGGAGCAGATGAAATCAAAATAATATCTGGCTATGTTCTCGCTCACGCCAAGAGTAAAACGAACATCCGTGACTGACTTCGAGTCTTGGGAGAGAATAGGGCTGGAGTCGGAGAGGAGATATGTCTATCCTAAGTGTATGAGAGGGATCCAAAGAACTAAACACAAGATACTGGAGGCCAGGATCATGAGAAGGTAGGTAGGGAAGGGAGAGGTCGGCTGAGTATGTTAGATGGACAGCTGAATTCTAACAACGTGCATGGTAAGCAGTCAAGCAATACATGTATACAGAAATGTAATCGAAAAGTGTACATGAATCAGACATCTCCGGATTACGGCTTTTCTAAATATGAGAGAGAAGGTTATCGAGGTCGGGACTACCATCAAGACGAAAGGATACAAGAGCTTATCCATGTGGAAGGGTACAAAACTGTATGTGGACCAGTCAGTGTACAGCTACCCATCCACACAGGACAGTCCCCTGCCACTCGGAAACGAGACTGTATGTAACTAGGGAAGTATTCTTAGACATGGGGGTACGTGGGACGTACAAATTGCCCGGCATAGTCTAGACATTTTCAGCCGCTATCAAATACTTTGTCCAGGCACGGCTTGATGCTAAGGCCCCTGTCCCTGGGATGGCGGGGCAATATAACGATGATGTGCGTGGGTAGAAACACAGGCATCCTTTAGGAGGCAGCAGGACGAATCTTGAAGCGTTAACTAACACGTAGGCGGAGTGACAGTAAGAGAAAAGAAATGTCCACCTAGACTAATGCGAGTCTCTGAGTTTGCATGGACTTATTGGTGTGTTGTAACCCGATCTCTACCAGGGAGACGGAAACCAACGAGACTAGGTCGGAATAGAAATATGTAGATGATGTCCTGCTGCACTAGCCAAAGCTTCGACCGATTCATACATTATCCATGTGTCTATACGAAGGTATACCCGAGTGAAGCAACAGGACGTTGATGGTATAGCACCACTCGTGCTTGACGGAGGTAGTGTTTGAAGGGCGACATCAAGGTGTGTTTCCATTGGCTATGATTTCTCACTCGAAGTTGTCATAGCCCTCATATGCCTCTCGGAAGATTTAATCAAACAGACTGTTATTCGATGAGAACCAGTTTGGAAGGGGTAAGATAAAGGCATAATGGCGTCAGAAGCTATTCCCTCGCTGTCACTCAAAGGCTAAAATGCATACAAACAGGCGTAAAAGGCCTATGTGCGATGCGAATATAGTGGGTTGAGGGCTACCTAGGTATTCGAGGCTTCGTGAGACGGAAAAGATTGCGCTGATTGTGGTCGAATTGGGTCTCTACCCTTCTACAGAAGGGTTGCGAGGTAAGATGGTAGGATATCAAATTCACTACAGGGTTCCTTAGGTACCTTGTAGTTACCGAGACTTGCAGGAGATCTGCATCCTAGGGCCGAAATACCTGGTAAGTAAGTGCATAACCGAACCCTACGGGGGTGGTGGTATGACTTAGGTACATTGTAACGACAAGTTCCAGCTGATTCATCATCGTCACTATTCATTTTCTTTTCCTCTATCGGTACCATCTTTTTCCTCTTTTTTTTCGTAGTATACCACGTCGACCGTCGAATCTAGTATTGTATCATGGAGGAAGAGAAGGTACCTACGGATTCCTGTTAGTGTCAGTACATGGAAACAGACAGTAGGATGTCACGGCGAAACGCCAAGGTAGCAAGCAGTCTGGGCACACGATTTAATTATTTCTTAACTCCGGTTTGCAGATTGATAAGCCGAACGCGTATGTTAGATAACCACCAGCTGGTGCGATTTCACGCCACTATTATGCACCAGCCCTCCAGGCTTTCCGTATTGAGTATCGAGCTGTTGTTTGAGGAATCTTAATATTCATCCAGGGCGTTTTTCTCTTCGCATTTGCATTGAAGATCGCTCCCGTCGCCGTAAAATAGACTCAAGTCATGGTCTTAGACATGATTGGTGGTCGATTTAGGGGACCGTTACAGAGGTACGTAAGGTTGGCCATTATGTTTGTATTTTTCTTTAAAATGATACATATAAAACACATATGAGAAGATAAGAATCCTATTTAACTCAAATTCATACAATTATAACGGATTTGGTATTCTTTTTTGGAATTAGAGTCAAGCCAAGATGTCTGTGTGTAAAATGGGTTACGCACGAGCAAACATCGCGAGTTTACCACGCCCCAGTAAAAAGCCCACGATCTACGTGCTGACAGTCGTTTCAATCCGTGCACTATTTTTACTTTGATACGTCACAATGCCACGATCGCGTTTTTACAACGACATCCTACAGATATCGTCTAGAAGAAGCCTAATAACTACACCGCGACTAAACAGAAAAGTCCCCATATATATGTTTGCTAACTCGACATGTACCCCTGAGTCAACATGCTGCAATGTACCTAGGCGTAGGGCGCAAGTAGCCAGCGCTTCAAAATGTGGTCCTGCTTAACGAATGGATTGGTTACGATGAGTCGATGGCATTTACATAGACGGAAACTTGCCTAGAGGCAAAAAAACATAAGCGAACCCTACATACTAGGTGGCCTGAAGAAATTTATAGGAATTTTACAGGAATTTACCCTATTCGGAAAGTGAGCTATCTACGACTCGTGGGTCTAGTCCAAGCTATCAGCTCAACCAGACGGTCGGGTCAGCTATGAATGGATGCTTCACATATAGGCCATCACCATTATATGTCGGTGATGACGATTGCAACATACTCCCTTTATCTTGAATCTATTCTTGGTTATTCGGACACTACATGTCTGCCTACCTTGTACCTTCTAACATACTATTTTCTTTTTATCTTAGCTTATGGTTACGGCCGTTCTCATTATCTTCTACGTTTTCTTCGACTCCGTGGTTCTTATCAAGAACGAAGCCGTTTTGATTTCGCATCTCACAGACAGGAAGAGCGCGACAATTCCAACAAAACTCGAGCAATACACGCTCTTCTTGGCTCCGGAAAATATTCATTCAGCTCCAGAATTCGCATTAGCGCCCTCCTTGCAAGGTTTACGGTACTACTTAGCTGTATAGACCAGTTGCCGCTATTTGTTACTTCACTGACACCTTGTTTTAGACTTTTTTTTATTTTTTTTTATTTTTCCTTTATTTTTCCCTGCCGCATATGCATACATTATACTATACTATACCCCCATACAAGTCTAGATAGACACCGTCTCGTCTGGGCGCTCGCAGAGTTGCATCTACGTGGGGCCAAGAGATGTCGACATAACCTTGTTGCTTGGGTTTCTTTTCACTTGCTTCATCCAAAACCGCCAACCGCTAAGCTAGCGAAAAGCCATTCTGCGGACGGAAGAGCTGAGCGCGTCTCGTGCGTTGTGCACGCATCAACCCCCCGCCAGCTCATTGATCCATTTCGTTACCTCTCTCCCTCTCCATACCGCCCGGCGGACTATATGCGGTGCTACCTGTGCGTTTTTTTCTTGTTCCCCCAACTTGATTGGGAAAGGCACCGGCATAACTCATTCGTTCTAGCAGCGAGCGGCTGGCCGATCTGTCAAACTGCAGCCCTAAACTCCGCGCTGATCTCCGGAGCATAGTCCCGATGAGGCGCGCAGATAACTGGGCGCGCGGGCAGGAAAACCATGGGCCCATGGGCCGAAGGGAGGTCTCTATCCGCTGATCGATATTATACTTGTCTAATCTAATACGTACTGTAGGAGAGTAAAAAAATATTTATCCAATTCACTAACCGCAATTCGAACAAAACAAGAATAACGAAGCGAGGAGGCAAGCCCCGAATCGTCATTATCCCCTGAGACGGGAGTGCCCATGAAGCCTCTCCCGTCTTTGTATTTATTTCATTAATGTCTCAGAAGATATGCGCCACATCGCCTTAATGTTCCTTTTCACCCGCGATAGTGCGAGAACTTCAGCACGCCCCCCATCTGCCCAGGGCGATAGCGTCCCCCTCTTCCCCTTCCACCCCTGGTTAGCTAGTAGCTTTAGGATACGTGGGAGGCTTTTCGGGATCCCAGAGCCGCAGCCACAACCGCAACAATAATTCCCCCCCACGAAACTTTCTATCCCTTGGGTCGGCCATTAGAGGTAGGTGATCGGCACTCCCATCCCGTCCTTGCCAACTTGTCGCAACGTTTCCTGCGAATATGAGAACTTTTTCTTCCTAGTCTTCCTAGACACGAGAATTCGGTCCACTCCTCGTGGTCTCAATTGAATTGTCAATAGTTCGTATACGGGAATGTTAGACCGGTAGGTCGCGCCCTGCTAATATCGTCTAATCTAATCCCCGAGATATACGGCGATTCGAGAACCTCGGATCTGGAGTTCTTGGTTTATTTCTTTCTGTAGTGGCACACAGTAGCTGTAAAGTCTCACAGGAAGAGAGAATAAAAAATGTGTGGGACTAGTCGATGTCGTACAACAGTAGGTACCTTTTAACCCTAGCCATAGATTGCTGTGGCGTCTGTAGGGATCCAAATAGCAAGAATATATCATACCTACTAGGTAGAAGCGTCATCTCGTTTTGTACCATTCTCCTCTTCCGATAGGCCCCCGACTCAAGGGACCAAGCAAGGGACCACTGTGCATACCCGCACTCTAGTATACGCCGTAATCGCTCTTCCTGTTAAATACGGCCCTAGCTAGGCTTCTGGGTCGTATGAAGGGTCCAGATGGTGACGCCCTTTTTTCGGAATGACGGATTACCCGTCGGCGCCGCATTTCGTGCAGGATGCGGTGCTACTCGATCCGATAATTCGTTTGCTCATCTTCTTCCCATTCCAAACGAGAGGTGCCGAGCTATGGGAAACGGGCCGCAGGGCTATTTTCTCCGGACCCGATGCGCTGCTTGGGGCTTCGTAAAGCTGACTCTTCTTGTGCTAGGTGAGCAAGGGGTGGCGCCGGTAATCAATCACCTGTGTTGAGGTATGTATCATGTAGCATAGCTCAGGTAGGTACTTTAGGGTGGTATGCTGTGCGTGGGCAGAAAATGGAAAATAAGCGACGCTGGTGGTGGTGTCGAACGAAAACCATCCGTCCTACTAGTGGGAAATCCTCAATGGCCAAAGTGTACTATTGACTTCTACTTCGGGTTTTACGACCCGAATGAGTTGCAAGTGAATGCGGGTAGCCATGATGCGATATGGTCGCGCGACATTGCACTTCTGCAAGCCTTCCGTATTAACGAGATACCACAAACACCCCCATCTCTCGTAATCGACTCACTAGTAGGGCGTAATTCATCCAACTACTTGTCCATTCTTGATTATTGAAAGTCTGGTGACGTTAATCGGAAGAAAGTGTATTCCGGTCTTCAGTAAGCTAGTTGCTGGTCATTCTCTGCACCTTGTCAGCAAGAGTAACGATGCCTTAGACGACATCCATCCTCCTAGTTCTAGCTCGATCCTTCGACTAGTCCTAGAAACTCGCTCCCCGCGATTCTAAAGGTTAGCCCGATGTTGCGCGAGGCAGACAGACAGTCGAGACTGTATCTTAGTGCGATTAGACTATCTGTAGGGCTGAAAAGGCCGTTGTTGGTGGTGGCCATACTGATCCTCAAGCGACCGAATGGGTTGTCGTGATGGAATCGGGACCGCCGCGGGCATTTGCCTCTCAAGACGCTGGAAATCCTCCTGTTCTAGTGTTGCGAGAAAAGAGATCCTTCGGGTTTCTGAAGAAGGCCGTTTCAAATTATGCCCGCTTAAGTGCAGTGTCTTTATCTCTTAGGGAATAGTCACCCTTGATTCCTCGACACGTAATCAGGATCAGGGGATCGGCTCTATCGCAATCCTCGGGAGGTCTATCTCCTTTGCCGGGCTCCGGACTCACGACTCAGGCGGACGACCCACCTCGGACCCCCAACTCTACCAAGATTTCGTGTCTAAAGCCGAGCAGAGCATAGCCGGAGAAGTATGAGTGAACTTCGTCAATCTAGGCCTAGTTACCATATTGCCGACGGCCGATTTAAGCACGGAAATAGCTTACTGATACCATATTCCGTTACCCCAGGACACACTCCATCCCTTGGACTGGATGTCTATGAGAGTTGGATAATTACTTGCTTGTCACATTCCCCACGGGATAGTAATATTGGGTATCATCACTTTCCCTTCCGTCGGGAAGGACGGGATTATTGTCCGAACACGTCCGTTCCGATCTAGAAATAGGCAAGTCTATTCCACCAAGTGTGTCCAGATTGCTGATTCGTTGATATGGTCTGCACGGCCAATCAGTTTGCCCCTCGCAATTACGAGCTACATAGCCATCTAATTTGGCTTTGGTGAGGGGTTCCAATAATTTTCTAGCCATATATTGCTCCAAATTACAAGGCTGTTCACTCACCTAAGGCCTAGTATGAGGATCGTACATCTATCTGTGCTAAGATACAGTTAGACACAGAGTCTTAGAATATGGGCCATTCTCACGATGTTCTATCATTGAATTACATCAATCAGCTTCGTGAATCCAGGCATCGGTGCTCGCTATCTCCGTTCGTGAATAAAAGTTGCCGACTTACCGACTGATGCGTCGATGGCGTTCGGCGTCGTAAAGCCACTTAGCTAGGACTGAGGGATGAGGCGCTTTTTTGAACCAGTTAGGTATCCTCTTCGTCATTCCAGTGCATTAGGTGCCCTACCTAGCGAGCTTCGGTCGCCGTAGAAATGTCCAAGCGCACCTAGCGTATCGCCGAAGGCGCTGAGCCTTTGCCCCTCGTTCGCTTGTCATCCTATTTTGGGGCGTATTCGGCGTATGATGATTCAATCTTCTGCCACATTCCAAGGGAGTTAATCAGCTTATTGATGAGAGTAATACAGATACCCGGGACTCGCAATCTAGATGACCGATATAACGTTCTGACTCATCGACGCTCGGCGATGGCTATGCGTATGCTGACGTCGGCACCGAAAACGACGTATCTGTGTCATCTTACTACTGATCGTATTCATATACGCATTCGCCGAGAAGTAGATGTTTGATACCAATTATCACAGCTTACTCTAGAGGCTAAGGATTTTAATGATGTCTACCAGTATCTGTGTATTTAGTAGGAGAGTGTTCTTTTTCTGATTGAGACTATGATCTACGTGGATTTACATGTGAGCTTATGGCTGAAAAAAATACCCCGCGTTTACTTTTCCTGCGGTGAAGCCTATAGAAGTACAGTCATCAATCGTTATTTGGTAGCACATGTAGCAGACTGAGACAGCAGACAGCAGCAAGACGGGTTGTACGGACGCATGAGATCATGCATTTCACTACACGTACGCGTAATATCAAGCGAGCCATGATCTGTTCTTTCATTCATATATCGTATTTCCGAAAGGCAAGATCATGATTAGACGAAGTAGCTTTCGCCGGGACCTGCGAGTCCTCCCGGTCGGAGATTTGTCTCCCTGTAAAAGTGCAGAAACTTGCCGCTCTTCACGAAGATGGCGTACACGCCGTTGACGTATAGAAACCCCTCGGCATGAGAATTTTCTCTGCAGTGGAGTTCCCGTTGGTAAAATTCCAGCGCGCGTACGCGGCGCGAGTGAAAATCATGCCCATTCGAGAAAGAGAGTAGTGCTTCGAATCACACCCCGTCGGCCCCGAGACACCTGCGGCGATGGATATGTGACTCCATGTCTCTGCTGACTGCAGTGTAAAACATTCGTGTACGCTGCGGAAGGCGACATTGCGGCCCGTTCTTGTCCAACTGGCCCGCAAACTATCATATGATAGAGAACCCTGAGTTAAAACATAAGGCTTGTGTATATATCTAGTCCTAGCCATCCAGCCTCGTAGGAATGCCTCCCAGTTGTGAAAACCGCCATGATAGAGTCAACCACACGATAGTTTTCGAACGTACCTGAGATTCTTCGACGACGCCCCTGAATTTGTACCGTGTCACGAACCAGATCCTCACACCACCATTTCGGACTACCGGGGAAATAGGAACGCCAGAGTATCAACAAAGGACTAGTAAATCGAAGCCAGCGATGGGTATAAGCATATAAGAGCTAAATAATGATGGAATTATGACGATACACTTTAGAAAAATGCAAAAAGTAAGATATGGTGGGATAGAAGGTTGCCCATTCAGGACAGTAGGATGCTCAAGAAGGGAACGGATGACCATAGTCGACCAACTGCAGGTAACCGACATGATACTATTGACCCGGAGTGGCGGTACGGCGCATCGAACATGCTTTAGGCGAAGGTGTAAGAGCTAGAAAGGAATAGAAGGCCAAGAGGAAGCCAAGAAGATTAAATGGGCGTAGGAAAAATCGAATCGAATCGCACATTAACCGAAAGACCTACGGCGACGACGTATTGGATCCGTAACGCACGTGGCACCGGGGCTGTCGACCACAAATTGGTGTTTAGGTAGAGACGGATGAAGGGTATCAGATCTACAGAAACACGATACACGGGCCGAAGACCCTACATGCTTCAAGATACACCAACGGGCGCGGCATCATCCGAACGGTATACCATCCTAGGTAGGTGTCATAGATCTGACGGTCCCTACCTACTAATAAAGGCTACTTGCATCAACCACTATAATTCCATCCAACCCAGGAAATTAGTCCCTATACGCTGTGTATACGGATAGTAATTTTGCATTAGCCCCGATCCCATCAGCCTTACAATGATGATATCACAATCACAATCTCGGAAACTGAACGAACAGGGGGCGACCAGCCGGTTGGGAGCAATAAAAAGGGGTCCAGGAACCGCCTCCGGCCACCACTCCGTCTTTTCTTATTGGTATGTCATATATCTATTATGTCGGCTTATCAATCTAGATGGTCGGAGATACTTACGCACCAAACTAGGACGACCGCACACACACATTCTTTCCCGATAGGAAAATCATACGAGAGCACTACGAAAGCTTACACACAGCCCTACTCGAACCCACATACATGGCCTCCTCACACAACCGACTAAAGGATGACTGCCCCTCTGAGTTATTCCGAGGAGGAAGATGAAAAACTTTCATGTGAAAGAACAAGTTGCCAATCAACATCGACGGGCGACTTGGTTACCACAGATCTTGCAGTCGCCTACATCCTATAATGGAGTTAGACTAGGAAGAAAGAATGGGGAGAAGTACCTACCTACAGGTACGGTACAAGTTAAATACACTAACCCCTTGTCTTAGATCTAACAGCCAAAATGGAAGAGTGGCGGGTAATGGGAGGCACTGTGTTACTCAACAGTACGGAAAAGTTCTAGGAAAGTTACCAACCTGCGAACAGTCAATAGCCGTAATCCCTATGACCAATGCGCCGACATGGGGACAGTTTTAGATATCGCCCTCTTGTCTAAATCTATTGTGACCTAGATAGCTTCTTCAAAACTCGAGGTAGTCTACTTAAACGACGTGGTTGGTTCTGTGTGCAGTGGACCTTACTGGCGAGGATGAGTTATGGATATCATGTGTAGATCAGATTGTCATTGACGACTATCACGCAAAATAGAAGAAAATCAAGTGCTCTACTCTTTTCCATGCAGACGCCGTGCCAAATTTCGTAGTAGCCACTCCAAACTCCAAGCCTATGCCTTTATGCTACATGGAAATTTTGAGATGGGCAACAATATAGTTGCATAACATACCCCCTTGGTCCTCGCTATATCCTTCGCCTCTTTCCCTTATGTGACAGCTCATGTTCCTCTGTCCAAGCATCCTCGAAGACAGTCGGTAGCTTCGTGAAGTGGTTATCCTTATGACCTAGGTATCGTACCATTTGGAACGCACCCGTACCGACGGACATAGTCTGTCCCATGATGATCTTCTCACTCACACCCTCAATGCGGTCAGCCTTCATTCCGGCTGCTGCATCGAACAGATGATCAGCTGTTTTCTCGAAAGATGCGAGTTGCAATACGCTGTCTCGCATCTTAGATAGACCGAATCGGGTAATTCCGAGAATTTCGCCCTTGTAAGTCATAACGTCGGCTAGCAGTTCCATGTGTCGCGGATCGATGTCCATATCGCCCATGACGCTTGAGATTTCCTGGGCGATAGTAGTTCGTGCCGCCTCAATTCCGAGGACGTCGCGACATTCTAGAATACTGTTGGTGCGAACTTTTGTACCAACAACTCCTTCAGTGTTGATACATTGTTGCAAACCATAACCTTCAACCAGGACCATGTTGTAATTGCTCTCAGGATCCACGTTATCCATAGACTTTGGTGCCTTCTTGCCCAGTCTCTTTCTCCGGTCTTTAGCTTTTTCAGTTTGAATAATAGCACGAGTAGCCTCCGGGTATCCAGATATTGGAACTGCCGGTAATACACGTTTGAGATGACTGACTCGAACGAGTAGATCGGCTGTGGCCTCTGCAATAGCTGCTTTGCTCTTAGGTGCTCGCCGAGTTGCGGAAGCATCGGTATCCGGGAGTCTAATAGTTATCTCGATTGATGCGTCTTGTTCGAAGACCTGAATATCCGTCCTCTGTATCTTCAACTTCTTCTGTTTGACAATTGCGTTTGCAATGTCGTCAAGGGTAATACCAATGTGCATGCCTTCTAGTGTCTCAGTGTTGATATGAAGAGCAATGAAGGCCCTATATGGCTCCCATTCGTCGTCCATGAAGCGAAGGACATCTTCGACGTAAGTCTTCTCGATTCGAGCACGTACAATATGTGCCGCCGTAAGCTCTCTATCATTTTCCAGGGGGCAGGTAATAACTGGCGTGCTAATCAACTTCGAGGCATTGATAATTTCCTTGATACGCGGAACACCCTGCGTAATACTCATACCGGCAACACCTGCGAAATGGAAAGTCTTCAACGTCATCTGAGTTCCGGGTTCACCAATTGACTGTGCGCCGACGGCTCCAACGGCATGACCAGGTTCTACGCGCGCCTTCGAATATTTTTCTAGGCACAATGCGATAAATTGGCGGAGTGTGCGTTCAGAAACCTTCGCCACTCTCTCGGACGCCATCCTTGAAACTGTCCCCTTTTCTTTTTTGTGAATTGCTGCCAAAGATCCGGTAGGTCGAGTGAGAAGAGGATCAAGACCTGCAGAGGCCCGGAATTTGGCCAATTTCTTTGCTAAACCCTCCATATGTCCGTAGACGGTATCTAGGAAGTTACGAGCACTTTCATGCTCATCAATAGCGTAGTCACTATCGTCCCTATAGCCCAGGGACTCACCATGCAACAATCCTCGTCTCTCATATCGATCGCGTTCCTTTTTGAGGATGGAGTCGCAAAGCTCTAGGATCTCGAAGGGTAACAAGGCCCTGTCCGAATTGCTCCAACTAAGATTTTCGGCATGAGACCAGGTTCGTGCGAAGTTCACGGGGACGGCTTTGCCTTCCATGTCAACGGGATCGAGCTTATCAGCACCAAATTGGAACTGCACCACTCCACCACCTGAGGTCCTAACTGTATCGTCATACTGGGTTGAGAGGTCCTCTAGCGACTTCATCAAACGACGAGACATGTAACCAGTTTCGGCAGTCTTCACAGCTGTATCGACTAGACCTTCTCTTCCGGACATAGCGTGGAATATAAACTCGGTTGGAAGAAGACCGGTGTAGAAACTGTTTCGTACGAAACCTTTCGCAGGAGCTTGGCGGGTGTTTTTGTGGAAGTGGGGAAGAGTTCGATCCTGGAAACCGTCGACAACACGTTGCCCGCCTATAATCTGTTGCCCGACGACCGCTACCATCTGAGCGACGTTGATGTTTGAACCCTTTGAACCGGATGAGGCCATGATCCAAGGGGCATTGTTTTTACTGAGTGTCTTGATACAGTAATCTCCTGCTTCTTGACGGACCTTGCTAAGAGTACCAGAGATCTTGGTTTCTAGTGTCTCTTCCATAGTACAACCAGTGGCTTTTTCGAGCTTGTTCGTATTGAATTGTTCGATGAAATTGTCGGCCTTCTTATATGCATCCACAACAAGTTCTTGTTTCTTTTCGGTAAGGGTGGCTGAGGGGAAGACATCACCGATACCGATTGAAAAACCTCGATTGGTCAAATTTCGGGCACAAAGCTTAGCCAGCCGGTTCATCGCCGTGACAGCTGCATCGGGACCAAAGTCCCGGAGAATGACATAGAATATAGACTCCTTTTTTCCTGCTCCCACCGTAGATTTATCCATTCGACCGCACATGACCTCTGAATTTCTCACAACAAGCCATCCATCATTTGGACACATATCTGGGGCTCTTGGCTTTTGACCCGGGGGAGGTGGGCCAGGTTCCACGTATTCTCTGCATTTTGCATCAAGGTTGACTTTGACAGGTGATTCCTTGTTAGGTCGCATGAGCATACTGAATATCTGCTTCCCTGTCCAAAGTCGCTTCGGGGCAAGGATAGCTGGAGGCGGCAAGTCAAGATGAGTGACACCATCCATCATCTGCATAACGATGTATGTGAATGTTCTACGATCATAGAAATTATCTTTACTGCTAAGCAGGTAGGCAGCCGTGATGAAATCTTGTGTAGCCGCAATGATAGGCTCGCCGTTTTTGGGTGTTGCCAGGTTGTGCTTGACTCCCATAAGAATCATAGCTTCAGCACGAGCTTCTTCTGTTTGGGGCACATGAAGGTTCATTTCGTCGCCGTCAAAGTCGGCGTTGTATGGCCCACACACACACTCGTTGAGTCGAAAAGTTCTCCATGGTCGAATTTTGGCGAAATGACTCATGATACTGAGTTTATGAAGCGACGGTTGACGATTGAAAAGAACAATATCATTGTCCTCAAGATGACGTTCAACAACGTCACCTTCTCGTAGATCCCTTGCGGCAGTCTCTTTATCGGCAAACCTGA
Source organism: Hypoxylon trugodes (assembly GCF_022578975.1). Lineage (NCBI taxonomy): Eukaryota > Fungi > Ascomycota > Sordariomycetes > Xylariales > Hypoxylaceae > Hypoxylon > Hypoxylon trugodes. The sequence goes on along the minus strand of NW_026250019.1, from coordinate 713,549 downwards.
GAGATATTTTGAATGACTGATCACCATCTTGCTTCAGCACCGCTTGCGCACCGGGCCATACGTTGGGTCCATTCAGCACACATGCTCGAAGCTTGTCAATATTTCCACGATGTACTCGCTCAGGGTATGTCAAGTTCTTAGCGACAAGCACTGGTACAGCGACTTGATTGATAGCCAAGTTTGGGTCGGGTGAGATGACGGTTCGGCCGGAAAAGTCGACACGTTTTCCAGACAAATTACCACGGAATCGTCCTTGTTTTCCCTTCAAGCGCTGGCAGACACCTCTTCCAGTTTTCATGCCGTTCTGTTGTAGACCGGGAACGTCGCTGTTCACATATAAAGCGATCTGCAATTGCAGATATTCCCATTGCTCCATGATGGTCTGGAGGGCGGTACCCTTTTCCAAAGCAGAACGAATAAGACCACATGCCCAGACAATATCGCTAAGTCGTGCTGTAAGGTCGTCCTCATTACTTGCACCCTCCTGGGCGACAGAAGGCCGAATACACACAGGCGGGGCAGGGAGATATTGCCAGAGGAACATTTCGGGGCGACCTTCCGAAGGGTCGAGTCCAAGCAATTCGCAATCTGTAGGACTGATCTGTTTGAATAGGTTCAAGACTCTGAGGGGATTCAGGTCTTCAAATGCTTTCCTCAGATGTTTTTCAAGGTCATGGACGTGTTTCTTGGCTTCTAGAAAGGAGCTGTCGAATTCAATTTTGCTGGTAGGGGGTTGTTTCTTTTGCGAAGTTGATTTGTTGAAGGCGATGAACTTGTCGTGAACGAGTTTAAGAGCTCCAACTTTCCGGACCTGACCATTAACTGCTCCACAATAAGGGCAATTCTTGATCTTCCTGCATGCTTCGTTGATCTTCTTGCAAATAGCGCTGCGTCGCATATTATCAATGAAGGGTCGTCTTAGCTCTTTGAGGTAACTTCGCCTTTCCGATTCTGGCAATAGTACTCGTGAACAGTCTTTGCAGATGTTTTGCAGGATCGTTATCGTGAACTTGATGTAACCGATGTGGAAGGCGGGTAACGGTAGTCGAATATGGCCAAAGTGACCAGTGCAGTCTTGTAGTCGCAGACCACACGTCGTGCATATTCCGGTCTTGCTCGAGGTACCCTGAAAGAATTGATAATCAGTATTTGAAGAGAGTAGACAGTGGCTAATTGCGACCACTCACCAAGCGCTTGTCGAGAGGACCGTTTGCTATTGGTTCTCTGCCTCTGCCGACATCGTACATAGTTCTATCGGACACTTCTATAACGGCTTGATTGACGATATCCTGGTTCGATTGAATGCCGAATTTTAGCTGTTTAAACTTTTTCGGCAGCTTATCGACGACCTGGTGCTTGACCGGGATGATCGTCGTTGTTGTGGTAGCCATTTTGCTCGACGGCGAAAATGCGCGCGCAAATCGCGAAGAGATTCCTTAGAGGTCACCCCAGACCGGGTATTGTGTTATAAAAGCCCAGTAATGAGGGCAATTGACGCTTCATTCCACACATGAAATACCAGCGTGGACCAGAAGCGGCGCGGGAGATAAAAGAAAGTCTAGTGGGTCAAAAGGAAAGAAGTTCGTCGCATTTATAAATTTTAGTATTGAAGAAAAGTTTAAGCTAGCTACCGGCGATAGAGTTAGAGTCATTCGGCTCGTGCCCCACCATTCTATTTCAATAGACAAGCCGATAAGCGCAAATCAACTGTGCGTAGATGTGGCGTTTGTGGCTAGTGCTCTTGTAGAAACGCCTCAAGGCGGGGTTACAAGATCCACAATTGGTACTACCCAAGCAGCCAAGCATCAAGTCGGAGCTTCTTATGCAACGAGCTTATGCAGCTTGTGCAGCTATGATGCTTCCAGTTGGTATGCCCTCGGCTTATTCCGTATTAGTTCATGAATTCAATTTTAAGGCTGACCTGACAAGGACAACTAAAATAAGAGAGATCCAGATCGAGTCGTCAACTTACAACTAACTAATTATTTACCATGTGATACGCTATTCCCATGATTCCGTGTAGGTTGCTATATTCTTCGCTGATTTAAACATCATGCATTTCCCTTCTCTTATAATCAGAACTTTGTGTACAATATAATCAATCAGTCTCTTATACATTAAACATATTCATATTCACATTCACATCCATGCATGCATCGACCAATCCTATTTATCTGACAAGAGCTGAGCGGACCGGACGATCGATCCTAAGAATAGACTAGGATAAGATATCTGACACTTTGCTTCTTCAGCTCAAGTTTCTAACTTCTCCACTGCCGTTTACCATCTTATCAAGTTGGCGAATTCGCTGATTTGTGTCTCGCGAAGTTATAGAGGTGTTCGTAAATCATCACTCCGATCCGTCGCAAGTCAATTCTCGAGAGCATCCGAAAGAGGAATCTTCGAATGGGCCCTAGGCCGTTCTACTAAGATGCCTCCAGGGAGCGGCGATTCCGCCGCACCCAGCGAAAAGAAAGAGGCCAAGAAAGTAGAGAAGTCATATTTAGCTACCGCTGTTGATTCTATAAATCCCTGGACTATTAATCGAAGTACCACGCCCACACCAAACTCGAAGGATGTTCCTCCTAAGCCCAAGACTTCGGCTACTAGAAAAGCCGACGACCATAGCACGAATACCCTCTATGGCCAGAGCTTCCGAAAGTACCCGCCTGACTGTCCTCCGCTCAACGTTATGTGGTTTCACGCCGTCGACGTCCCTAAACGTAAACCGAACTTCCTAAAATCCAAAAAGAAAGATGACGACAATGCCAAGCAAACGCCCCCCAAAAAGTTCGTAGCCTTTTCCAAAACCGATTCACGATCGATCGAGAATGCATACCAAAAATTGCTAGAGGACCTAGAAGATGAACGAGGAAAAGGATCGGTGAGCAGACAGATGCGTTCTAGCTCCCAACGGAGAAGAGCTGTCTCGTCGGAAGACAATCCCAATACCAGCATCGATAGAGGAAGTGGTGGTCAACAGGGTGGTCTTCGAGTTCCCGTAAATGAAGATTTCTTGTTCGATGTCGACATAGAAGAGCGCGAGTTAGCCCCCGTATATTGGCTCGGTCCGATTTACGACGTCCGTCGTGGTACTTGGTTCTACCAGGAAGGGTCTACGTTGCGACCGTGCGAAGAGAACCTAGCAGCCCAGTTGGAGGAGGGATACCTGAAAATAAAACCCTGGACGTATCCCGTGTCCAGATCCCGCAGCAATTCCGGACTACAGGACGTAACACCGAAAGCGTCCTCGGAAAATCTGAAGGCGGCCGCCAAGTCACAAGCCGACAGTTCGCTTAAGCCCCAAAATACCTCCCAACCCGCCATACAACACCAGCCACAGACCTATCGTCTCTTCGGTACTTATATGAACAGCATAGCGACATATCAAGACTCAACCACAGCGTGGTTATCGTCAGAGAGCGTCTTTTCCTGGGTGACATCAACAGTTTATCAGAGATTTGCTGGTGGCGGGTATATGAACGGCGTGAAGCTTGTTCGTGGGTACTCGGAGCCTGGGAAGTCGAAAGATGCGAAAAGACCGCCTACGCCGACGACAGCCACCCTACCCCCTGAAAAGTTAGACGAAAAGGAAGATAAATCCCTTAAGCGAAGATCCGCTCCGCCTAGCACTCGCTCAGATACTGCAGCAAACCGAGACGACGAATCCTCGACAGAGACCGAACGTCGAGAAAATCGTCTAAAGCGTGAGTTCTCGTCGTTTATCGAAGCTTCAGACGACCCAGAAAAGCAAGAAGAACAAATAAGAAGACGCGAGGAGCAAGAAATCCAGGACGACTATAATGGCCAAGATGGAGAAACACAGGGTCGTGATATCGAACATCTTATATTAGTGACCCACGGTATCGGGCAGCTTCTGGGGCTTCGGTAAGTTCGTTGTTGACGTTAATCTCGGCGCATCATCAAAATACTGATGAACTTTTAGGCTGGAAAGTGTCAATTTCGTGCATGATGTAAACCTATTGCGGAAAACGATCAAGGCAGTTTACGCACATTCAGCGGATTTGAAAACACTCAACAGAGAAAGCGAAAATGGGCCGGGTAATTGCAAGATTCAGGTTCTACCCGTCTGTTGGAGACATCTTCTAGATTTTCCAAAACGGAAAGAAAAGAAAGGCGAGAAAGATATAGGCGATGTCGCTGAAGATGAAGATGACTGTAAGCAACACCGCCTAACATTTTAACGCCCAAGTTCCGAGCTGATAAATGCTATCAGACCCTTCATTGGAAGATATCACTATCGAAGGAGTCGCGTTTGCTCGCTCCCTCATCTCAGACCTAGCGCTAGATGTTCTCCTTTATCAAAGCGCCTACCGAGAGCAAATCGCGGAAATCGTTCTGAAAGAATCCAACAGAATCTACAAGTTATTTCGAGAGCGCAACCCCGAATTTAAGGGCAAAGTCCACATCATTGGTCATTCCCTGGGATCTGCGATCATGTTTGATATTCTTTGTAGACAAAGGGAAAAGTCCCAACCAACGGAAACCCTGCGCAACCCATTGCGGTTCTGGCCTTCTCAGGAACGGTCTGAACCCCCTCGAGATCCCCACGACCTCGCATTCAAATTCGAAGTTGATGATTTCTATTGCCTTGGCTCACCAATCGGTCTCTTTCAAATGCTCAAAGGGCGAACCATTGCTGCTAGAGGTAAACCTAATGCGGCGCCATCAGAAAGCCCTCTTGACCCAGATTACGCAGCAGACCCGTTCTTTTCATCGGCCATTAATACAGACCAGCATATATCAGCTATCACAGGTCTACCATTTTCAGTATCATCACCAAAAGTGGGACAGCTATTCAACATATTCCATCCTTCCGATCCCATCTCATACCGCCTTGAGCCATTGATTGCACCTGTAATGTCTTCCCTTAAACCCCAAACGCTCCCGTACACCAAAAAGGGAATCTTCGGCGCCGTGGCACCGCAGGGACTATCAGGTATCGGCGTAAAAGTCGGTCAAAGCGTCAGCGGGCTTTGGTCTAGCTTTAGTGCTGGCATTGCTAGTAGCATTCTTAATCGTAGCCTGGGGCTAAGCAATGAGGATGTTGCTAATTTCAACGCCGCAAATGCATCAGCACCAAACGCAGCTAATAATAATAGCCCTCAAGCCTTGCCGCCCGGTGCTGGTACCAACATTACTTCGGGTAGCGTAATTGCAGACACGAATGCGCAATCCGAGAAGACAGACGCACGGAAAAGGGCATTAGCCCGTCAAAATTCGTTAGGGGGTTCCGGGGGTAATAATAATCCAAGCCGTGATGCAACGCTCATTGACGACGAGCTTGAGACGTTATACGCTAAGTTCCAGAAAAAGCGCGTCGAGGAACACAAGAATAGCGCCAGCCGTGCTGAGGAAGGCCAGGAGCTGGGCGAGGCGTGGGCCGCCGAGGAGCTTAAAGCTCAGAAACTAAGAAGGGAGGAAGCCAAGGTGCTCGCTCTGAATCGCAATGGCAGAGTTGACTACAGTATTCAGGAGTAAGTTCAAATCTCATCTTCCCTCTCTTTCATTTTTCAGCAGTTGAAAGTGGCCCACATTTACTAACAAACCACCCAACAACCTAGAAGCGCACTTGACTTCAACCCCATCAACACCATCGCCTCGCACATGACGTACTGGCAAGACGAAGACGTCACGCACTTCATAATCTCACAACTCCTATCTCGGAAGAAAGATAATGAGGAACGGAAAGGCGACCAGACTCCACTTCGTATTTGAAGAATTCTCATCTACCGTTCCGTCGTACACGTTACAGCCGCAGAATTTCGTTCTTCAAGCACGACATACGAAATGCTGTACTCCGGTCCCAAGTCCTTATCACCGGTGCCTGCCACAGTTAGACGAAAAACGAGATCTTAGGTCGTGATGCATCAACCGCTCAACCGGAATCATGACGCGGAATTACCTCATACGGTACCCACTTGTCACCGACGATCTACTCGAATCTGCATATCGTTGCTATACAGCAGTTCGTGTGCCGTGCTACGCTCGCACTAGATCGTTTTCGAGGTACGAGGATCTAGGGAGGCAGTGAAACGTTTTATTCAGGCCATTCCTAGACTCACGTCCAGGGTGCGCAATACGGATGCAGTTCCAGAAAATCTCAACAACTGTAACATCTACCTACCGATCAATCGCTTGGCTAACCCAAGAGGGATATGTTTATTTGATTCACTCTTTTAGAGGAGTTCGGTCTGACTTGAATTGATTTAACCTATTTGGATGGGCGTAAAGATTATGCAAATTAGATACCTCCTAGATACCAAACTAACCCATGAAATCAGCATATAGATTTGGGCTTCTTGCCTGCAATAGAGATATGACGATGATGATTTAGAGAATTTACCTAATTATCGCTGAGTTGTTCTCTCGGTTGTACACATTTAAACAACAGTGGAAGGTAAAAGCTATATTTTTGCATTCAAACACACCTCATAATGAATTCACTTGCTATTCTGAATATTGTACCGTCCATGAGCTTCCAGCCATATTTTTGCAAACAAAGGAATCACCTCAATTTTCAATCACAACAAAAATAAAAACACAAAATTGAGGCAATCCATTCGTATTTCGTATTCATAGCCCCTAACTTCATAAAAAACGAACGCGACAGATAAGAAAAATAAATCCATTCGTGATTGAGGTGCGTAACGCAACGAGTCCCGAGATAACCCCTGCAAATCATGCCTGATCAGTGATCATAACAATGATGATGATGCCTTTGAAAAACCCGCGAATATCCCTAGCAAAGCAGAAACCTATGACTCCGTATTCCATGATAGAATCTTTCCGGGATCCAGGTGAGATTTTACCCCCATTTTTTGTGCCGTACCGTGTCCGTCCTATTTTGAGATTACTCGACTTTTACCAGATCGCGACCCGCCAAGAGACCTTCCCACTCGCACAGAAGGTCAAGAATAAGAAGAGAATATACAAAGGGTGTTTTGTCGAAGATTTGGAGAAGATCGCCCATCTCAATCATCCACTGCTCTGGCAACCTTTCCAAAGGCCAGGGTCGCCATCCACCTTCATAGACTGTCGAAACTGAGACATCATTATTGCGAAAGAAACTTTTGCGTCGTAGAGTGAAGAAGTCGAGATGCCCAGGGGTAAAGCCGCTTAGTTAGGGCATTGAGATTGGACGTGCCCGGGCTGCTGGCACTTATAGCAGATTTTCTCGCCTCCGGTTGAAGCCTTGGGGCAATCGCGGGAAAAGTGACCGTTCTCACCACAGTTGTAGCACTTGCTGCCATTGATACACTCGCCTATAACTAAATTAGAAGGAATAACTTCGAGTCCTCAAGCCCACTTACGAGACATGTGGCCGTAGCCACCGCAAGAGTAACAAGTCTTGCCGCCTTGGTTTCCACCGAAGCCACCACCGCTGTTGTTGCCGCTGTAGCCTCCGTAGCTGCCGCCTGAGCCGTATGCGTCAGGGCAGTTGCGCGCAATGTGACCGACCTTGCCACACTAAATCCAAGAGTCAGCTGTATAACGGGAAACCAGGCGCAAATATTCCTATGTCCTACCTTGTAGCATTCCTGCGAACCACCCTGGCCACCCATACCGCTACCACCTTGGGAACAATCACGGCTGATGTGGCCGGATTGACCGCAGCGATAGCAGGACTTGGCTTCCTTAGGACCGTCGGGACACTCACGGCCTAAAATCATTAGTCAAGGATTGCTCGATTTAGACTAAAAAAAAAAAGGCGTTTAGTGGCTTACTGATATGTCCCTCACCGCCACAGTTGTAGCTGCAAACTTATCAGTACTTGAGTCCCAGCCAATGAGGGGCACGCAAATGGCTCACCACTTAGGAGGGCCGCGGTTAGGGCAGTCGCGGATCTGATAGTTTACCAGTCAGAATTCATTTCGATACGCCATTCGGCACAATACCGTTATTTGACATACCTGATGACCCGGCTGACCGCCTGTAGGTGTTAAAGAAGCATTAGAATATGCAATCCATAAAAATAAATGAAATTGAGGTTGTCAATCATAGCGTGAAAAGAGAACGAAAGCAAGAGAAAAAAATATGATAGGACTAAATATTATAATGCAAGAATCGGGATAAGGAGAGAAGCTACAGATAGTAAAGACGAGAAAAATAAAAGGATAAAATAGAGTATATGCTGAGCAAACAATCATCTAACGCCACCACCCAATATAAATCATAAATCATAAAGGTGAAAAAAAAAAAGGTAAACCAGCTTCATAATGTGAAAAACTAATGAGAGATATGATTCGCAGCTACTTACACGTGAAGCATGTTCGCGTAGTACCTTGGAAATCCATGATGTCGAGTAGATTTATCGTCGAGGAATCGAAGACTAGCAAAGTTCAGTGTGTATTCGTTTGCTCTGGTAGCGAGTGTTTAAGCTCTATTGACGATAATATTAGTCATCCGCAAAAATATCATGCAACGATTGGTTGATTGAGTTTCTCATTGATCCAAACGGATTGAACGCTGACTAGGGGCATATGGCAAGGCTCCCAATTCATTTGATTTATAAAGAGCTCGCATTTCCCCAGATCGCCAGCGATCCAATTAGCTCGATCAATTAGGGCTGGTGTATAGTCCTATTGGACCTGGGCGTAGAGGGATGGATGGGATGGTTGGAAGTGCATATAGGTTGCGGCATAGTGGGGTTATTTCTTTCAGCACAGAAGGGGATGGAGGGGTTCGTAGGCGGCGGCGAATAATAAGCATGGGTTTGACGTTGTAGAGTTAAGCTTACTTACCACAATTGTGTTGGCAAATCCCTAGGTATCGTATGGTTTAGATAAGACTAAAGTACGATGAATGGCGATATGTTTCTGTAAAAATGATCAATACCGGCGTGAGTTTTAAACGTAGATGTTGACGATGCGAATGCCAACGACGACTTTGAAGTTGTTGGCAGGAATAATGTGTTAGTTGCCGAAATGAAATGTCGGCGAGGATTGGATGTATGAGGATGAGTGATGTAAGTTCTCGCTAGAGGAGTGGTAGTAGTACCAAATCGGACGGTAAAAACGGTGTAGTGTGGTGTGGTGTGAAGGGAAGGTTGGTAAAGTTAGGTAGGTGGTGGTGGTGGGTTTGAAGGTTAAGTAACTTTGGGAAGGATGACAGCTCAGCTTGGCTAAGGCAGAAGGGCAGGTACGCTGAATACTAAATGCTCGTGCGGCCACGCAAATTTAAAAATGTGATACAGAAAGAGCCACGGAAGGGAGAAATTTAGAGAAAAATTGACAGGTACCTTAAGTATCGTACTTACCCGCTTGTAAAGGCAGCAAGGATAACTCGATCTAATGCAGGCGTAAACGTATTTTCTCGATACGACTGTGTATCTGGCTGTAAGTTGCAGCAGGTTGGAATGAATGTAGATTGAAGGATAAGTTGGAATTGGCGAAGAAAATATTGAAGATGGCAGATGGCAAACTGTGGGGTAAAAAATCAATATGCACCCGATAGGCAGGTAAGTACCTAGTTCCTTGATCGCCGATAGATAGCTGTACTTGCGCACGTAACGGGTCTTCGATTGTTGATCAACTTCGAAAAATATTTTTGTGGGAATCGTTAATATTCATCGTTAGGACCGTTCTGCCCGTTTAGCGCCTCACCGGCACGTGCGCTACCTTTACCGCCATATCCATTACCATTAATACCGTCGTTTACCCATACGGAACGCACTTACCTGTTTCAAAGGTCGAAATGATGTTTGCCAACGGGATGCTTCTTGCTTGAGTGGCTGACCTAAGGCAATCAAGGTAATTGCACTTGACGATAACAATGCGAGGTAGCCACGAGGAATTAGCAATGCAAGGTGATATATTTAGATTATGATTATATCGTACCGAGGTTGCTTTAGATATTCTTCCAAGTATCTTTTATTAGGTACTTATTATGCAAATAATCTGTAGTTGGATCTAATTCTATATCAGATTGCCTTTGTAAACTTGTCTTTATGTTGCCCCTAGATATATCTGGGTATATGATATGAACGAAATTGAGAACACTTTCTTCCTAATGAAATTTTAATGTACCTGCTAGTGGATTCCTAATAGCGATTGGCTCCTGTTCGTTAAGCAAGCAAGCATCTATAATTAAACAAACACCTTACATCTCGAGGTTACAATTCCATTATGAGGTCAGCAAGCAATTATTCTCCGATAAAGACTACCGAAAAGCATTGCAACCTATATGAATGTATCTGGAAATTTTAGATGTTCTAAGTCCTCGGATCGTATTGCTTCGGCTCCGGGAATCTTTTTTACTAATGTTGAGAAAGCAAGCCGAGTCGGGTTATGCCGCGGCATTGATTGGACTTCCCTATATCGAGATATTATCTACCAAAGTCCGTACTTGATTGTTGATTACAACTGTAATAAGTTGTTAAAACCAGAGATTTTGCCGCAGCGGAACGCATGTTTCCGAATACTTGTATAGGAAAGATTTGATCTGAACTTATAGGTCTTGTAAGACTTCAGCGGAGCGTGAAGAGGTACCATAACCGTTAGAGTGTCTACAATGGCAGGCCAATCATTTTATACTGTATTTGGACAATGAACTAAAATAGGACCTAGATTGGGGTGTATTGTGCGTGCGTCTTGCAGGATGGGGGGATAATATGCAGCCCTATATTGATACTTTATCCATCCACATTAGTACCTGCTTATCAAGATGAATCTATGAAGACTACGTTGAATTACAAATAGGGTAGAGATGTGTTTAATAGATTAGAGTCTGGCGAGAATTGTATACATGGACGTTGTATTGCTTCACCTTAGCCTTCCCAATTGTGAATGTATAGAGAGGAATCGTAGGAAGTCGCCCGTTAACAATTGCCCCATCCATATAAAAATTTAGTTCAACCTCGCCTAAATTTGCGGGGCTATATATGTACCTAAGTACCGATCTGTACCCGCCAACTTGCGGAGCTAGGGGCGAACTTAGTGGACGCACGGTCTAGGCTCGATGCGTTTAAGTGGAAGCTAGGGAAAAGCTTATGGCGTCGCGTATCCTACAGAAATCCCACTTACTACCCTCCCATCTTCAACACGCGTCACCAAACTTCGTGAAGGCGTCGATTAACTGCGGGGTCGAACCTATCTGGCCGAAGTTCTTTAATTATTTACTTCCAAAACACGATTATTAATTGAATCGGAATTGATCCCAATTCCTCGACTTGTTTCCAAATGGGAACCTGGTTTAAGGAAGTGGGTAGGCCTGCCCTATTCGATGCTCTTGCTGGAGCCTGTGATCAAATTGATAACCAACTCGATGTGGGTACGTTCACCTCAACCTCTAACCAAATGGCACGTAGACTTACGTTGATAGACCTTAAATCATACATAGAGGAAAACTCGCGTCTTTCTGCCGACCTGGAGAGTTTGAATAAGAGGGTTTCCGATGTGGACCGGTTAGAGCAGGAAAACCGATCCTTAAAGAAAGAACTCCAAGACCTCAGGAATGCCGAAGCTTCAACTTTAGAACGATCTAAGCACCATGCTGACCCTAAGAGCTCTCGAACGCCTCTCGCTCCCAAGTCTGTGAACCGAGTTTCGAATACCACGAATACTAGAATATCTACTAAATCTGGGAAACTTAACCTCGATGGACTGATACTCTCTGAGCTCAAGGAAGAATATTCAAAGCTGGATGGAAACTATACGAAGTTGCATGAGAAATATTCGGTCCTTGAAGATGCTCATGCAAAATTAAATGGCCGGCTTCGTGATGTAACAAATGCCTACAATCGATGGATGACTCATGCGGGCAAGTTAAACGAGCTATGCCAAAAGCGTAGTCGGACGATAAAAAAGCTAGAAGCTAAATTGGAGACGGCGACGACAACATCTGCTTCATTTCACGGGCGTCCTTCTGACACGACCATTAGAAATCCAGATGGACAGCGAGCGGGCTCACCTGAATTGGGCAACGAGCACACGCGGGGAGAGGACGGTGCCACATCGGGAGAAGCGCCATTAGTATGGCCACCTACTAATGAGGGTAGCACTAATGATGCGTCCCTTAGAAGCACACCCTCTGCTTCTCCAAAGCCGACAAGGGAGATCGGGCCACGAATTGACCGGAAAGCAGGCGCCGCGCCTAGATCTAAGAGTTGTACCAGTACCCAAGATACGGAATATTGTACACTGCCTCCTCTTTCACCGAACAGAAACACGGGTTCAGATGAGGTAATCGTTAAAAATGAGCCGTCATCAGACACCCCAGTCATAGTATCGGAGCGCTCCTTGCGCAAGAGGAAATACGATGGCGATGACACAGAGGACGAACCTCGAGCTCCTATCAAAGTCAAAACAGACGAAGACGACTTAAACCCGATAATCACCGACGACCGTCGTCATTTTGTGCCACATGAGAGCATTGACTTCGACACTGATGCAAATAGAGTTGTGACACCAAGGAAACAGGCTAGAGATATTTTTAGATTGTTCGATTCGTCCCCTCGGGCAATGACACCGTCTTCTGCGCCAAGCACCGAATATCCTCTTGCGGCCGAAGAAGGTAATGCAGCCGTACCAATATCAGAGCTTCAAGGGAATCGATCTTCGGCATTGAGACCATTCAGCCGCAATATACCTCGGCCCGAACCTAGGATCGCTTACACGGGGCAGACAAAACAGCCGTCATTTGCACCGAGCGGTCTTGCAAGCCTTGCGGAAGACGGTGATCAATGTGAAACACCACGTGCAACCACGAAAAAGAAGCCAAAAACAGCCCCCCTCCGGGACCTTCTTGATGCTCCTTCGCCGGGGCCTAAAGCTACAACGCCATTCCCTACTGTGGGATCCAATCGTGCCCGCGTACCGAAACCACCGTTTAACATGGAACTGCCTCCGAGGCGTGAACTACCCTTTGGTAAAAATGGGTTATCGAAAGTTAGCAAGACGCCTCAGCCTAGTAATACTCGAGAGACATCGGATGGACAGGCCCCCACAAATGCCAATATGAGGCGAGTCGCCGACCGGGGACAGACGGCCGATAAAATCGGCAGTACGAAGCCCGGTAAATTGCGAGAGCGTCCTATGTCTGAACTTGGAATAAGTGACTTCAAAGTCAATCCTGATGCCAATGAAGGCTTTAACTTTGCCTTCACCGATGTCGTTCGGGGTAAAGATGCACGAACTAGTCTGACAGGATGTGTTGAAGAAAGTTGCTGCGGCCAGACTTTTCGACTACGGGCGCGCATCGAGCGGGATCGGACTAATTCATCGGACTTCCATGTCCTATTGGAGAAACATTTAGGCGATGAGGCGTGGAAGTTGTCAACCATGACCAACGCAGAAAAGGAAGATATGTGGCTCAGGGCTAAAACGCAAGAACTTGCAAATGAACACGGGAGGCATCGCCACAGATTTCATCGTGCACCATCCCCACCAGGATTCTGGCGGACAGATTTCCCTAGTACTCAGGAAGCACTACAAGACAAGGAGAAATCGGAAAAAGCTCAGCAGCAACTCGTCGAACAAAGATATCGCGAAGCTATGCGACCTGGCGGCAGATGGCTTTTCAGGGACGAGTGAGTTTATCATGAGCATTGCTGGTAACATTTGAAGACGTCTCAGGGGCAACCCAAGGGAATCGTGGTTTTATTTTTGGCGGAGCTCATCATAGCATTTACATGTTACACGGATTACTTAATGGCGCATAGCGAGACGGAATTCGGCGTGGAGGTTATTATTAAGCATATATACAGCTGAAGACGAGTGGCTTCAAAAAACACTTGCAGGAATACCTACATTAGACATTGATTCAATGCTCAGTAGAAAATATATATTATATCATGCTTCATAAATTGGAGACTTGTCTTGAATTCGTACCTTCGTTATGATTATGTAGAACAACTCTGAATGCGCTTCCGAGTTGATACTAACGAACCATGACTACCTAGGTAATATTAGTAATCCAGATTCCACTTGGCTTTATGCTAGGTGTGGCTAGTAGTGGCTTAGCTAATATAATAAAGATATATAGGTACTACGTTTTGAGTGTGCTGCAGGGATTAAGGATTGAGGCTTGATGAGGTAAGTCATTGTTAGTTGGAAGGAACCCGACGTCCGAAAAGTTTGGAAAAAGTCAGAAAACAAATTATTACCTTAGCTCCTCGATTGATCTCATCCCGACCTTGCTCCAACCCATTCAACACGCGAATCACCTTGAGCAAGTACCATCCCGACGGGCTCGACATATTTTCTTGCGCCGTCCTGTGTATTTATTCATTACGTTCCCTCTCAATCCTTAATTCATTTCTTGTTCTTTTTTTTCTAAGGCTCCCTGTATAAAAGGTGGCGCCACTCATTTTCTGTTGTCTCCATCATTCGCGGAAGTGGATCGGAGTCGATAATAAAACGTGACGAAGCATAACCGACAAGACTTCGTTGCTGTCCAACGCGCGACAACCATTCGAACAAACAACCATCACGAGCTATCTTAGCTCCGCACGACCTTCATACCTTAAAAGCATTGCGACTTACATATTGGCGACAATTTAGTCGCAGAAGCAGTGGATAACCACTGCTTCATAACCCCAAGCCGGCACGATGAACGGTAATCATCTGCCGGCTGGGCAGCCTATGCCAGGAGGTGTTGGCGGAGGACCATCGGTTGTAGCAAGAGGACAAGTTGATATGGGAGGTCCAGGACATGGTGGTGGTCGGCGGCGACCACCACAACACCAATATCCTGCCCATCCTCAATATCATCACCAACAACACGTCAATCCCATGTACCACAACGGCTACATGTCACCATATACCCCAGGCTACTACCCTCAAGTTCCACATCACTACCAGAACAACGCTTTGCCTACCTCGCCGTATTATCAACAATACCCTCCGTACCCTCAGCGATCTCCTCCCTCAATCCATCAGCAGTACCCTACTATCGTCTCGTCGAGTATGCAACCTCCTCCTCAGCCCTACTCTCGACCACCTCCGCAACAACAACCTTCTCCAGCTCTTTCGACACCACCTCCTCCGTATACCGCATCGGCGCCGCCTCCATCTGCTCCTGTACCCGCAACGCCATCCTCTACGCACTCTTCTCAAGTCCTTCAAACCCCCTTGACACCTTCTACATCGCACACCCAGGAAGTCGCGTCTACCACCTCAGACGTCGAATTGCGGCCAACCGCCGCTCCTTTTAGGCCACCGGTAAGTTCAATATCATGCGCTGTATTTTGACTCATTTGGACTAATTGTATTTGCCCCAGCTACCTTGGCTATCGCGACCTGATCTACCCTTTCCTGCGAAATCTGCTCGGTCAAGAAGAAGAAGGCGGATACAAGCTATTGATGCTGGGCCGATAGAATTGCCTTCAAATCAAATAAAAGGGGTCGAGTCTGAGGCAGTAACGCATGAAGAAGTTTCGGGAGGTAATATCTCTCAGCCCGAAACTCCGACTCTCAAGTCCACCACAGTTACCACCAACACGACTAACACCGACGCCGAGTTACCCACGCCCACACACTCCGAAGTGCCATCAACACAGGGTGTGCCACCGGAGAATGCGCAGTCAACTTCACCTTCTACGCCTCAGTCGGCGCAAGCAAGTCAATCTACTGCTGCCACATCTGTCGCTTCTAGCAAACACACCAAGATCCCTTCTCGCGCGGCTGTACCAGCCGTTCCGATTCTCCCTGTACTTCCAAAGGCAAGCCCTAAAGAGGCCAGTGCGCCCAGTGTTGAGGCCAAGCCAGTAGAAGCGAAGCAACCTGAGCAGCAAGTTACGATTGAGAAGCCTGCCGAAACTGCGGGTAGATCACAAGATATTTCCGAAGCTGAAGCTAAATCTGAACCAGCCGCTGCCCCAGCGAAAGCTGGACCAAAATTATGGACTGGGTTATTTTCTCGTCCGACGCCAGCCACCCCTTCAGCCGCCACCACTGCTGCGGGTTCTTCGGGCACTGGCGCCACAGCGACCACTACTTCTGATGGTACGGCTTCGACTAATGGGAATGTGGGTGTAGGCACTTTTGCGAAGTCTAATGCGAGCTCTTTGGCCGAGGCCCTACGAGTTTATCGTGTTAATGGAGGCGAAAAGATCGCCTTTTTAGAGCCCAGGGGCTTGATTAACCCTGGCAATATGTGTTATATGAATTCAGTAAGTATTAATCATCTGAATATTCAAAGGAGAATCAGAATATCGGCTAACTATCTTATTAGGTTTTGCAAGTTCTCATTTTCTGCATTCCGTTTTATGACTTCCTGGATCAGGTCAGCAAGAAAGCGGCGCATAGTTTCAAAAGCGAAACACCCCTAATTGATGCCATGTAAGAATTGCCCATATGATTTTTTTCTTCGTCGATGGAACTAACGTGTTGATAATACTAGGATTATGTTCATGCGCGAATACAAAATCATTGATTCTGCTGTATCCGTTGAGCAGCTACGTTTGAGGCTTAAGAACGAGGAGCTAGAACAATATGGTGAACCCTTCACTCCTGAGTTTGTCTACGATGCTATAAGGAAGCTTCCTAGATTTGCTAGTATGAGAGTAAGTAATCGATCAGTATATATCTAACCGCAAAATTCTGACGAGATGCGATAGCGTGGACACCAGCAAGACGCCGAGGAATTCCTCGGCTTCCTCTTAGAGGCATTACATGACGAATGTGCGCAAGTAATGCGTCACTTGCCCGAATCAACTGCAACTACTGCTGCAAATTCTTCAGCCGCTACACCTGCGGCCGTATCTCCTACAAGTGCGCCAGATACCAACGATTGGCTAGAAGTAGGTCGGCGCCAGCGCGCTGTTATTACTCGCTCATCTGGACACCCTATTACTTCGTCTCCTATTACTAAGATCTTCGGTGGACAATTGAGGTCCGAGCTGAAAGTGCAAGGCCTGAAGGATTCTGTTACCTTGGAGCCATTCCAGCCTCTTCAACTAGATATTGGCTCACCTCAGGTTCACAATATCGTTGATGCATTGAAGGGATTGACGTTGCCTGAAACTCTCCATGGTGACTTCGGATCTCCAAGAGGAAAAGACGGAGTGGCTACTAAGCAAGTTCTCATCGAGTCTCTGCCACCAGTCCTGATTCTCCATCTGAAGCGTTTCCAGTTTGATGCCGAAGGTACTGGAACTGTGAAGATTTGGAAGAAGGTCGGATACCCGCTTGAACTTGAGCTCCCTAAAGAGGTCTTTTCTCGACAGAAGAGGAACGCTCTTACTGCCGAGGGAGCGGGTTTCCCCAAATATCGACTAATTGCCGCCGTTTACCATCACGGCAAGAATGCAAGCGGCGGTCACTATACGGTCGATCTCCGACGACAGGATGGTCGTGAGTGGATCCGTATGGATGACACTGTCATTCGACGAGTCAGGAGTGAGGATGTCGCCCAAGGAGGGGTGGAGGAAGATGGCCCTAAGACATCAACTCAAGCCAACAAGAAGGATGGTATTGTGGGCGGATCTGGAAACAGATTCGAGGGAATCGGGAACGATGAAGCCGGTGATGATGAGGGGTGGAACAAAGTCAGCAAAGTCAGCGCTCCAGTGAACGGAGCAAAGAAATGGAGTTCCGTTGTTAATGGAGCACCGAACAACGCCACTGCGCAAGCGAAAGGAAAGCAGACAAAGGACAACATCAAAGATAATAAGGTCGCTTACCTTTTGTTCTACCAGAGAGTCTAGGAGGTTATAATGCCTTGAGACGACGGGAACATGTCATCCGTCAGCCGCCGGTGTGAAGGACTAGTTGAGCGGATGAGGCATTGGTATACTCGCAGGTGGGGTGTTGTTGGTACAACATGGTCATAAGGTGTATCAAAAGTTCATCTACGCATTGCGAGGGTATTCATGGACAGGAAGGAAGGAAAAAGGGGTTCGCAGGGGTGGCTGGTTAGCCTATTGAAAAGTCACCAGTGTCTTGTCGTGGTTGCGACAGGGTCCTCCTATTATCTAGCAGGAGTATTTGCATACAGAGGATATCCTATTTGGGGGTGGGGCATAGGTATGGTTGGTATCTCTTGAGGTCATTGTCATCCGATACCCCCAAATCTTCTATATCTCTCCCGTTTACCTTTTAGTCTCTTACCGAACCTACCTTACCGCTTACCTACCTATCTAGGTACCTCGAGCTCGATAATGGAGATTTTACCATAACCCCTTCTGTTGTAGAATAAGAAAGAGAAAAAGTGATTCACGAAGACTTAATAGACGATATCTCGTCGAAATTCACCAGATAAATGTGCCTTTTATTATTCATTAAGATTTAGCAATTAAGCGTAACTAATGTCTATCCAATCTAGTTTTTTATACGCCTCGCTAATAATAAGCATTCTCATATATTCGTTCATGGGCGTATCATAATCATCAGGATTTTTTCAGCCCGATCGGTCGGTCGAACGGACTACACAATCGAATACCCACCCCGCACATACGCTTCATCGCCCATTATACGACGTAAATCTACATGCCACCGTTGAGCCCACTTTCCCAACCGCGCTCGTGCATCTACTGCTTCGGTGCGGAAACGTTCGTACACGAGTTCTCCGCGATCGTTTTGACGCGGGAGGTAGACTAGGGAGAGGGGCATCGAGACCATAGTTACGTCCGCGGCGCCTTCTTGTAGTTCCAGTGTGCTGTGTACCAAGTCCCCGGATTTGCGGAAGGGGAGACCGTGGAGTGGGGGTTGGTAGGCGGCGAGGGATAATGAGAGCATGGAGCTTGGCCCTCCCGTGGTTAGGGCGCGATGTGCGCGTGCCCCGGCGTCGGCGAATATGCGGTCGGATTGTGATGAGCCACGGTGCGAGCGGCTGGAGGGTGGGGCAGGACCCTTGGGAGGCATCCAGACGTGTAATGTTACCGAGAGGATTGGAGCTCGGTCGCGTGTTGCGCGCCAGAGGGCGCCTTTTTGTTGGTGCCATGTTTGGTAATGAGTCGCTGGGTCCAGGTCCGTGGCTACGAGACGGTAGTCGACGGATACGGGTTGCAGGTTGGGCGGGATGGCGAATTCTCGGTGGATTACGGAGAGGATTGAGTCGTAGGCTGGGGAAAGCTCGTTGGAGAGGTGTTCCCACATTTGGGCCTCGGTGAATAGGGGTGTGCGTGGACGTGGTTGGCTGTGGTGGCTATGGTGGCTTCGCGCTGGGGATGCGGGGACTGGTGCGGATCCCGGGCTGTAGTGTGTGTAAAGAGGTGCGGAGGGGGAGAGTGGTGCCATGGTCCCGTAGCCATATGCGTTTGCCAGTTCTGGGCTGAGCATTGGTGTTGCTGGGCTCGCGGCCATAGCTAAATTGGTGAAAGGCATTCTTGGTGTTCGTGGGCTCGTGGCATGCCGATGCTCAAAGCGCTCCCGGAGACGGTCGGGGTCGAGGTCGAGTGGTCCAGCAGGAGGTGGGCGAATAACGAGGCGCGGTGACGGTCGATGTTGGCTGCTTTCACGACGGCGAGAACGGTTACGATGTCTAGAAGTACTGCGGTCGCGGTGATGACTTTCACGGTTGTGGTGTCTGGAAGGCATCGTGGTGACTCGTATCTGCTGTCTATTTATCGCCGATCTCCTGAAGCTGGGTCGATCGATCTCGGAGGAATTGCTAGATTGGGGATCCTCTAAAGATATGCTAAAAGAAACAACGAAACATATACATTGTCCCCTTGATAATGAAGACTGTTTTTGGAGCGACCCCATGACGCACGCATTGTGAAGCTCGGGGGGTGAATCACGGCTGTATTGCGAAAGACAAGACCTGTATCGGTTGGAAGAATCCGATTCTCAAACTATCTCTTTCAGTTGTCATGATCTGTTCCATTGTGACAACTTGATGACTTGTTGGCCGTGTAACGCAAGGTATTTGGGAAGAATCTCGCGAAAGCAATCAAGACAGCCTTATTCGGGTACGGGTTACGATGCAAGTGTCCATCAAAGCAAACGGCTGACTGCATACATTTAGGGGCATTATCAGTCCGATGTGGCCAAAGCGAAGGTTAGTCTCAACCCTTGACCCATGAATATAGAGGGTATAAGTCTCAACTTAAGCCAGGCAACAAAGTGATATACCTCCGAAAAAGGTTGTCCCTATCCTTATTATCCGTTTTTCAGAATATCAAAGCCGAAACCATCCATCCATCCTTCCTTCAATTCAATACCCGAAAGATCATCGAATATTTGTCAGTGATTTTTGTAGGCTTGAACCTTATGAGTCTATAAAATTGCAATCTATCCACACAACAACACCATCTATCCCACGAAAAGCCAGCCAGCTACCAGGCTTGACCAGATCTGGTTCGGACGAATTTTCTGTTAAGAGAAAAGTCAGTCACGTCACGAAAATTTGATCTACGCGAAGTTAGTAAACATTATATATTATACGTCTAACGTCCTTTTCGACTATGTCGTCTCTATTCTAACACGTTCTACCAGAAAATCAGTCGAGTACGCCAACGCGATGTATCCTTCCTTTCCTTTGTCAGTCATAATCCGTCATAAACTCAGGCTTATTACACATTCGCATACCCTTCCGTTACAAACGCTCTATCACCTACGATAGCTCTCAAGTTGACACCCCACTGAGCCGCCCACCTAGCCAACTGTGCCTTCGCCCCCGGTGCTTCCGTGAAACAGCGCTCGTACAAGGTGAAGCCATGCGGATCCCGGTATGGCAGATATACTAGAGAAATCGGATTCATCGCATGTGTCTCACCCGAGTATTCATCCCGGAATTTGATAGAGCAGTGCGTTAGTTCTCCGAAAGTGGGGAATGGGATCCCGTGTAAATGACTCGGACCATTGGGCTTGAGGGCTCCTAACACACGCATAGCTGCGTCGGCATAAGCACGATCGGATAATCCGGAGTTGTGTACATTGCTTCGCGTTCGGGGTACGTAGGCATGTAAAGTTGGCGCGAGGATAAGTGCGGCACCACGAGTCTCGTTCCATAGACGCCATTTGCCTGAACGCCAGGTACTGTATCGAGTATCGGGATCGAGATCTACAGCGCTGAGCTGATAGTTTAGGGTCTTGTCGGGTGGGATGCCAAATTCACGATGAATTATATCTAGGACGGACTTGTTGGCTGGGCAGAGCTCGGTGTATATCCGGTGCAGGATTTGTTCCTCAGTGAAGAGGAGAGGTTCTTGGTATACGCGACGTCTGCCCGAGGAGGAAAGAGGAAAATTAGAAGGTACAGAGGATGCGGTAGATGGAGGGGGAGTCAATGTGACGGTCATGGTCTGCTGAAATGTACCTGCCATCGGCGTGTTTTGCATCGATACGCTTAGCGCTGGAGCTTGGTAACCATGCCGCCGGGGCCGCCGGGAACGTCCAGGTTCAGGAGATTGCGGTGGTGTTTGGTAGGGTGTGCGCCGTGGTGGGTGTCGGTAATCGTCGCAATTATGGCGAGAGTGGCCTACGGAGTTACGACGCCCAAGGGGGCTCCGGTCGCGACGAAAGTTTCTACGGCTAGCATGGTTCGAGGGCATCTTGCGACTTGTATTTCCTAAGTACCCAGGTAGGTATGTTTTTCGTAACAGTGAGTTGATCTTGGTTTGATAATACTCATGAATTGGGAATCGGTTGAAGACATCTAGAAGAAACAAACATGTACATTTTGGATTTTGCAAAGAAGATGGCTCAAACAAGGGCGCTGTTTACACTTTATAGAATTCGACATTAGCGCCGCAATCGTCGAGCAGCCTCAAGGGGGTATTGGGCCGCCTAATCGACGTCCATTGTCGCCCGTGTTGTTAAAACACCACATATGCTGCGAGTACCCTCATACTTAAAACGGCATTTTTCGAGAACTACAATATTGGCTTTCACCACTTGGTTATCCAATCCCACCTATGATTCGCTGGTATTTCCACGCCGGGGCCGCTCAATACTTGCAGGACATATCCAAATATAGGGTTGGACCAACCACATTGAGAAAGGAGGCAGAGCCTCATCTTAGGCATAGATCCGGTGAGGAAAGGGAGCGGGTAGATTGACAAGGGTTGACGGGAACAACCAATCACAAAGGTGCAATAATAGGAGGTAGACTCTATA
This sequence comes from Hypoxylon trugodes, assembly GCF_022578975.1. Classification (NCBI taxonomy): domain Eukaryota; kingdom Fungi; phylum Ascomycota; class Sordariomycetes; order Xylariales; family Hypoxylaceae; genus Hypoxylon; species Hypoxylon trugodes. Next base: position 691,527 of record NW_026250019.1, on the reverse strand, counting down.
CTGTCCCCGTACCTATCTACACGGGATGAAACAGGGCAAGCCACCCAGCGGTAAGGCTCCCCGGCCTGGTCTGGCCTTTCCTTCTGTGGTACCACACCACAAAACTGCACACGTTGAAAGTGCACCAAGTGCCTACCTATGTACCTAAGTATCCAGTGTATACCCACGATACCTGGGGTTTGATATGTGCAGAACTGCAGAAACGGGAAAACTTGCATTGGTGTAGAATTTCGTAATTATGTGTAGAAGTAATACCAGCAACTTGCTATCCTATGATTTAACCCCCTTAACTCCAAATGCCGTCTAATAATTCTCGGCGATTCCGTCCAGTTCCTTACATGTAAGGAGGGTCTATGAAGTCCGGTTCATACCATACGGCAATACCGTCCGCTTCATTGGGCATCGAGCGGTCGTGAAGCATGACTAGACCCAGATTGGACGATTCACTGCTTCCAATTCCCATAAACGCAAATCGCGAACGGCACGACCAGATGAGTGGTTTTTCCTGAGCGATACCCTCATTGATGCAGAAAATGGGTGCTAGGATAGACGACCAAGGGAGGTATTTTCCGTCTTTCTTCGGCATGGGGAGGTCATTCTCGTCCTCGAGTTCTTTGAGAGTGCTCATGAACTTCTCCATAACTTCGCCCATGACCAGTCCGGCACCGCTTAGGTTCTTGCTGCGCACCATGTTTCCGAGGTTGCCATAATCCATGGGAAGTACAACATCAATGATCGGGGAGAATAAACGATTTCTGTGCTTAATCATGTGCGAGGGCAGGGAACGGGCGGGATCAAGATAGAATAACTTCACTTCGACGCCAAGCTTCTCCTCAAATTTCTTTTGTACCTGACTCTCAATCGGATCCCAGAATTTCTGGATGTGTTTCTTGAGCTTCATGATTCTCCACACGCCGTATCGCTCCCTCGCCTGCATTCCGGCACGAATCATATCCCCTTCACGATATGCTCTTTGTGTTTCGTCAGGGCCGAAGGGTGTCAAATCGCGTACATTATCTCTGATGTCGGGAATGAATTCGTAGTTGTGCTCAGGGGGGTATTCGACTGGGATGGGGGGGTTGTACTTGGCGAAACGCGCACCATCAGCCAGGCGAAAGATCTCCAGCGATTCATCGACGTGGTCTAGCCATTCCACGATTTCTTTATCTCCGTCCCTGGGAAACCTTTCACCATAGCGGTAATCGACCATAAGAAGCTTTCTGAGTGCGGCCTTTTTTTCTTCAGGCGAGCGATTATCCATGGCGGGGGACGACATGTTGCGTATTTTTCAGTGTCGGAAAGAAATCGATGATTTTTCTGGCTGGAGGTTTATTGAAGAAGCGTCATGATGGTAGAAATAGTAAACATAGTTGGGGCTTGATGAGTGACTGAATTGTATGGTGTATGATTGATGTTAACTATTAGTGATAAACAAACCCGATTGCCTGCTGTGAAGGGAAGGAAAGATTCATTCAACCGGAACGGAATAAAAATAGTAAATCGGGTTATCTTCCGGTAACCACGGACTATTAAATACTTGTACCGGTATGGAAATGGCGAATAACTAAGCACGTGGCAATCGTTGTTGCCGTACGATTAAACGTAATGAGGGAAGTTCCTTGAGACTTTAGGTACCTAGGTAGGCAAGTGCGATAAGGTCCAATCTACATATGTAGGTGTTATTTACCTGGGTACCTTTTAGTTAAGCAGCTATTTTACCCCTTAATGAACGCCTTCCTCTTGCAAATATCCATCGCTATTGTAGCAAATTTCAACCGATTTCCTAATATCTCTGAAGGCAGCCCCTATTTAGCATACTATGACCCATGTTTTAGAGTCCCAGTTTGTCAATTGACAAAGATCTTTGCCTATTAAGTAATTCCATGGAGGAATAATGGGAAAGGCAATAACGAAGAGTGACACCATATACAAGACGTACAAGTGTGGTATCAGATACTATGATATTGTATACATGGGTAATAGCTACGTTAAATTTTTATGAATGTTTTTTGAACATATGTACAAGACCAAGGTGTCTAAATGGTGCTAGTAAATAATATGAATAGGTAACTGAGTACCTTCGTGGTTATATGGTTGAGATCCCATAAGATTCAATGCTAATCCTAGGGAAAAGGGCTATCAACCAACCACTATCACGAGAAACACGTGCTATATCCCCAGACATCAGTACAAAATACATAGACAAGGTATTGACAGCTATGACATCCAATAAAATGGTACGTGCCAAACTCAAAATCCAGGCACCGACCATATCACCCAGCAACCGACCAAAGACTTATATGTTAAAATAAATGTCTTGAATTTCAAGCCGACCCAATTAGATGGACGTAACCCTTGGTGACTCGATGGCTATGAACAAACTACCATGAGGCGGTCATATGCTTGGAGCGTTGATAATTGGCGTAATTTGACAGTACGATCGTCCAAAGCGAGTTTTTCGTAGGTCCTGGGATTCGAAGCGGGTGGGGGGAATCCTGGACTGAGCTTTTTTTTGTCTTTTTTATTCTTTTCAATTATTCTTTTCTATTTCAAATTGATTGTATAATGTATTCGACTTTGCTTTCTTTTTTTATTCCGTGTTTCCACCTTCCTGTCGCCTTCTCACATCTTTTTGATGCTATCACCACCCGCACCACCCACATCCCACCACCAAGGTATGTTCACACTTTTTTTTCATTCCAAATCACTCACTCCCCTATCTACAACTATTAGCTTTAGGTACACATAGATTCAAAATACTGCCGCTATTTTTCTTCCCCCCAAACCCCCTTTTTCTATTTTTTCTCAGCATGAAGGTATGCAACCCCCCACCATCCCACGATAGCTTCAATGCAGCCATACCCAACATACTTGCGCCAACCATGCAAAACCTTATCTAGCTTTCGCCTCATATGCATATCAGATGATGCAAGCTTTCCTGACATTATGGCGGAACTATATCAGGAGCGGCTTGGGAGTAGCTTACCCCTATTTTGATGCATTCGCGCTAAGTCCCTGTCCGAACCACGACGTCTGAACTATGACAGCTGTCTGCCGCTGACTACTTCTAACTTTAAAAAAATTAGAATAATTCCAGAATGACCTTTTCAATTACTCTACTAACTGCCTATCTCTGAGTCACAGATCATGGGTAATCAGGATCCGGATAATTCGCCCACGTCCTCTCCGTCACCCCTAACGCCGTCAATGTCTCCCCATTCGGCTCCAATTCCAATATAACAATCTCATTTTCAACCCCCGGCTTGAGAATAGTTCCAGGAAGGTACAACGACTGCTGCGGACCAACAACCCAGTACCTACCAAGATTAAATCCGTTGATCCACACATTCCCCTTCACACCATCGGGTACTTCTAGGAAGGTATCCAGGGCTGCCGGATCGGTGGTGTTTCCGCTTTCAATCTGGAAAGTGCCACGGAAGAACGTCGGTGGCGATCCAGGGGCTATCGCGCTGGGCTTGGCTTGGGTGGCGGCGGGTGGTTCGTCAAGAGGAAGCGAGTAGACGTTCCACCCACTTACAACTCTGGATCCGATTGTGACATTTCCCACAATCCCCTTAAACTGATCCTCGAGCGCTACAAAAGTACCCGACTCGCGCGACCAGTAATCGACGCGCCCGAGGTTCTCGACTAGAAGCTGTAGGGTGTCTCCAGGTTGTAAAGTCAAGCTGACCGGCGCCGGTTGACTGTATGTGCTATCAATAACGCCCTTCTTGGTCCCATTAACATACACGATAACCCTATCTCTAGCACGGTCGCCTGGTTGCAGCGTCCCCTGAAGGGTCGTATTGACTGTATGTTCGTAGAAGACTAATCCATAAGCTTGGTCTAACTCTTCCATTGTAAGCGGCGCGACACTGTTGATTTTAGGCCCTAATGTATCGAATAACGAAATTGTTGGCGATAACGTAATATTGCTGATTTCCAGTAGCGGAACGTTCGCTGGAGGCTCTGGGATGCTGTCTTCAGGGACGTACTTCTGGATGGTATCTCGGAACTTGAAGTACAAGTCCGTCGTACGTCCACTCTCATCCAGAGGTGCGCCGTAATCATAACTCGTAATAAACACAGCCGTATAATTCTTCCAAATCGCACCATTACTAAACCCAAAATTCGTCCCACCATGAAACATATACAAACTTATCGAATTATTCGCCCCAAGAACGTAATCAAGATCCGACACAAACTGCTGTATCTGGGACGGATTTCCCACCGCAGTATTATGCTTATTCCCAGGCCCCCAATAATCCGGCGCGAAAGTATAATACTCCCCATCCAGCAGCGGCCCAAGTTCAGTCGGATCCGTGATATACCTATCCCTCGCCGCAAACCCCGACCTAGGATCCCCATCAATCTCAGCCAATACCCCAGGGACCTCACCACCCCTAAGCGTCCAATCAACCCCACCATCATTCGTATAAAGCGGGACCTCGAAATTCTCCTTGAGAATATCTCTAAGTCCTTGCGTATAATTATGATCCTCCCCGTACGATCCATACTCATTCTCCACCTGCACCATCAACAGTGGCCCTCCACGCGTAACCTGCAAATCCCTTAAATCACCCGCAAGACGTTTCAAATAGCTCTCCGCAGCATCCATAAACGCCGCACCACTCGACCGAACCTTCATCCCCGGTACCCGCGCAAGCCAAGCTGGAAAACCACCCCACTCGCGTTCACCGCATATATAAGGACCTGGTCTAAGCACAACATTCAAACCTACATCCTGCGCGATGCGGAAGAATTTAGCTATATCGTTGCTTTCTTCGGAGCTGGTCCATTGCCCTTGTGTGGGCTCGAGGAGGTTCCAGTATACGTAGCTGAAGATTGTATTCAGACCCATGGCGCGCGCTTTTATAAGGCGGTCACGCCAGTAGGCGGGTGGGATGCGTTGGGGGTCCATTTGTCCCCCGATGATTATGTAGGGTTTGCCATTGAGGAGAAAGGATGTGCGGGTGTATGTGAATGCTGGGGCGGCGGCCGATTGGGTTAGGCTTGGCGAGCTGTCTGAAGCCCCAGCCCACTTAGGGGATAGGGCGGCCAGGAGAGCTATTAGGAGGCGATCCCAGAGCATCATGTATCTTGGCTTGAGAATGAAAAGATATAATCAACTACTTAGATCTTCAAGATACCATCATGGCAAGGCAGTACGTCGGCAGGGCGTTTTCAACCCGGTTAGCGAACGTAGGCTGCATTATGTTCCCCGCATTGGCTATCAATAGCCACTGATGCCCTGAAAAGGCATGTAATCCGGATCTATCGAGAGAGGGTTACATCCCGTAAACAACCTTCCTGGTTGAATCAAGGGCCTTTTACTACTTCGGCTCCACATTTGCCGGTCGTTCATTATCAAAGAATGTCAAGATGCTGGCTTGATTCTTGAAGGTATAAGGATGAGATGGCGGGGTCAAAGTTCATTTGCTTTTCTCTTCTCCTCGGATTACTCATCAAGGGGTTCGGGTTGGGGTAAGCTTGAGCTTGGGGTTAGGGTTTTATCTCTGCTGATCTAATAGCTGACAGAATATGGACTTGGATATGATGCCTTACCTGAAGTCTCCCAAAGGCATCTTACCTAATGACTTGAAGATAACATAATCCAGATTCCTCGCCCTACTCATTACCTAAGGAATTATCTAATTCCTTAGATAATCAGATTATTCATGGTTTCTCGAGTTAGGTAAGCACATCACCGATAGACAAACACGCGAAAACAGGAGCCAAGCAAGGAGTAATCTATACCAATATCGGCCAATATCAGATTAAAATCAGGTCATATGAAGTCGCTAAGCGGAGTTATAGATCTAATATGAATGGTAAATCCCACTCCCTTCTATTTATTTGTCCTATGCACACCAGACCAACATGTAAATAATTGCTTATGTCAGCATCAGTCAATCGTATATCGCCGTACAATTTCACAAAACCACCTCGTCTATCGTCGTGAATAAAAGGTCAAAATGGGTTGACCAACTAAGGTTGGACTTCGAAAATACGCTCAACACCCTTCCACTCTCCTTTCATCCTCTCTTCCCAGTAGCTCTCCTTGCCGTGCTTCATCCTCCAGAGCTCCTCTCCTTCAGGAGCTTCAGGGACCTTGACGAACCACTTCGGCTTATGTTCTTCGCCATTGGTCTCCATATCCCGTCTCCTTGCTCGCTGAGCCTCCTCAAGTGCGACCTTCCACTCTTCAGCCTCGTCAAACTTGCCCTGTTCAACTAGACGCTGGTCGGGTCGCAGTCGAGTATCCGTGGGCGGAAGACGACCTTTCTCAATAGGCGTAATTTCATTGAGTGCAGCGCTAAATGATGTAAAACCGTAGGTATTCGGTGCGTTAGGAACGAGCTGACCAGCCTTCCATATTTCTTGTCCGGTAGGTTTACCGCCTTCCACTACTTTAATAGACGACGTCCAATTGCCCACAAGGCCAAATCCTGTCTGGGTCCCGCTCGCATCGCAGCATGCGACTTCAACATCTTCACTTCGACCACCAAACATACCCTTAGTTTTGAACTCAATATTAGACTTCGCTCCCGTAGAATCGTTGGAAACGACCATAGACCCGACAGGTTCAACATATTTCTCACCCATCACGACATTTCGTAGGAACATAGTAGCGATGTTCCAGGAGTAGAGTTCATCGGTGCCGTCCGATAGACGTAACGCGACACGAACTCGTCCTTCAGTATTCAATTCGGCGCTCTTACCCCAAAACTTTTGCGATGGAGCAGGACTCTGTGTTAATGACCAAGCCGCCGCATCAGCTTGCATAGCGAGACGCACTGGACGATGCGTGACTTTTTCAACCACAAGCCTAAATCCACCAGGTACTTCGCTTTCCGTTCGAAGCAGCTCGAAAGTTTCACCTAGAAGAGGATTGAAAGGTTTGCGCATAGCGCGTTCTCGAACACGATTGGCGCTGAACTGCGAAATCGCGAAAGCAGTCACATATAGTAGACGATCCTTAGGTGCTCTCTGTTGTGCTGCCTTATCAAGGAGTTGCGCATATTCGAGCTGTTCCGCAACACGTTGCAGTGCGGAAATAGGCTCGTTGGACGAGACCGGCATACTGACTGTACTTAGGTCTTTGCCTACATTCTTGCGGAAGAATGCGATTAAGCTTGGTGGAGGAACAGTGACTGGAGGAATCGTCTTTCGACGGTCGACTGCAATATCGACAGGTAAGGGATGGAGAGTTTTCGGTTTTGGAGGGAACAAAGCTGCAGCCCCGCTAGCTCCTGTGACTTCCTCGTCATCTTCTACAGATGAGACTGAAGACGAGTCATCAATTGTCGCGTCATCAGCTTCTGACTCATGAGAATCTTCTTCACTTCCACGACGGCCGATCATCATGACTTGAGGTCTATCCTCGGTCTCACCTCCCTCAGCATCAAAGAACTCATCAGTAGATGCAGTAGATTCAAGACTTCGCCTCGATGTAGAAGCAACAGGCATCGGAGTGCGCCGCCTCTTGCTATTTGAGAGGACCTTGGTAAACTCCGAGACGACCAAGTCTAAGTCGTTAAGGAGAGCCTCGCAATGCGCATGTGTACCCCGATCGTCTTGATCGCCCTGGATAGACTTCATCGAAGATGCCGTTCCATTCGGTCTTGCAGCAGCTGGAGTGGGAACAGCTAAAGCCGACGAGACCGTTGGTGCTAAAGTATCTGGTGCTAGAGGCGAAGCGCTAGTTTTGCGTTTCCAGAAGGACCGTTTATCTTGAGCTGGCGTGAAATAACCGTCACTATTCTCCGATGCAGCCGGTGAACCGAGTGATACGTGTGAACTCTGTGGGCGCTGTTTTTGCACCGTCATATCCTTAACCAAGCGACGTAGAGCATCTCTTGTTCCGACAATACGACTAACAAGAGCCTCGACTTGTTGCCATTCTCGGTCCTCCTCTTGGTGTGTATTTGGTGGATTCGCCTGTGTCGGAGTGGCGACGGTGAGTTTTCGAGCTGGAGCCGAAGCCGAAGCTTCCTCAAGCATTGGCTCTAGCCCCCGAGCTATCCGACTCGCCTTCTCTAGAGCGCGGGCCCAGTCATTAAATTCCTTGGCATTTGATGCCCTCAGATGCCAAACCTCGGCTCCAGAATCAATATTGATCTCCCTTCTTCGCTCATCTGCGGCAATTGCAGCTAAGCTCAAAGGAATTGCACCTCGCAGCGCGGAAGTACCCCTGTTATGATAATACGACAGCGTGCAAGATGAATAGTCTAGGGAGAAGAATCTGCGAGCATAACCCTGGCCCTTCTTCCTCCGCCTCTTTAGCAAAGTGCCCGTATATGTAGTTGAACTAGCCGTTACATCGCTCTGACCTGCTAGTGACTTTGCTCGTTGGCCTCGGGTATGACTCTGTAGGCTTTCGGTAGAGTCAGCGGCAGCACCTATGTGTGGACTATGTTTCCCTAAACTAGTCTTGCTCGTGCTCGCATGGGAACCTCCCTGAAGGTTTGGGAGGTAATGCGCTCCTTGGGGCGGTGCACCAGTTGGATATGTAAGGAGTACGAAGGTCGCGGTTTTGGACGTTTGCTTCGAGAAGGTATTATCGAATATTAAGCCAAACATGCCCCCTTGACCTTGTAGTACGTCATATGTCCCCATGGACACCTTGTCGGCTTCGCATTTTCCGTACCATTTTATAGGAATGAAGCCCTTATTGGCCAATTGTTCTTGTGCTGTGCTCGCATCTTTTTTACCAAATCGGCTACCTTTTCCGTGGGTTCCGCTACCATCGACATGTTCGAGCGAGGAATTGAGGGCGTCTACGGTTGAGCCATAATTCGTTGCGCCGGAGCCAGGGTGTTTGACGATGCCGAAGTTACTAGTAACACGTATTGTAATTAGTATTGTTTCAATTGCAATTGACATCATAAGTAGGGAATGACGTTATTTTACTCACATTGACTTCTTATGAGGCTGCACACTCCAAGAAATGGTTTGGTCTTCTTCGACTCTTACCCATCGCACAATGTAAGACTATTTGGAGAGGTGTCAGCTCTCCAATTTGGCTAGAATAGAATTGTCGCGTCTTCTTTAGAGGGGGGGATACCTTGCTATGGATTTCCAACTGCTCAATCCCTGCCATTGTCGAGGTCGCAAAGAATCAGTAGTAACTAACAAGTAGACATGTAATTATTGGTGATTTAGTGGTGACATTTCTTTATTTTCTTTATTGTCGGAAATAAAAGGAAAGACGTGGTTATTATCGTGAAGTGGGAATCGAGATGTATAATTCGTCTGCCTATTTTGTTGTAAGATGGCTGGATGGCTGGATGGTGGTACCCTGCCACAGCTGTAGAAAAGTGGTAGGGATTAGGATTCACCCTTTTTATTTAATTCTTTTTTTATTTGCCTGATTCAGTAGCCAACTTTGGGGTACAACCAATCCACGGTCCGCTTAATTACGTGTGGAAAAAGGACGAGCTTTAATTCAGTTTGGGTTCATAATTTACGAAAAAGTATCTGTACATATACGAATCATCTTCGGTACAGACGGAGACGCGCTTTACCTTGATGAGGTACATACATGCATAAGCTCTGTGGCTAGTGTTACATATATGTACCTCCAGGCCTAATTGAGGTCATCGGGACAGTGGATCTCGGGAATCTTGGAAGGAACCTCGCGGCAGTGTCGGGTCGTACAGAGGGGTCCTAGTGGCTGAGTTGTGGCTCAACCCCCCTGAGCCCCTATTTAAACCCCTGACTCTTTCAGAATTACATTCTCACATGGTTGACAATTTTAAAATCCCCAACTCATTTCTACATACGTCACTGGCAGTTCGCAGGAGGTCTATATCTTTCGGTATCACCAGACACGAAACTTTAATCCGTATACAAAAATGAGTATAATCAAGAACATGATTAATACAACTTATAGCGACTTAGTCCACTGCTACCTATTCATATTATGCCAAGTCATTGTGGGGTCGGAAAATATCATAAGTGAGGCTGACTGTGTCTTAGCGTTAAACAACCCGTGATTCCTATTTCGCGGTTTTCTCTATCGCAAGCCCAACGCTATTTCGAGTACCCATTGGTTACGTAATCAACTCTTCCAAGAAATGCATTCTATGAAGTATTCGAGATGAAAAGAGTCTGATGTTTCGTGTTAGAACATTCTGGGTATCTGCGTACGTGAATAGTAAAATACAATGATGTCGCAGTGAATAATAGCTACTAGTCCCAGTGTAGCTGTTTATTATGAAGCCAAAATGAATGACCTGTCTGTAATACCATCCAACTCATCCCCAATCAATCCAGGTAATGATTTAACGGTTTATTCTGAACACAATCACTTCGTTCTCTTCGCCCGGGAACATAATAGGTTAAGGACCAACCTTTCCACCACATTTCCTCTCTACGTATAGAACTATACAGCTGACGCAATTGCTCAACATCCCAAGAGTAAAGTGACTGTCGCAAAGTCCTGATTATGGCATTTATTCCTAGCCGCAAGCCCTTATTCGCGCCGTACCTAAGGAACAGTAGTGGACGTCAGACTGTTTCGTGTGGTTTTGGCACCAGCCCAATAGATCAAAATGGCGATCATACACACATTCATGAGTTGGACATGACTACCGAAGGGTAATGAGATCGAATGTAGTTCCACGAGATACGTATTCATTGTTTTTCCAATAGCCAACGTTTGCGCTTCATAAGTATTTAACCTCGTCTTCTGCTTCATAGACAATTCCATCGACCTTTACAATCCCCTAACCCAAACACCAACAGACCATTCGAGTCACACAACAAACACCAACAAGTTTCAACTTTAAACAACAAAAAATAACAGCAAAGATGTGTTGGGCCTACTATAGACACATATACTGCCGAACCTGCAGGCACTTAGTTGACCTCAAAGTCATGTCAGTCCAGGAGGGCCGTTGCCGTGAAGCAATTCGGGGTGGCCTTTCCCCAGGGACGTGTAGACAAGGCGCTCGCTTCGATGCTAACCGGTACCCGGACGAAGTTCGCGAGATCCAGGAGTGCGATACTTGCCGTGCACGTCGCGAAAGTGAAGAAGAGGCTGCTCGCCAGGCTACGAATGGGGTGTAGATGCTGACTGGATCAATATGGAGGTATAGAATTATACCGGAAATACTAGCAGATTGGAGACATACAAAGTGAGGGGGAGGGCCAGCGGTTAGGGAATTTTAGGAAAGGGAGTTAGTTAACATATTATTTATACCAAGGGCACTCATATGGTACTGTGCGTGACTACTGAATTGAAGTGACTAAAGCGCAATGACATTGAATGTAACTCCAACAGATACATATTCACTGCTTCGCCAGTTGTTACTGATGTCTGTACTCCAGAGAGGAGAATATCATGTTTATTTAAACACCGTAAATATGTGCATCCATCATACATCTTTAAACCCAAACATCATTGATACTACCTAAATCACACAGAAGATATTCATAGATTCTAAAGCCGTAAACTTCAAAATAGAAGCCTCAAAATGTGTTTCGGCTACAACAAAAACACCTATTGTGAAATATGCCACGATTTGATCTCGACAGAGATCATAGTACCCCAGCGTGGCCGTTGCTTCGAAGTAAAAAGGCGGAAACTAGTCGACGGGGGATGTAGACGAGGCGTTGTCTTTGATCCTATTAGATACCCAGACGAAACGGTCGGAATCCCGGAATGCTATGGATGCTACGCTCGTGGATGGCTACAACTCTGGACTGATCACTATAGCCAGACAGGCGGCGGGTCGTAGTAGCCTTTACTCACTTCGAATAGCGAAGTTGACCGTTTTAGGCCCTAGGTAATGAGATCTAGGATACATCAGGGGGCAACGGCGAACGGCGAACGAGGGCTACGGGTTTCACGGAAGGGGTTTATTCGGGTTATGTCTGATACAAAGGCTGTATACATGGCAATATACTTGAAATAGGGCGTTTGGGGACGTTGTTGGAGCAGCTAAGTGATTAAAACGTATGTCGGAAATTTTTCGACGAAGTAGGACCTCAGTAGAGATGTCAAATTGCGATTTTGGTTCCTGACGAAGGCGATGATAGGCCCATAAAAACCCTAGTGACTTCCAAAAGCCGTTCGGCCCGCATAATTAATGAAATATCGAAGGAGAAGGTAGCAAGTGCATCTGCTCCTATGCTCCCTAGAATGCCTCCTCCAATTCCTGCTATGATAGACTCCATAGGACCAACAAGAGCTCCCACGCTTGTACCGAATTCACCTCCGACAAGAGCCCCAGCCCAGGAAATTGCCTGTCTCCCCAGTTCCGCCTTCCACCGAGGGGCATTTCCAACCTGGTATAGAGACATAGCCATGGTGATGCCAAATAGGCTTTTGAGAAGCTCGCCGACCATGTTGACTCTACGAGTCATATTATGGTTTATTCGTCCAACACATTTAATTGTATCAATAGCAACCTAGATGGCGCACAACAATCAGCTATGCCCCTAGGCTGCAGGTTCGTGGAAGCGCTCTTATAAGCTTACTTGATCTGCCTCAGCGCCGTTCAGATTTTCGAAAGCTTTTCCATATCTCAAATTTGCATTTTTGTTGAGATAGTAATTGTAATGACTAGTGGCGAGCTTGAATCTCCGTACGAAATAGAGTCCAATTAGAGACGTATTCTGTCGTGAAATTTCCATAAGTTTATTTCGTATACTGTGCGCTTCTCGAATACCGTCAACGGGTGTAATATCTCCCGAATTTACTCATCGGAGTACTTCAGAAGCAACCGAAGAAACTGCCTCTGCGTATTCGAGGCGGACTTTATAGTCATTGAAAAACCAGTAGTCGATGACAAAAGTGCCTTTAAGCGCCAGTGGCGCACTGTTCAGCATAGTTTTAGTTCATGGCTGTGAAGAATAGTGATTGAAATGGTTTTCTAGGCGCTGGCTGTCAAAAAAACCCGCTAGAAATACAGTATCGCTATACAGTATTATAAAATTAACACTATGTTTAATAAATCATACGGGAACATCCTAGATATAATCAATTATATTTATATCCAACCTATTCCAGTCGTGATAATATAATATCATCAATTCATCGCCATACTCCAATCGCCCGGCGTAAAATGCTGACTCATCGGTATATCTGTCGCCATAGCACGGATAGCGTCCACATCAACAGGTGTGGCAGCGGTAGCATCTGGCCCCTGTAATCTTTTCATAAGGATTTCTCGCGTTGCTCGTTCTTCAAGACCCAACAAAACACTGTGTAGTCGGTGTAATGGATACCAAGTGGAAACTTCCTTGATCTTCACAAATATGCTAAGGCCCTCTCTAATCAGAACTTGGTCTGCTTCAAGTTGGTCGATGTCGTTGCTCTGTAGCTGGTTTACCAAGACGATAACCAAACTCGACACATAAGCGCACCCCGTACTCCTAATGTAGGTGTTAGCCACGTGGTTCATCTTGTTAGACGGGTGGAAGGTCTTACCATATGTTGCTAATAGTTAAGGGCATGTTCTGCACCAGTTGCAAACAATCTCTGCTTGCTTTGACACACCTCTCCCACTGCTTCGGATAAGGGGGGATCTGAGCTCCACATTTACTTCCGCCCTCAGCACAATCACGAACCGCCTGCTTGCTGAACTCGCTGATCAATTTCAACCAGCCCGCATCGCGGCTCCAGACGCCATGCATTCGGACAAGAGCGCCGATATGAGTAAAATGTAATTCGACCATATGAATAAAAGCGCCCATCCTCTTATCTGACTTCTCCGCCGCGAATCCATCCGGGAATAGGCTCCGAATTAGATTCTGAAGTTGGAATTCAGGGGGGATCTTCTGTCGCCAATTCTCCAGATGTGCATCGAGTAGGAATATCCGAGCCCGTCGTTGTTCTAATGGTAGTTTAGATGGACCTGCGGAACTTGAATATAGTTGCTGGTAAATTAACCCCTGAATGCCGGCGAGTTGTACGCGATGGTGGAAGAAGCCGAACGGTACCATACCCCGCGAGACCTCGGCGAATACGTCATTTTGGCTCCCTTCCAACTCTGATGACAGTTCCACATCGGTGTCATCGTCTGATAATAGTGGTGGTGTCTGATATCGCATACTAATCTCCTATTTTATATATTAGCCGTATCCGTGACGCCAAATGAAAGAATAACCCAACCTTATCAAGTATATAAGTAATCCAGAACAACCGCTCTCTTTTTATCCTAAGCGGCGCCGGGAACTCCGCATTATCATCAGATGAGTGCAGACGGAGTCGATGGCACAGTTGAACCGCCGACCCCACCAACGTAGTTACAGGCCGAGAATCACGACTACCAAGATACAGCATCATCAGGCCCAGTAGAACCTGGAGCGGTACCAAGTCTTCAGCACTATTCATGAGGTCCATCACAACGTGTTCTACATTACGCATACACCTATCGACCATAGGATGTTCCACGCCGATCTCGAGAACCTCCGTCGCGCTTGAGGGCACGCGATACGATAGGCCGATGACAACGCTTATAGCGGCGAACATGGTCTGTCGCGTGCAAGTGTTAGCTGGTATATGATTATAACTACCACTCTGCGCTTGCGATTGACTGTTTGCACCCGATGGGTGATACCAATCCATCAACAGCCTATAAAAGTCGCTTTTCTCGAAAAGGGGGATGAACGCATTAGTATGCTCGAAGAAGCGCTCCACAAGGGGAAGTATATCATCCAAGGGCGGTAGTACTAATGATTGATTTGTGTCCGACAGTATGCTTATAGCCGATTCAGCTTTTGAATTAGATGTAGAAGTTGTGAGCTTTTGCGTCGCATCTCCCACGATGACACCCGACCACGAACCATCACTATTCGGTGGGGAGCCATGGCCCTGACCCGCAAGCGACGCATTCTGCGCCAATTGCGCCAGGCGGCTTTCTAGGAAGGCAACACGTTCTTCAAGCGATTCATTTCTAGATGCTCCAGAGTTATTCGCTTCACTGTGAGACTTGTCACCCACACTAGCATTGGACGTCTGTGCCTTGGCCTTAGGTTGTGCTGGGCCCCGCCGCCGATACAGAGATGTCTTGCAGGGAGTCTCATAGAGCTCACAATTGGAGCATGTTGGCTTAGCCATATTACATTTTATCTTTTTGTAATAACACACATCGCAAGCTAGTAACGGGCCAGGTTAGCTAATCATGTATTACTAATAGCTTTGGGGGTTATGGAAGTATCTTGCCCTTGCGACGTTCAATTTGAGAACCTTGCTCCATTCGAATGAGTGAATAGGTGTATGTTTAGTTCGTAATATACGTATTAGTAAGTCAATAGTGGGAATAGGAAAAAAGAGAAAGGTACAAAATAACATGAAGAACACAGGAGTTGTGCCATATTCCATCGTTTGCCACTATACAGGCGGGTCAATTTTACGCCGCACCTTAGAAATCGGCTTAGTTCAGTCATCTCGAATCCAGACCAACCCTAGATTAAGTAAGCAAAAAGAATGGATATAACTCTTTGCGTAAGTTAACCCCGTCTCTCCTTTTTTTATCCTACGGGTGAAGCATTTCGTCGAATATGCATGGTTCAGGTCTGCCCATAATCAAAAGAACGACAGTGTTATGTCAAGATTTACTTCTTCACCACGACACGAATCCCTTTCGATCCCCACTCGGGGTGTGCAGTTACCAAGTCTCTCGCGAAATCGACATCGCGGTGGGTCGTCTCAAATAGTTCAAGTTCGTGACGTCGGAAGAGCGTAGCCAATCCGATATAGATCTCTGCATAAGCCAATTCCATCCCAGGGCACATACGGCTACCGCGACCAAAGGCCACCATGTAGTGCAATAATGGCTTCGGTTTACCATCTAATGGTGGTAAGTAACCCACCGCCTCGAGTTGTGCGGGGTCTATCATTGGATTGCCGAGCCAGCGGTCAGGCAGGAAGACATCGGGGTCGGGAAACAGCACCGGGTTCCGAAGCATGTGGTAGTTGTCCATGCTAACCGGTATTCCGGATGGGATTACGTAGTCGCGGTATTTCCAAGCAGATGAAGGATTGACGCGCGCCAAGCGCTCAGTTGCGCCGATGGACATGCGAAGACCTGGAGGTATGTGTTAGTAAAGGGCAGCAGGTTAATTTGATGAGGATGTAGAATATTAAGGTGATACACAACGAGGAAGAGATCTTACTTTCGTTAACGACTGCCTTCAAGTAGTCAAGCTTTTCGAGCTCCATCCAATGGGGAATGTTATTAGGGTCGGGAATAGCATCCATGAGTTCAGCTTTCAAGCGCTCCTCAACGAGTTTTGGGTTAGCTAAGATATGATAGCTAGCAACACCCATTGTCCATCTGGTCGTCTCAAAACCAGCTGCGCCAACACTAATGGATTCTTGCGTCAGTCTTTCTGGCGTCAACTCTTCTGGCGGTAATCTTGATGACAGGATCTCGTGGACGAGAGTCGGGTGTTGGGACTCTTTCGCTTCGATGTTGCCGCCATTGATAATATCTACTACCTGACGGTATAATTCCTAATAAATAGGTAGACCTCTAGTCAGCTAGCATACTCAACTTATTCCAATTGTCTTCCTCAGATAGCAAAATTTGGCAGTAAATAATTTGCTTACCTCTTCGAGCCTAATGACGGTTTCCAAGGAAGGAACAGCTATCTTGGCAAGCCATTTCGGGAGCAAGTTAATGAATGTCGTGATAAATTTAAAGTGAGTTATAACGTGAGTGCTGAATACTGTGGCTACGGTGAAGTCGCTCTTGAAGTCGGGAGAATCGACATGTTGTGTTGACTGACAAAATGCTATTTCCATAATAACATCAGTGGATAACGATGCCCACACGTGCAAAATATTGAAAACCTTCCCCGTACCGGCGTATTCGGTCGACAAACGATGTGAAATTCGATTCATAACACTCTTGATAAGATCATCTCGTTCTCGGATTTTGGCGCGACTGAAGAAGGGGGCAAAGGCAGAACGGCGTTGACGGTGTTTCACTGAGTTGTTTGTCGCAAATGATGTGAGGGGTTTGTCAAACGTATTGGTCAAAAATGGTAACTTGTCGTATTGCGGATGGTTCGTGTAGAGGACATCATAATAGGTAGGGTCGTCAATGTGTAGTTCAAAGGGGTTGATCCGAACGATAGGGCCTTGATGACATCGGTCCATCAGCATGGTACCGTTAGATATTCGTTTTTCTTACCATATTTTTCATGCATTCGTGCAATTTCAAATATAAACCGGCCACCGCCTTGCTTGAAAACATCATGGTATGTCTCATACCACTGGGTGAGGGCTACGAGCCTTGGCCCTGGATATTTGGCCAGTGGACTCAAATATAGCCGGTAGAAGGCTAGAGCAAGGACATAAAGGAGCAATATAACAGATGCTATGATCGCTAAGGAGTAGGAGTATCCATGGTCCAGGGGTGGCGGTAAGCCACCTCTAAGCGCATCGATTATGGAAGTCATGGTTTGGCAATGAGTTGATTGTGTTACTTAGTATCTTAACATTTCACACTGTTTTAATAAATTAAAGAGAATCATATAGTAATAACTACGGCTATATCCATGCCATTAACGCCACGCTGAAGTAGTCCCCTCAAACAGATTCATTGAGACTAAACTCAACTATGATAGTCTTCATAATTAGGTCACGGCAACTCCATACACGCCGTATTCAAGTAGTCCATAAAATTAAGTATGACAAGGTGGCTGAAGCTAAATACTAATAAATGTCACGCCCATCGATTGAGGTATGTCACACAACTGTGAAAACATCCCCTGAGTAGAGCAGTGGCTTGCCAAGAATCGTATCTCCGTGGCATTTCCCGTGGTTAGCGCCGTGGCGCCGTGGAGCTCCGCGGAGAACTCCACATCAGCCGTGGTAAGCACAAAAATGTGGTTGGTCATGTTCTTGGATCATTCACACTCTTGAAATCATCACGATGGCTTTTTATCAATGACAAATCTGCCGCCATGGAAGTTGCGTTCTGCAAACGGAGTCTGTGTTGAGTGTTTAGCTAAGGGACGGCAAGTCGTTGGTGACCAAGCGAGGCGAAAGATGCCATCAGTAGTAGACAACTTTTGATGAGATGGTCTTGTTCATTAGCACGCAGATAGATTAATTGAGAGAATAGCATCATATCCGTCCGAGTATAAAATGTAGATAAGACATGGCTTTTCTTCTAGCTCGTCAATTCGAGCACACCGAGTCCTTGTATAACCACATCGGCAAAGAAATAAGACATAATGGCCACCACAGTTCTCATCACCGGAGCTAATAGGGGTAAGAAGAATATTTGATCTACATCGGGTAATGGTGTCGTGACTCACTCAAGTCTAGGTATTGGTCGAGGTCTATCAGAGGCGTACCTCTCACGACCCAATCACCTTGTATTCGCAGCAGTCCGCGACTTCAATTCTCCAACAGTGGCGTCGCTCAAAGCGTTCCCAACCGCCGAGGGATCGTCGGTGGCGTTCGTCAAGATCGAGAGCACATCCGAGACCGATGCCGACGATGCAGCCAAGGCCATCCAAGAATATGGCGTCGACCATCTCGACATCGTAATTGCGAACTCCAGTATCTCGGGCGCGTTCTCGCGCATTGAGGGTATCGACATCAAGGATTTGCGTGCGATGTTCGAGAACAACACGTACCCGGTTGTAGCACTGTACAAAGCCGTGTATCCGTTCCTGAAGAAAACGGCAGAGCTTAAGGGCCCTGGAAGCCCCAAGTTCGTCGCTATCACTACAAACGCGGCTAGTATCCTGAATTTGGAGGAGAACATACCCTTCATACTTGGTAGCTACGGCGCTAGCAAGTGCGCGGTCAACTATCTCGTTCGCCGCGCCCAATACGAGACCGAGTGGCTAACTGCCTTTGTCGTGAACCCGGGGTAAGTTTGGAGATGTGTCTATCACGAGGTGAGAGAAGCTAACGCAGGTGACTGGTTACAGGTTCGCACAGACGGATATGGGAGCCGTCGGAGCTAAATATTTCGGGCTCGCTGAGGCCGTCGTCCCCGTCAAAGATAGCGTCGCTGGTATTATGAAACACGTAAGTTAACGTTGAATTTGCCTATTTATCTGGTTACTGACGGCATTGTGCTTTAGATTGATACGGCCACTCGAGAGCACTCTTCCGGTAAATTCTTTGATTATAGTGGCTCAGAGATGTTATACTAGACACCTAGGTGGTCAGGGCCATGTATGAAAGGGAAGACTCCAGAGCCTGTGAGACTTTCAATAAAGATAGAAGTATGGCTATGAGGACTAACTTCATTTTCCGTGATGTCTGCGATAAGTTATGTTGTTAAATTGTTTGAAAATCGCAATTACCAAATGATGATCTCCCAACTTGTATCAATATTATGACTAGAAAAAGAAGGTTCAATACTTGATTCATATTGTGCCTGCCCAGGCGCGCATTGAACATTGAAGGCCAACATAACCCTAAAAGGACCTGCACCTTGAATAGTAAAAATGTTACAAGCGATCCAAATGGGTAGGAGTCGGGTGCCGTGGAACATCCAGGAGCCGAGAATGGGTTAGGGGTTGAGTAGTCCGCGCGTGTGTTCATCGCTAAAATATGCCGCCACCTCTATCTTTGGGTTGTGGGTATGTATCGCGAAGCATCCGGGGCTGCTCCGTGGCTTTGCTGACAAAAAGGGGGACACTTATTAACCCGACCAAGGGGTGTTACATATCTCCCATGATCTCAAAATCCTGCATATCCTTGGGGTATGAATGCCATTCGGCCTCCTTTAAACATGAGTATCAAATATTCCCCTGACTCTAGTAAACGCCTATAGTAGGCCTCTCCATTTTTTTGGTCAACCTCTTTCTGAGTGGATCTCAGGTTACCCCTATTCTTTACCTGTAGGGTAGCTTATGGTAAGCTAGTGTTAGCGCCTACCACGAAGGCATGCGGGATGCCCATAGATGGACGGGTGGTTTTACACCAGAATGAGATCTCTCAACTGGCTCTCATCATCCGGCCAGGCCTCCCCCTTCATGACGCCATGAACATATGCAGGAGCCACCACACGAAATTCATGACCGTGAGGCCTCAAGATGATCGGAACATCCGAGCCAGCGAGGAGGAAGACCTGATCGCCTTCCTGGCAATGGTGGTACGCCATGCTGAGGTAGCCGGTATCCAGCAAACCTATGGCATAGTATCCTATCGGCATCAAATATTCAAAAGCCGCGAATAGTTCCTCTTCTGAGGAGGGTACACGACCCCCAATCCTGTTGCGCGGGAAAATAGACTCCAGGTGCAGCGCTCCGTCGGACCAGGCTTTAACGTCGTCTTCTGTACAGTTACCTGTCTGGCGGTGAAACGTAAGGGTTGCACAGAGAGCAACTAGGGGTTTCTCGCCCGTTGGGAGATAATTTGACATCGAAACGATGACTCGACACCATCTATAACAAACCTCCTGGAGTGCGATCCCCGAAATATTAGTTGGGCTTTTCCTTTGCTCTAGAATTTCCGCCGGGGACATTGATTCCTTTTGTTTGATGGTGCCTAGAAGTTTCCCTCTAACACATAGACTCCCCCTTGGCTGGTCATTAAGAACAGTAAATTTTGAATCCCGGCCCGCTCGGTTATCTCTGTGGCTCATATAACCGACTAGAAATTGGTAAGCTGTTGTGTCAATGGGACGAGTGTTGCCAGCAGGCTTCAAGAACTCGGGTATTGATAATTGCTCTAGTGATGTCGCTAAACGCGTCAGTTAAAGGCTTTTTATAGTCCGGTTCGGGAAGCAGTATTCCCAGAGCACGAAGAACGGCGTGTAAATCGTACAGTCGATCGTGAGGGATGGTGGCCTGAAAGCACCTGACGGCTTTCAGTAAGTCCATTTCCTTGCGCCGCTCGGACAAACGTAACTTAGTCCATTCCTTGCTAGAGGGTCTCGAATATTCATCCAAGAGAAACCTATAGAATCGCAACGATACCAAGGGTTTTCTATCATCTATATCTTGGCGGATAAGCCAATAAAACAGTATGAGTTCTCTGAACGCGTCCCATGATACCGAGACATGTCCGCTCATAAAGACGCAATTCTGTGAAAAAGCAATCTCCTGCACAGTCCATACTCTCTCGAACCAGCTATTACAAAGCATTTGATCTAAGCATTGGTTGAAGCTCTGAGACTTTGGTGTAGCTAATTCAACATATTAACAACATGTTGACTTCTTAGGCGAGTCCGAATCTTAACTCACAACATATTAGGTCTAGTATTTGAGTGGTAAGATCGCGATTTCCCTCGAAGGCTGGGAACGTAAGGCGTTTTAAAAGGGGCGTTAGGCTTTTGTATAAGCTTATACATAGGAATAACCGCCGAATGGTTTTATTTTCTAAGCCGAGCCATACGATAACCCGTAAAGCCCTGGAGTAAAGCTCACCCATAATAAGGACTTGGCCATTACGTTCAAAAATTGCATTCTCAGTGTCCCTGTGGTCAATGCAGATAGAATCAATCCATAATGTCCGGGTACAATATTTGGAGCGCAGGTGGATGAGCGCATCGCGGCAGTTGGGTGTGATGAGGAGTTGCTTTCCGTCACAGGTGATGGGTATTGTACCCCGACGAGAACCCCGAACATATGATAGAGCCTCGTATGGAAGACGGCCAAGTCTATCGCCAATATCAATTTCGCGGATGCGACAACGCAGTGGGGCGGCTCTCTTCCACGCAGGCAGTAGATCGACGACTCGGATTGACGTATTCGAGGCTAGAGGGGTATGCTGATAGCTACCCATTGAAGTAGATTGGATTGTTGCGAGATTAGAACTTCTAAAGACCTTATAATAAATCACTTATTTAATATTTTCATTTACTCTTTGACTTGAGATTACTGTCATAATTTATAAATAGTGAGCGGGTAAATTGGTTACATAGGTATGTATCTACCTAAGCAATTATTACATTATAAGTTGAAATAGAGAGGGGGCTCACTTATCTGCCTGGGTACCCATGTTGGTTAGTACTCAGGTGGCAGAAGAAACGTTAACCTAGGTGCCAACCGTATTATACAGACTGTATTCTACTGTGTTACTAAGATTCCTGAGCCTATCACATAGTCTTAGTTGGATAGTTGGACTGACGCCCTTCTGGGTAGATACTTGGATTAGGGAGGCATCCAATACAAATCAGAGGGTGTGCGGCTGTGCCAACTCAGCCACTGTAACTACCTAGAAGGACGTAAAAAATAATTACTGTGTAGTCTTATAGAACATATAGTATAAATATTATACTTCCTAGCTACCTGGGTAGGTAATCATATAGTCTATTCAGTACAGTTGAAAGCCATACTAATACCACGATGACATTTCTTATGACGCCCTTCTACCACCCTGCTCACGATTAAGATTCAGTCTTAGGTACTTAATCGACATTTCCCTACAATAATAAGCTAATTCGTGATGAAAACTCGCATTTATTTTGCTTTTTTAATCTATTAAGTACCTAGCCTAATGGGGGACTAACCTGATAGCCACACCCCTAAAAAGGGAGGCTGGCATTATGCGTTCCACGGCTACAAAAGCCTGCGCCGGATCGAATGCAGCCATCATCAAACTCGCGACGCAAAACACAACCTAACCTGATTGGTATATCAACGCCCTGGTTATACATCTAACAGGAAAAAAAGGTGCAAGGGATTTCCTCCTAAGACTCATCTATCTTCTCATCTGCTGCATCTTGCTGATCTCACTGTTGAAAGTGAGCTTGAAACCGTTGCAGAGAGCAAGCATATGCGGGTACTGGTTGTTCTTCATCTCGAAAGCGTGAGGTACCACCTTAACATCCCACATGTTGATGGGCGAAGACTTGCTGGCCTTGAAGCAGAGGTAAAAATACCCTGCTCGCTTGGGGTTGATGCAGAAAAGGTAAATCGAGCGGTTTGGGTTAGCATCCGAGTACGAGGTCAACCATTTTTCTGTCCAAGTTAGCATCATTCATAAAGTAGAAGACTTTGAAAGAGGAAACCTACCGGTATCCGCGACGCTACCCTTCTTGAACTTCTCGTGACCCATCATCTCATCGACTTTCTTAGCCATCGCTTTGACATGGTCCACGATGAGTTCATCCAAATCCGTATACGTGTATTTACCACCGATACGAAGTGTCTTACCGACCGAGAACTCGCTCTCTTTATGCAGTTCAAGTACATCGATATGTTGGAAAACTCCATTCGCGACCTTCCAAGTGACTGTAAGGTGATCATTACCTTTCGACGACGGGCGAATAACCACGTCGCCGGAACCCTGTGAGCCCAAGAACTCCTCTGCCTGCGTTGAGTTGAACGGCCTAAATAACGGGTGCTTGATAACTCGCTGGGTGCGACCGGTGACCTTGTCCTTTTCTTTAAGTGCCTCTCTATCATCCTCTTCTTGTCTGACATCCCAAACCATATGATCGCGCTCATCGCGCTTCCTATAGGGACGACGCAGCGCATCCTCGCGGAGTGTGAGCTTCACTATGAAATCCTTACGGTTGAGATCCATAATCTTAGCTTGGACGGTCTGACCGACGTGGATAACATCCCTGATCGATACATTGCTTCGGTGGCTGACCTCGTGAGACTCAATTCGGCCTTCGATACCGCAATCCAGCTTAGCAATGGCAAAGTCATCTTTAACAACCCGTAGATTGACCGGGATGATCATGCCCTCGGCTAGCGTATCCTTGTTCTCGCCCGTGAACATTACGAATATTTGATCGGGGTTCAAAAGACTGAAATTTCGACGCAGTTCTTCGTAAGGCGCTTGCAATTCTGCTCTGATGGTCTCCAAAGTGGCGCGCTTTCTCTGGTTATAATTCTTCTCTAGTTGCTCCGCATATTCTTCGAGAATAAGCTCATTGACTTTTTCTTGTTCGTCTTCCCGGAAAAGCTTGCGGACTATAGCGCCGGCCCCATTCTCGTCAGTTTCGGCTTTCACATCTTCTTCATCCAACTCAAGCGCGTCTGCTGCCATCTTTCGACCCAACTCGTAATCTTCGGGGTGCACACGAGTGTTGTCTAGCGGCTCCGATGATGGGTTGGTAGCATCATATTCGATGTAAAGGAAACTTGCACAATTATTCCATACGCGAGGACCAACAACGGGTAATTTGTTGTTATCTGGATCACCAACGAGTTCATCTCTCGAATTCACAACTCCGCCGTTAGTATTGATGGCCTTGATGACGCTTGTTGCTTTTCGGGGACCCAAACCGGCAATGTAGGGTAAAAGGTTTGCCGTGTATATATCGCCGACAGCCTCGTTGATATCAACACCGCAAAGGTTGACCATATCCACCATTGACGTCTCCAAATGCTTCAATAACTTATCTTGTGGAAGTAAGTATTGGCATGGGTTAAATAATAGGGAAGTGACATCTCTTCCGAGGGCTGCATACTCCTTCATTGGGTTTTGCAGGTATCTCGCCAAAGCAACGCAATATCTTGTGTTGGAGGTTAAAGTGGGGTGGTCAGCCTGTGCTCTGGGACTGTCTTTGTAGAGTCTTGCAACTTCATCGTTGACAACCACAACCTCCAATAACTCACTACGATAATCGTCTGAATCGGGATCTGGGAATTCGGGCCCCGTGAGATGCTTCTCGTTCACAAGACTCTCTACGTCGCGAACCAATCGATGAGTATCGGTTGAAAAGCCACTGACACCTATGACGTCTGGCTTCCGGCGCTCAACGAGTTCAACGAAAGCCTCGCGTTGAGCATCATCACGAGCTAGATTTCCAAACTTGCCATGCTCGATAACTCGTCCATCTTCTTCAACCCAAACCCAGAATACTGGATCCCGGGCCGGATCACCCATGCCATTCGACAAGGCGAGGACGCGTGGGGTTGTGCCTAACACCATACCCTTGGGCTTGTAGGGGGCTTGATCAAGTCGCTTGGAGTATTCTTCGCGGCAGAGTTTTAGAAGTTCCTCTTGGCATGCTGTTCTTAGAGAATCTTTGACTCCCTTGGCTACCACTCTCTCGAGTTTAGTGAATGCTATATCAAGAACTTTCTTACGTTCTTCGTTCCATGCATCCGCAAGTTCGCTGTAGTTGTCCGAGATAAATTCCGTCTGCAGCTGGCGCCGAAATTCTCGCTCGTTCTGAAGCCGAAGCTTAACCTCGATAAGGCCTTCCTCCTCGGCCTTCATCATCTTCAGAAATAGTTCGGGTCGGCGGGCCAAATCAGGAATTGTCTGGTTGATGAGATACTTTATCTCGTAGTATGGATGGGACTCATCGATTCTTCGAAGACCCTTCTCTGTTCGGTGGCAGGTAATATCGCCCATAATATAGAAGTTTTGTCTGAAGAACTTTCGCATTCTAGGACTCATGAACAATTCTTCTGCGTACATAAGCCTTGCCTGGTATAGAACTTGGTCGCCGGTGGGGAAGTCACTGTCAGTAAGGCTGTCTGCTAGATCGATCGGGAGGCTTGGCTCATCATCTGAGAGCACCTTCTTTCCTTCACGAAGAGCATTTTGTGCCAGTCGGTCCGGAGGGATGCCGAAAGCCTTCACGAATTTGTAGACGTTGCTTCTGCGGGTTCGCTCGAAAATGGAGGATTTCCCCGGACGTTTATTTCCCTTCACAACCCCGTTCATGGCGGCGATGTCCTTGATCTGGGACACGTATTGGAAGTTGATATAGTCTTGTAAATCTTGAAGCTCTTCCACCGTAATTGCCTGGTTAAGCATTTCCGAGATCATACCGTCCTTTACCTGAGCAGCTTTTTGTAAGTTATCGTAAATCTTCTCAAGCGTAGCTCGCTTCTCGAATAGCGACCGATACTTAATATCCAATTCAAGAATGCGCCAGAGGTCATCCTGTGTAAGTAACTTCTCTGCATTGACGATATATTCAGGCGCTTCGGGGTCATCGCGGTGTTCAGGGTTGCGAATCTTGCGGGCATGGATGAGATAATCTTTGCGGTGCTGAAAGACATATGGTACTTCAAGATCCTCAAGCACAAAATATTCGAGCACCTTGCCCACAGCTTTTTGAAAAGGGGCGTGTAGGTCATTGGAAAGGGCTTTCTTTGGCCACATTAGATCTGCAATCCACTGTATTTCCTCCTTGAATTGTTCACCTTGGATGTTAAGGTGTTTGAATGGTTTGCGATCGAGTTGGAAGCGTTCGGGCTCGTCCGTGAAACGAATAGCGTTGTCTTCATCAGTCAGGAGCTTTTCCGCCAATTGCGAGGGCTCGAAGACATCCTTGAGCTCAAGGGTCTGTTCTTCTCTCTGGCGTTCCTCCTCCTCCTCTTCTTCGTCTAAAGCCCATTGGTAGTCCTCCCCGTTACCAAATATGGCTTCCATATCTTCCAGGGCATCCTTGTCGAGACCGGCGCGATCGACGATACGCCCAGCTATACCCTTGTCTCGTGGGCGAGCAACTTCCATATCTTCCATCTGACGTAAACGTTCGTCCTCGTCTTCGGGGAAGTCTTCCTCGATGAAGTCATCGAATTCATCGACAGCGGCACGATGGCTTTGTCGCGCGTAGGGTCGATCGTCAACGGGCTCGTCATCTTCGTCGGAAAACATATCATCAAGGCCGCGTCGCTCATTTCCTCGGGTATCATCATCGCGATGGCCACGCTTAAGTCGCTTAAATTTACCCTGTCAAATCGTGTTAGAAACAAGAAATTATCTAGGCGAGTTAGTGATTTAACATACCTGCGAAGGTTGTTTGCGTTCCCATTCAGGAATATTCTCGCCGATCAAATCAAGATCCTCTTCATCCAGTTGAGTCTCCTCTTCGCGTTCTTGTCGGCGCTTGCGCTTGCGCCGTTTGCGTCGTTCGTCCTCGTCCTCAACTAGGTCTTCGTCTTCGTCTTCGTCTTCATCCTCGTCAACAATAAAGCCTTCGCGGATCTGTGCAACATCACATTGTCAACATCTTGTTATACGCTCAAGGAAAAAGAATTATAGAATACCTTGCGAGCTTCTTCCTCATCGTCATCATCTTCATCTTCTTCGCTCGAATCATCCACTTCCTGGTTACGCTTCCCAGATCTCTCGCGAGCCTCGCCAGTCTCTTCATCGAATGATTCATCATCTTCTTCGTCATCTAGCTCCGCCTCCCCCACAATCAGGTCCCTCATTGAGTTACTCATGTTGGCGAGGCGTCGACGAAGAAAAAGATAGCTGTTGTTCTATGATTGAAGGATGAAAAAAAAAGACCTTGTACTAAATGAGAGATGAAGGATGTAAATTGGAAGCTTGAACAGAGGGCGATCGCGTCGTTCCAATTAAACCGCCACGTCTCTGCGATGAAGAGGAGAAAATTAAAAAGAATGATGGAAGAGAAAGAATTCCCTTAGCCTTAGAAAGCTGGAAATTTGTGTCGCGTTGATAAAGTTCACTGGCTTCGCGATTGGATGTTAAGGTTACCTACTAGGAAAAATAACCTTGCTGACTACTGCTTAGCATTGACCAGGGTAAGAACAAGGGGGACGGAAAAAGCCAGCCACAGCTATCACGTGAAAGGTGGGATAGAAAGGGACGCCGCATAATATGAGTCAGCAATCTAGCAGCCGAAGTTTGAACGAAGCTTAGCTAAGCATCTCATCTTTGATTGGCTTACGCCAGATTTCTGTTCCTGCATCATGACCTAATAGGAATTCTGATGACTAAGGCGGGCAAAGGTAAAATCTATTCGACGTTATAATAGCGTTTATCTTCGGCCAACATTTCAAACTCTAGAATTTATTCGCTTTCACATTAGAAACAATATTAGGAATCCCCTCATTAACTACCTACTAGGTAAAGTGGTGATGAACATGAGATTTACTAGCTACCCGCCTATCATAGCAAATGTTCGACATGATACACATAATCCGCTCGCAATTCCAAACGACTATTGTAAGGGACCACAGCGAATTCGGGGCTATCAAGGGGGGTGAATGGATGTGTGCTTCACGCCAGTAGGATGCATCAGCCCCCTAATTTGTGTGTATAGAGTAGATAAAGATACTCTATTTTATGAGGAGTGAATAGGGTAAGGTTTAGAATTGATCACAGCGTAGGCGAGAGGATATCATACTTTAATATAAAGTTTAAGTTATATGAAATATGAAAAAGAAAGTATTTATTTAGTCTATCAATCTGAGTTGTCGGAACGAATTAATTCTGTACATCTTCTTGGGCAAGTACCTTGGTTGCTGTACCTAACATTTTCATACATGTAACCTATTATAGTAAGGTCCGACCCTGTGGTCCCCGCCAACTCCTGAAGCTAAAAAAGGTATCCAGTACATCTATTGCGGACAGATCTAGCTTGTATCACTTAGTCGCAAATACGACAGGTGATTATTATAGTGGAAACATGAAGCTCACAACCAAAACTACAACCACTTTTCCATGCTTCCACTCACATCGCGCCTGTAGACGCTTTGAACCCAAGCATGACGATGAGGTTTCAAGTCCAAGAAGCCCCTATTTAGGGATTATCACTCCTCAATTCGTATTTCTATTATTTATAATTCCTTTGTATTAAGGACAAACATTTTGCCACTTTCCATATTTCATCCTTCTGCCGCCACGGTTTTTCTCTTTCGGTTCCTGCGGTTGTTCATCCATAATCAACAGGCAGACAGGTCGGTTTTTCAATATCACCTGCAGTTCCTTGTGCTATCTCTTTTTTTAGCCTCGATTACCTAGTTACTTAGGTACATAAAGATTCTGTTGATTTAACTGCACATGTGCCCCAGGGACGAATATCTCAACCAACTAACAACGCCTTGATTCGACGTTAAACCTATTTCGCTGTGGGTGCGGGCCGTAACACATAGGCTTTTACGATTTCGATTTAATTCAGTTGAACAGGCAAGTTTCCATGTTCTTTTTCCATGAATCTTAAGGATCAATTACTCGGCGACTTACCATTCATCAACGCATGCATATGTATCCGCATATATCCCACTCCATCCATTTCTCGTATCTACCTATCTATGTGCCTCTAGCTATCTATTCATCCATACATATTTCCAATTTTCACTATCTACTTTCTAGTGGACATTATAGCAAACCTATTGCTAGATTCTAATCCAATCGTCTCATTTTCCACCATTCTTCGTCTAATACATTACAAAAGAACCAACCCCAAAGCTGGACCAACCACATCACCAGGCTAGGCACTTAGCTATTATTAGGTACACACATGTATTCAAAGTGGTACCTGCCATTGATCGAAAACAGAGAGTTGGTGGTTGGGTCGGTACACCATCCCGGCTTCAGTCCCACTACAACTTAGCAGACTCAGCAGCCAGTAGCGCTATTTCTACATATACTTTTACCGCACCTTACCACATACATCTTTGTACTTCCCTGTCTCCTTACTCCCTACTCCCTGCTACGCTACCAGCTCCCTGCCTGCAACTTTCCTGCACTTTCCCTTCCACAACGCCTGACCATTTTAATTTACTGACTCGATACAGTTGGCGCGACCCTTAGCCTTTTCACACCGGCGGCTACGTACCCAGAGACATTTTGACATTCAACATTCGACAACCTCCACCTTCAACCTCTAGCCTTCTGCTTGGTGTATCACACAATCCAATACATTTATTTTTACGTGGTTGTACGGCACTGCCTATCCTTACTCGTATAGTATTTGACAGGACTATCTGTTCGTCGGATCCCAATCCCAACTCCCAACTCCCAACTTCGATCCATTCGGGGTCCGTGAGGGGCACAGACCTATACGCGAGACATAGCCGCCACGGGACCACAACCCCCAAATAACTTAGGCCACCCGCCCGTGGACATGCAAATCTTTTTCCTGTCCCCGATCCGTGCCGGCTTCAAACTCTCTACCTAAGCGTCTCAACAAATTCCAAAAGTTCTCCTTTAAACTATACCACACATCGTATCCGAACGACTAAGGAATCGCCCATCATGACCGACTCATTTGCTCCGCGCTCGATGAAGCGCAAGAATGTGAAGGGTCTAGCGCTGACTCCGGCTGCCCCAAAGCAACAACCCGCATCTTCGAATAACGACCGCCAGTCGGGTTGGGGTTTCGGTGGATCAAGAGCCGAGGAAGTAGGCCAAGACGCTCAGCTCGAAATCGGGATAGAATTCAACCTCGACCTTCGGCAAGAAGATATCGAGATCGTAAAAGAGCTTGGTTCAGGAAATGGAGGCACTGTTAGTAAGGTCAAGCATTTGCCGACCGGAACCACGATGGCTCGAAAAGTAATTACATACCTCGACGCACCCCAGGAGCACGCAGTTAACAGCATACTAGGTAATCCACGTCGAGGCAAAGAAAGAATTGCGGAAACGAATTGTGCGCGAGCTTCAAATCATGCACGGCTGCCATTCCGACTACATCGTTACTTTCTACGGCGCGTTTTTAAATGACCACAATGATGTTATAATGTGTATGGAGTATATGGATGTTGGGTAAGTTGTATTAGAGTGGAAAATTAAACACAAGCGTATCGTAAACCTGACCGTACGTAACAACAGGTCTCTCGATAGAGTCTCACGCCACTTTGGACCGATCCGTGTTGATGTGCTTGGAAAGATAGCAGAAGCAACTTTAGGCGGTCTGACGTATTTGTATTCGAAACTACACATTATGCACCGAGATATCAAGCCTTCGAATATCCTCGTAAACTCTAGAGGGCACATCAAACTTTGCGATTTTGGTGTGTCGGGAGAATTGGTTAATTCTATCGCCGACACTTTCGTCGGTACCTCCACGTACATGGCTCCCGAACGAATTCAGGGTGAGAAGTATACAGTTAAGTCGGATGTGTGGAGTTTTGGTCTCAGCATAATGGAACTTGCTATTGGCAAATTCCCCTTCGCAAGCGAACAATTATCGGATGGAGATGGTGCACCTGCTGGTATTTTGGATCTCCTCCAGCAGATTGTACATGAGCCAGCTCCGAAGCTCCCTAAAAGTGATGCTTTCCCATCAATTTTAGAAGATATGGTCCAGAAATGTTTGTCGAAGGATCCCGACGAGCGACCAACACCTCAAGAACTTTGGGTAAGTAATAATATCCTCTAAATGAAAAATTCGTTACGCTAATTTGAAATAGGATCGAGACCCATTTGTACAGGCTGCGAAACGGACACCTGTGGATTTAAGAGAATGGGCAGTTGGTTTAATGGAGAGAGATAACCGCAAGTCACATTTAGTACCTCAACTTTCGCCCGCTACTCGAGAGCTTTTACGATCGAGTGAATCTCCGACTTATCAAAACGACGGCAACGCTGCGTACACACCAACCTCCGGTGAGATTCCTATTGCAGGTGCCATCGCTTCGCCACGGGACCAGAACCAAAACCGATCGCCCACAAGAAACGGGGTGGGTAGCCTCGGTCGCGCATCTGGTAGTACAGCTCATCCAGGACTAGGTCCACGGGCTGCAACATCTGGATCGATACCCAAGATTACAACCGCCGACCTTTCACAACCTGGTAGCGCTAATTTAGGGGCATCGTTCACACTACCTGTAAGGCCAGCACCTCCTGGCGGACCACTGCCACCTCCACCTCCAAGAAAGGAGACGCCAGATGAGCTTCGCAGAGAAAATAGGCGAGCAGCAACATTCATTCCACCAACGAATGGCAGCTACGGAAGTGCAGGATATCCATCGCGATAAAGCAGCCTCGCAATCATTATCTCATTTCCAAGTTACGTCGCGAACGCTGCACAAGATCATGCCAAGCTCGTATGCATATGAGCATACAGGCTCTTGCTAGACTGATGATCATCACTACAAATACCCACATTGCTCGGCGCAATGACATGTTCGAACCTCTATCCCCAATATATAAAAACATAGCATCCTAGGCATGCACTCATAGCATGCTCATAAGAGAATATATCAGACGGTTTTTTTAGGGAGAGGATATATGGGGACCGAAAAGACGATATTAGGGGGGTTTAGCTATGTGGGTTAAGTACCGCACGTAGTTGACGGTGATGGTGATTGTCGGAATGATGTTAGTCGCACATAGTACAAATGTGACAAGACATTATATGACATCGATTTTGGTGATTGTGTGATTGTTATGTGATACTCGATTTGTGTGTAAATAGATTGTAACGCCCTATGAGCCATGTTGCTCTATTCCGTTGGTGAAGATATTGATGATTAACCCCGAACGCAAACGTAGGCTACCCTCGGAACACCGACATATCTACCATTTTTTTACCACGCAAATACGCAAGACATACCACCAACTCAGTCTCACGACATCTCGGAGCCTTTCCTACGAAGTCAGGCACCATCGGATCAAGTTAAATCCAGATCTACGAAGATACCTCCCTCCCCACGAACCCATGATCCAGCACATGAACCAACTCATCTAACCGCTCGATAACTAAATCCGTGTGTTCATGGTCCGCTAAATGGCGATTCGCATCATTAACAAGCAACACCGTAGCAGCTCCCGCGCGATGCCCCGCCGTCATATCATCGATCGAGTCACCGACCATGATTAAATGCGATGCATCGCCGACTTCTTTTACTTCCTCCCCATTTCCCCCATCACCACCACTACCCCCAATTTTCCCCGTACCAACAGCGCCCTCCTTCTCCCCCGCTCCACTGGCGTCGCTTAACTCCTCTACAACCGTCTTAACAACTTCCTGATCCCGCGGTCCTCCAACAAGGCGTACTAAACCCCAGGACCGTGCTATGAAGAGTAAACCAGCAGGGTCAGGTTTTGGAGGGCGGAAATCACGGGTTACGACGGGGTGGAAGATAGATCCTGAGAGGAATTTGGTGAGGAGGTGGGTTACAGGTTGTTCGAAGTTGCGGGTGCATATTCCTTTGCGGACGCCTTGGGCGTCGAGGTAGGACATTAGGGTTGTTAAGCCGGGTTGGGCTTGTTGTTCGGCCACTGGGGGGGTTAGTTATGTCTCATTTTAAGAAGCGGGTAGGAAGTGAGTACTGGAACGGCGCTCGATGGCGCGGATAGACTCCATGGCTTCTTCTTGCTGCGCTGGTGTGGGCAGCGAATAGATGTGCTCTAGGATGTCGGTGCTCTTGGGGATTCCGAGAACGGAGCGCATTTGTGCGAACATGTAGTTCTGAGGTTGACTGGGTTGTTGTTAGCTGCCTTTCTTCAGTTTTGAAATTATTATGATATATATATATATATATGGAATAAAATATTTATATCTCAAGCGGTTCTGTAATACGGGTTTGGTATTGTTCATCCCGTTTTGATTTCAAGCCCTCCCCTTTATCGTGTATATCAATGAAGGCGCTCTTATTTTTTACTCAACATAATAAGATCATTCCAACACACCTGCTTGTTTGGCATAAAATCATATAATTTTCATATATTTCAATAGCACTTACCATAGTGTCCCATCGACATCAAATATGACCCCTTTCAACTTGGGTAAGTCATGATGATGCCCTGCTGCCGCTTCTTTCAGCGGTGCAAACCGTCTCGGGCGAGATTGAGTCATGGTGGAGAGGAATCTGCGCATGAAATATTTGGACTTAAGAAATCTTTAAAATTGAGTAGTAACTTTTATGGCAATTTCAATCTTAGCAGTGAGATCCTATGATCATTTAATACAATATCACGAAAGGCAAGAGCCATGTTAACAATTAAATAAATTAGACTTTGTAAGTATTATCGGAAAGCGCTATAATAGAGGAATGTTGCTCCATCGATCTACAAGCGGTAAAGTACGTGGTGGTGTTCCCTTCAGCGCTTTCGTGGTCCGTGCATACGGGCTTTTAGCGCCGTTGATAACGCTATTAGCAGCTCCCCACAAGCCCGGAGTGTTTAGCTCCAGCTATCTTTTGAACACCTAAGCTTCCAAGATTGTCCCTCTTCATCCCACTATTACGGCCAGTCTTTAGACGAATAACGAGTTCAACCATAACACGGTTCACGGTCGACTACGCATTATAAACGGCGACATACTTTATACCTTGAATTACCTGAAAAGTTTTTCTAAATTAAGACAAGATGGCGGACGAAGAGAGGCGTGCCGCTCTTAAGAAAAAGGTATGAACGGGCGCCGCACATAAATCTCATGGTGGGCATTTAGGTACTAAATCACAACGTAACAGGTTGAACAAAGGAAGAAGAAACTAGCCAACAAAGGGACCACTGCGAAGCAACAGGATAAGGAAAAGGAAGAAGCTGGTGCTTCTGAATCTAAGCCCGATACCCCCACTGCCGACGAGCCAGCTGTCGAAGATGCGCCCGCAGAACCACCCATCTCCCCCACGACTCCCGGCACATCTTCGCTCCCGCTCCAGTCAAAATTGCGCTCCTCATCTTTCCGCCAAGGGACAGTGTCACCTACGGGGTTCCCACTGAGTCCTGAAGGCGAGACAGCACCTGATATCTACAGAAAACAAGTAGCGCGCATAGAAGACCTCGAAAAAGAGAACAAGAGACTCGCTAAAGAAGCCGGTGACTCAGAGAAGCGATGGCAAAAGGCCGAGGAAGAACTAGCCGATCTACGGGAAGCCGACAGAGATGGCTCAGACAGCCAAGTTGAGAAGCTGGTACGAATAACATATTAATCAACACTTATTAACTACCATACTAACTAGCTCATCTTACAGAAATCCGAAATCGCAGCCCTCCAGCGACAAAACTCACAACTCCAAACCGCCGCCGCCTCCAAGCGCCACGGATCATCGCCTTCAATCTCCCTATCCGCACCCCCAGGAGAACTCCAAGCCCAACTCGCCTCCAAATCTGCTACTATTGAGACCATGGAACTCGAGATCTCCCGCCTCCGCGCACAAGCCGAGCGTCAAGCAACCGCCGGCGGCACCGACCGCGAACAAATCACAGCTCTCGAAGAAAAACTCGCGCGTTCCGAACAAGCGGCCATGAAAGCGCAACGTGAACTCGCCGACTTAAAACGTAATCTTGAGCGCACTACCGAGCGTGTGGTTAAAGAAGGAAGTGAACGTACTAGTGCCGAAACTAAGCTACGCAATCTCGAACGCGAGGTTGAGAAGCTA
This sequence comes from Hypoxylon trugodes, assembly GCF_022578975.1. Taxonomy (NCBI): domain Eukaryota; kingdom Fungi; phylum Ascomycota; class Sordariomycetes; order Xylariales; family Hypoxylaceae; genus Hypoxylon; species Hypoxylon trugodes. Next base: position 656,592 of record NW_026250019.1, on the reverse strand, counting down.
CGCGAGGAGAAGGCGGAGCTGGAGAAGAAAACTGAGGGACTGGAGAAGAAGGTTGCGGCGCTTGGGACCCTGCATAAGGAGAATGACAGTCGATCGCAGGGCTTGAGGAAGGATAAGGAACGGGCGGAGAAGGAGGCGGCAGATGCTAAGGCTAAGATTGAGAAGTTGGAGGCGGAGAATGCGAAGTTGCGCAAGAAAGATGCTGCGGAAGGGGGTGGTGATGATGATGGTGTTGATGAATTGGAGGATGAGGAGCGCAAGCGTATGGAGAAGAAAATTCGTGACCTTGAAAGCGAGGTTTATGACTTGCGCCGCGGGATCTGGCATCAGCGTCGTCGGGACATGGAACCTGGTGCTGAGGACCTCGATAATGGTGGTCTGACGAGTCCCAGCGGATTTACGAATATTGATCTGGGTGGCCCGAACTCAGCGAGGAAGGCTAGTCAACGCGGATTTGGCGATTTCTTCACGAATGGGATTAATGCGCTTACGGGCGGGACTCCGATTGAGGAGAAAGGAGGCGATGATGGGTTTTTGGACGATGATGATATGGAGTTTGATGAAGATGCGTTTAAACGCGCGCAGGAGGAAGATGCGAAGAGACGACTTGAGAGGATTAAGGATATTAAGAGGAGTTTGAAGAATTGGGAGGGTTGGAGGCTGGATCTTGTGGATGCGAGGAGAGGCGGTGGGGGGCATGGTGCTGGTGAGGTTTTTGAGATTTGAACGGATGTGGGGGAAGCATGAAGATATGAGAGGACGAAGGCATGGGGATAGGGGATCAGGGGTGTACGAATAAAAGGGCGTGACACTTGCTGGCTTAGAGGTCAATAGAAATATATACGATCTCGCTGACTAGAGATATGTTCCACATGATGTCCTTGGAAGAAATCCGTGAGAAATCTACTTATATGAACAGTTCTCATCCCAGATATCTATCCTTGTGAATCAAAGTACTTGTTTCCAAGCCTAAGGCACTTAACATTAAACAGCAGGCAGATAAATCACATCGTACCAGTCAAAAGTATGCAGTAGTCAGTTTGCGGCAAAATATCAGAGCTCAATTAAATGCTATCCATATGCATCAATTCCAAAACGCTAAAAATCTATGGTATCCCCTTTTCTCTTTCCCGAACCCATACCATATACCCAAAATCCTATAATTATTAAGTATGATGGATTACGATTACTGGTCAAATTCACCAGCGTAGAGGATGTCTCTGGGGTTCATCTTCTCCCAGACAGACCGCAGGTCAAGGTCTTCCTCACGTCTAGCCACAGTGGTTCCGTTTCCAGCGAGTTCCTTGTCAGCTTCCTCACGCGCAAGTTGGACTGTCATTCTGTTAGCAAAACCATCAACGACTTCAAGATTTCAAAATGGACTTACCATGCAGGTAAACAGCAGTCCTCTTACCAGTGAACAGTGCATGCGGCACATTCGTCACATTATCCGAGTTCGCATCGCCAATAGCATACACACCGGGGATATTCGTAGCAAGCCCCTTCGTCTCATCAGCAGCAAGTCGTCCTCCATACAATTGCACACCCATCTTCTCCCCAACATCAGATCTCTGCTCATCAGGAAAACTCGTAAAGAAAGCAGCGCGCTGTACCGACTCGCCCTCAGTAAAATCCACACTGAACAAATCATACTCGGGCGCAGTCGGCAAACTCGGGTCCGCGGGATGAGCCCCGCCATCTTGGAGTCGGTTAATACGCGCGATAGTGCGGTTCTCAACGGTCACATTATGGATCTCGAGGTACTTCTCCCAATTCGGGAAACTCTTCTCCGCAGCCGCGCGCGCGTCGGGTGTATCCGTTCCATTAACAAAAGCAATAATATCCGAGTTCAGCGTTGAGATCTCGCGGACTAGGTCCGCGGCTTCTTGTAACGGACCGAGTAGACCAAGAGATTGGTCTTCGTGTTCGTGACCGTCGCACCACGGACACCAGAATATGCCTTTGCCCCAGTTCTCCTGTAAGCCCGGGGTTGAGGGGAGGATGTCCCGGAGACCCGTTGCTAGGACGATTTTCTTGGTGCTGGAGGTGCTGGTGCTGCCGTTTAGGTAGGTGGTGGCGACGTTGAATTGGGTGTTGTTGTTTAGTGCTTCGATGCTGGAGACTGTGCCGTTGACTGTGGTTATGGTTTCGTAGTGGGAGATTTGTTGACGGGCTGCCCAGCGGTAGTAGGCTGGTGTGACTCCTATTTCCATGTTAGTTTTCTTATGAGTCTGTTTGATGGCCGGAGTATTGCTCACCGTCGAAACCGAGGACATCGTGCATGTGTCTAGTGGGGCCGTTTCGGTACTCTCCCGAATCGATTAATAGAACATTCCTTCGCACGCGAGCAAGACCACTCAGGGCACTCAGACCGGACGGACCTCCTCCGATAATGATGGCGTCGTAGGTAGGTTCATCACGCGGTTCAATAGCAGCAGCTCCCGCCAGTGACAATAGCGGGAGTGCGCTCAGGGCGAGTATGTTCTTCATAGTTGGCTGTATATAGTAGCTAAACCTTGACGCCTTGAACTTCCTTGAACCCAACCTACCGAGTTACAGGGAAACTAAGAGGGATCACCTTACATTTCGAAAGTAAGAAAAGGCGTGGGAACACCTTGGTTTTATAGCTAACCAAATAATTCTTCTACGTTATGTTATGAATAGACACACGCGAAAAACAGGTTCCTGGGCCGAGTTGAACGTGCCCCCTGCCAGATGATCCCTACCGTATATTCATAGGAATGGTAAGACAAGCATAGTTGGGTCACTTGGCGGATCACGACATCTTCGCTTTCCCCGTCTGCTTTCAATCTACAAGATCCGGTCGTAGTCATGGGTATAAGAGGGAAAAGAAAGTAAAGTTGCATTGCCTCAGCTCGCCATGGAGTCGCATCAATCAACTCCAGCTATTAACTGTTATGCCGATCATGCATCATTATGTCGCTTCTGAGTCCCGCATCGAATACTACCGCGCAAGGGAGACGATACTGACTCGTGCACCGTTGAAATAAGAAGAAAAATCTGGTTCGGATATTGTTCAGGTGTGATGTGATATGCTATATAGAGAGCGATGAAAACTCCCCCATGCTGAGCTCATACTGCATATGTATATGCCCGTGCTATTAACGCAAGTGAAGATCATCACGAACTATTGATGATGATTCCTGGTAATAATTCTGCCCGGAACCCGGGTGCGGGTACTTACAGCGCTCTGCGAAAAAATTACCCCAATTTCGAGATTGCCTAATCTGGTAATACCTAAAAATATTGAGCGGAGCCACCCGCCTTGGCACTAAGTACATATGTAGTACCGCCCTGAAAGCCTAACTTAAAGTTACCTAGGTACTTCATCCACCAATAAAAAGGAGCCAGTCTCCTATCCCACTGCCACTGACAGCATCACTTGCAGCTATTATTGATGTTTTAAATGCTATTGCTTCTGACCGGTGCATGCGGGACGCTTCCGATCAACTGATAGATGGCGACAGCGGCGCCGTCGCATATATTAAATTAAAGTATTTTCAGTTTCTGCATGCTTTTTTTACTGTGTCATTGATGTTTAATTCTGAGCATTCCTTAATACAAGGACCCCGGACATTCAGTGGACAACTGATTCCTTTTCTCACCTAACATTTCCAAGAAGAGCAGGCACAAATTAGCAACAAATACTAGGATCAGATTGCACAATACTGTCAGCACCTTATTCTTTGCAGATGATATTTTTAAACATTTTATTTCCCTTAGTGGTCTAAGACATTTTTGAACCATGCCGGCAGAGGTGAGATCAGAATAGTAAAGATTCATTTAGTGCTCTTAGCGTCGGTGGGATATTTTGTCTGTGTCAATAATAGATATGTACAAAACCATCAACTCTATTCATTGAACTACTGACTCTACTCCCATTAAACCAACATTATCGAACCAACCACTCAAAGCAGCTCAACTTTACAATATGTGATATCTAATTAGCCAAGTCTTCCTCAACTATCAAAACAACACCACGAACCTAGCTTCACTAAGTGAGCTAGTTGAAGCACTCGGATTTCGAGTACATCGTCTAATTACAAAACTTATATAAAAAAAAGGTGTTATCGCAACGCCTTTCCGATGCTGGAATTACCGGACCGAGGGACCACTTAAGGTGCCACCATGAACCACCGATTCTCCCCCTTCTATACCCATGCGAAAATTTTAATTAAAAGGTAGTATGGCCGGCTGGTGTTGTAATACAAAATCGAATAATTCAATAAAACATTATGATCGGAAGTAGGTATAATAGATGGTTTGTTCGCTTTTGGTTGTCTTTTGTTTATTTGCTCTATCTGTTTAGTAAGAGAGCAGGAGTGCAGCGGCAACGCCAACGAGAGCCAAAAAGCTGTTAGTACCGGCGTGGACGGTGCCGGCGCCGGCGTCGGGGATGACGGTGGAGCTTGCGGATGAGTCGCCGCCGTCGAAAGTGGTTGTAGGCCCCGAAGGCGTAGCAGTAGCCTCCCCGGTACCGGCAGTGCTGGTAGTCGCCAGTGTACCGTTGACGCCGGAACCAGAGCTGATCGATGCTGAAGCGACACCCGTTCCGGCTGTGCCTACGGCGCCAGTGCCAGTTGCTGCAGGAGCGGATGCAGAAGACACGGCAGATTCAGCTCCAGTTCCAGTAGCCCCGGTGTCAGCGGCAGAGCTAGATACGACAACGAACGTGCTTGATGAGGAGGCATCGCTAGTGGCACCTTCAGTTCCGATGGTTGATGTAGTAGTAAAGCTACCAGTTGTGGTCTCAGTAGTGCTGCTGCTAGTGGTGCTTGTGCTGGTGGTGCCGCCGGTACTTCTGCTTGTGCCCTCCGCGACATCACTGCTGCCAGCTGCTGTATTGCTGTTAACATCGCTGCTGACGGCGTCGCCCGTGCTGGTGGCGGCGGCTATGTTTGTACCGGTGCCAGTGCCAGTGCTAGCGAAATCCGTGGCGGCAGAGGTAGCATCGTTTTGAGATTGGGATTGAGACTGAGATTGTGTCTGTTGTTGGGCTACTACGGCAGTAGCCGCGATGAGAGTGAGAGCTGAAGAGATTCTCATTGTGATTGGGTATATGTGATATAGTGTAGTAGGTGTAGTAGAAGGACGTCCCAACGGTGTAAGTGGTTAGTATACAATAAGAGAAGACTTGGAATGTAGTATTTTGGTTTATATTAGGATATCGAGTTGGTTGCCACTTTCAACTTTGTATTGTACGTATGGGTGTGAGTGATAGAGTAACCGAGTTAGGTGAAAGAAAGCTGATCGATGGAATCACCTTTATAACTAACTCGATCACGGAGGAGACATACCAGATTTATTCGACGGAAAAAGGAGACAAGCCCTGCCAAGCCTACTACTGTATACAAACCTTGAACCGCTTACGTAGACTCGCCCGTCTACATTGCCTGGTATTTGGCGGGCCATCTCGGGGTATTCCAAGAATACGCGTGTCGAAGGCGACGTTTCCAGAAGACTCGTCGGTTTAGGTTGGTCGCATGTCTCAAAATGGCAGAATGGCTGGATATTTTCGCACTTTACGCACTACCGGCACGCCCGGCAGCTATCGATAACAGGACTAAAGACACAATTAGCGGGGCCAATCGTGGCTATGAAAGAAGAATGGAGAGGACAAAAGAGGCTGACGGAGGTAACCCATACGCAAATAGCGCCACATTTTACTGCATTCAGGGATGGCTCCATTGTGGCTCGGTATCATCATCTGCGTCTTTTCGAGCCACCCAATTACGAATCTACTTGCTCGAAAACTTGATTTCATTGGATCATTTCTTAGCTGCCTAGCTGATTTGCATGGATAAACGACTTTTTGTCTGTCGGATTTCCAGTCACCTGACGGTTGGTATCTCCGATGTTAATTGTTTGCTTGTCTCCAATCAAACGGCTATGCGGTTCGATATGATCTCTTTCGAATATGCCCTGCTTCATTAATGCACTTGATCTTCGAGTAACATATTTCCAAAGATAGCTCCTTGTTACCGAAGAGTGGTATACATTTTCGGGTTAAGGCCCCCGGCTGGTGTTACTCAAGGGTGGATTTCGCCATGCAGTCCATAGTGATGTCTCAGTTTCTCTCATGATTTTTTTCTCATGGGGGGTTACGTGACAAACGGAATCAGCAACGGAGTCAACACCATGCTGCCGAAAAGTTTATCTGCTGAAACTACTTGGATATGCTAATTGAGAGTTAAAATGGTCGCATGTTAGCATGCCTGAGCCCATTTTAAGTTTTCGGTAAACCGAATCTAACGGAACATCCGGGCATCCCCAGATGTCACTCAGCGGTTAGCCTAGCTACCTAGCTGCCTGCATATCTGTGCGACATTTCACATCAACATCATTGGCTGAACTGACGTCACCGAGTCTCAATTCCTGACGGATAGTGCACTCTGCCTCTATATCCCAGCTCCGCCACCACCTATGATATGACAATTGGGATCTACCCGAAAAAAGCTTATCCGCTGCTGAGACAGAAAGCATCCTCTGTCAACATTTTTAATTAATATCCCTCAGCTAGTAATTCCTCAGGCGATTACGACAATGGTGCGTACACCATAGTTTCTATTTCCAGAGAAATATTTCTGCGTTCATGACTTTGACTAATATTATCCGACCCTTTGAGCACACGGTTGCCAGGCATATACGAGGGAAGCATACCTACTTACCTACAGTACATACCTCAGTGTTTAGCTCCTCTACATTGGATAGCTGATGCTCATCCTCAAATGGACGCTATAGTCTGGATGCTAGTTCATTCCTTTTTCATTAGCGAGTAAAGGTAAAATCACCCAAAGTCCCACAAAGTTATGTCCGGTCGGGATTCCGTGAATCCATCTCTCCCATTCATTGTCGGGAGCTTGCCGCACATTTTAGTGGGGCCGGTACCAGTCGCTCATTTCTCAGCTTCAGTTCTATTGTCTACTTGAGCTAAGTCGTGATGTGCCGCGAAGGATGCATCCTCGAAACGATGCAGTTGGTGCTAGCTCTAGATTTCTTGGGCGAACGTAAGATCTCAAAATCCTCCGACCCTATCTATCAAACTAGGTAGAATTCCGATATCCCGAGGAGTGTTGGATCGATTATGGACCGGATAAGGTATAGCTTGAGGAGGGCGTGGTGAACAAACATATCTAACCAAGGGATGAATCAAGGGATAGCTATCTAAGTACTTCGCTTATTAATTAATTCTTGCCCTAGCAATCTATCCATCCTCACCGTCGTATCTGACATGGGTATGCCCCGCCTTCTCTACATTGAGAGCATTCAGCAAATCGCAAAATGCCACTCGCTCTAGAAGAAATAAAGGACGAGAAAGATTTCGACGGGGTCCAAACCGTCCTCTTCGAAGCCTTTGGCGAGCCATATAATTCTCTCCGGCGATGGTTCATACCTGTCTACACCACCGACGAAGCAGCCATCCAGGACTCCAAGGAGCGAACGGTGAAAAACTGGAAGGCGCATGATAATCTCCACTGGGTTAAGGTCACAGACACGGACACAGGGAAGATTATCGGAGCAGCCGAATGGGAGATTCGTGAGAAAGTGGACAGTGAACCGCAGAAGCCGATCAATGCGTACTGGCATAAAGAGGGCTCGGAGGAGAAGGCGTTTGCGGAACAGCTTTTGATGAATTTGAAGGGGTTTGTGAAGGAGAGGATGGCCCGCCCTCACATTGGTTAATATGCTTCTTACCCACTTATCCGAATCTATTCAGCTAATATGTTGTGCTAGAGCTGGAGCAATTGGTCGTACACCCCGATCACCGTAAGAGGGGTGCTGGGAAGTTACTAACCGACTGGGGCATCAGTCGGGCGGATGAATTGGGCTTAGAATGCTGTGTTGAGTCGGTCCCCTTCGCTGCCCCTATCTACGAGAAGTTAGGGTTCGGCAATGTCGATGGTCTTATCCCAGATATGAGTATTCCCGAGCCAAGCGCGAAATGGAAGGATTATGCGGCGGATGACCTGTGCGTCTTTTTACTATGGCGCCCGGTAGGCCATGACTATGATCCTAAGACAGACAGGCTCCCATGGGGAAAAGTCTGATATATAGTAACGATTGATTGTGTCTATTTCTCAGTGTTTCGGAGAGTTGTTGATTGGATTATAGTTGGGACCGATACTTATCTTCCGCCTACGGGGTTCTCATGCATGAGTGTAAGGAATCTTCACCTATCAAATACCGAGGCGCGGAATTCAGACTCTGCAGATTTGGGTTTCAACGTGATTTAAGTATTTAGAAAGGTGTATACCTCATATATCTCAACATTAGGGCCATACTATACATGTATTGATCGTCTCCCCCTAAATATCAACCTACATATTGATATACATCTCCGTCAGTCTTAACGATGGCACCTAGCTGGCTTCTCGAAAACCATGAAGAATAAACAACAGAAAGGACGAGATGGTAAGTTACACATTTTTCTTCTTGTCATTATCGTGGACAACCTACTGACGCATACAACGTTCAGTCATTGTACGGAGGCCGTATCGTTACCCCGACAATATCACAGCCCGACTACCTACATCACCTATACACCCTCCTGTAATGCAACGTGACATAATGCTCAGATTCGGTCCCATTGAGCGATTTCTCACCGTTCGTGCGGCTGCCTATGTCCGATACGATATTTCGAATTAGCCTTAGCCTACAACGGACAAATCACATCCGGGGGCTTCTGGCAAAATACCCAGGCATGTGGGTCAGCCAACATACTTCTTTCGCATACGAGAATGGTAGCCGCCTTATACTCATGGCGAGTTAAAAAGATTCTCGATCCTAAAATCCTTCAAACAGTTAGAGTGGCCTGATGCGTCCAATCCAATATAGAGGTTTGACGGTATATCGGAACGGTACCGAGATGAATATATTGAATATCAACCAAGATGTGGGCGTCGTCATCTGTGGAGCTAAGAAGTCAACATATAACTCTCGAATGGTCGTAATTATCGTATTGCAGCTCTGTCGTTCCATTACTAGTTGACGCTTTGCAACTTCACCTGTCAATTGACCTAGTTTAGGTGAAAGCCTCGTCTGGCCTAGCCGGTTCGATACGGTCTAGATGAGCCCGTCTTACCGGCTGAATTAAGCCTATATAGCTTCACGATACCCTTTTGCGGGCGCTTTACCTAATAGGTCTACTAATACCTGGTATTTGGTTCTCGATCTCGCCTGTCAACGTCCGTTCCACGACAGCTTGCAGTTTTCCGGGCTTCATCCCTCTATTATTAGAAACCACGAGACCATCCGATATTGGGTCTTGTTTACTTGCTAGGCTGGGTTTGGAGGCTGATGCTACGTCTGTTAGACCTACATAAGGATCATTTGCCCAGACTTTTCAATTTGAGGTAAACTTTCGCAAGGACCAAGGTTGCTGTATGAACGTCCTTGAGGGTAGACATCAAGATGCCTTTCAATATCCCAAGCTTATTGGTCATTATAGGGCTCTTCGCGTTAAGAGCCCTTGCCGCATGCAGCAGTTATGGCGTTGACTACGTAAATGGTGGCTCATATGATATTGATTCATCCTCAAACGATAACTTCACCTTTACGACAATGTTCCAAGGTATAACTGCGCACCTGTTTTACCAATGTTATTCTTGTGCTGACCCCGCCTAGGATGCAATCAGGAGTCCGTCACGCCTCTTCTCATAGATCCCAGTGGCGTCCAACACCTTTGCTCTGCGGTGAACACAACACCAGACGGAGAACAGGTCACATCAACATGCGCGATTACATACTCGAATATGACCTCTGGTTTATATAAGATTGTTATATCAGGAACCAACATCGGAGTTCAGAGGACAATCGCACTTACAGTTGGCACCCCAGCTACGATAATCATCACTGCTACGCCTACTGTGGTAGTCGGTGTAACTAGCACGCCGGATGCAACAAGTGAATATAACACAGCTATCTGCTAAGGGGCTCAAGCTAATGCTGCTACAGCAATATACAAAACAATAGCCCAAACGAAGACCATAGTCCTATCACCCGGAACAGTCACAAAACCTTGCGACGGAACTACTCAAACCGTGACTGTTACACCATCAGCTCCGACCGTCACCAGCACCTACATCATCACCCGAACAATTACGGATAAGAAGACTACCAAACACTCCACCACTACCATTACCAAGACGGCGACTTGTCACTATCTAACAACCAAGTCGTTCACCGTTCCGGACCCGTTACCCACAGCACCATTACCCACGATATGTATCGGAATCGCTTGCATCCCACCCGGTATTGGTGGCAAGCCCACTATCTCTGGTGCGGTTTTGGCGACGGCTCAGCCGAAGGTAGACGCTGTTGGAGTTACTACTGTGACAGTGACTGAGACTACGTTCACTATCACGAGTACTACTACGACTACGGTTCCGGCTTCAACTACGACGGAAGATGGTGAGTAGATAAAACAGCTGCTCTAAATGAGGTCTAGGAAGCTAATCTTTTTTATAGTTTACCAAACGATTACTGCTACTGTGTAAGTATAACCGGAAACCTGCCAACTCGACCGAGAGAAATGGTAGACTACACGAATACTATTTACGGAGCTAACAAGTATCATAGAACACCCGCTCCTACTACCGTATGCGACGACAAGCGACCGCCGAATACCATAACCATTACGAAGCCGGTTATCATAGCCACGGAGACAGACGTAGGCTATACAACCACACACATCAAAGCCACAGTCTGGGTCGGGTACGTAGTCCTTAATCTAGTCGCGTTCGGTACGTATATAACTAACGAAATGTGCAGGGAAACCAAATACAAGACATCGACAGATAAGAAGAGCGCGACATCCTGTCTGAGAAATGGAGGATGGTACGGTGTTGATGATTATGCTCCGACAGGGACAATCTCGCAAAGGCAGTCTCGCGAGTTTCGTGCTTAAAGTTGTTGAAAGGGGGTGGATGAAAGATGATGGTGCAAGCAAATTGGCATGAGCCAGACATGCCTAATTAATATAAGAAAAACAATTGGAGACGTCATGAATGTGTAAAAAAACTGCACCCTCTTAAAAGTGCACTCAAACTAGACCTGTCTAACACGCTCTCGGCTTTCGTACCCCTATAGCCCGCAATGTTCGCCAACCCGCCTAAGCAGACATGATCGCACCCCCTTTCTCCTACTAAGGAGTAGATGCACCAAAAACCACCTTACATACCTTCATCGTCACCAAATCCTGGCTCGATGCTCGAAAGATCGCTGCAATGGAGTTCACAACTCCTGCTCCGCGTTGCTAGCAACCATATTGCTAAGCGGCCCTTTCTTAAGCATAATACTCATGATCTCATAAAGCGCATCCGCGGCAGCCATGGTAGTATGCTCAGCGTTCGTGTCGTAAGCGGGCTACCGTCAACAAGAGCGCGTTCGAACGTTAGCTAGTTATTTTCCAAACAAAATACCCCAAACAACTTACAGCGACCTCAACAATATCCGCCGCAATCAAATTAACCCCCTCCAACCCCCTCAAAATCGTACGCAACTCCCTCGTACTCCACCCACCCGTCTCCGGCGTTCCTGTCGCGGGCGCGAAAGCCGGATCTAGCGTATCTATATCCAGCGACAAATAAACTGGATCCTTCGTCCCTACTCTCTCCACAATCTTGTTGATAATGCCATCGGTTCCGATTTGATCGATTTCCCGCGCTTCCACGATTTCAAAACCGCAGTACCCGTCGTTTTCGTAGTCGCTGGGCCCGGAGAGCGTGGTGCGGATCCCGGCGTGGATGTTGCTGTCGTTGGATAATAGACCTTCTTGTGCTGCGTGGTAGAAGTATGTCCCGTGGTTTATGCTAGCGACTTCGGAGGGGGAGCCGCCGAAGACTTTGGGTCGCCCTTTGGAGGGGAAGGGTTGGGGTTAATCACGGGTTAGTTCTTAGGGGAAGGGGGAGGGGGAGGGGGTGGTGCTTACATGTATCTAGATGGCTGTCGAAGTGGATTACTGATACGGGACCATACGCTCGGTTGATGGAGCGGAGTAAGGGGAGAGTAATGGTGTGGTCGCCACCGAGTGTGATGACCCGCGGTAGAGTCTTCCCGTTTTTAGATGGCCCTGGCTTCTCCGCGGCTGTCTTTGGCGCACGGGATAGGATGTTGTAGTGCCCTTCTTCGATTTGCTTTAGAGCCCATGTGTTGTCATAGCTGTGATATGATTAGCTTAATGATGTCTTATAGGGGAGGGAGTCTTAGACATACGACGTCACGGGGATGTCGCCACAATCCAGAACTTTCGCCCACCCGTTAAAGGGGTTTGTGTCTAGGGGGACGTTATATCCTCCGCTATATGTGGTTAGGATAAGTAAACGGCAGGCATGAAGGGGTGGGTTATTCAAAGGGGGGTTACTAAAGATTGAGGCGTCGCGATCCTTGGCGAATACCAGACGGACCAAATCGCGCCCCGGGCCGGTAAGAAGTTCCGGTGTCAAATGGAGCGCCTTAAAACCCGTTAATTCGGGATGTTTCAGTTTAGTATAATTGCTTTACGAACCTATGAAAGCTAAGTCATAGTTGGCATCGTCTTGAGTTAGACAAGGCTGATAGGGCAGACGGCCAAATGTTGAAATTCCAGAGAATACTGAGTCCGCCTACAGCGAATCATTAGAACTACCGGTGGATGATGTCTTCTTATTTGTTGGAAGACTGAACCTGTGTACCGCCATCTCCGGGTAGAACATTATACCATAAAGCTTGGTGAGGCCCGGATAAGGGCTTTTGGTCATTGGCCGTGGAGTGAGCGGTAGCACAAGCTACGTAACTAAGAACAAGATAAGTTATTAGCATTTTGAAATGGTTTTCGATTTTCAATGTCTCTACACGGCGCATCGTACGAAGAAGGGCTATAATATAAGTCTAATTGTATCTTGAGCTAATTGCTAAGATCATATTCTGCCGTTCGGATTGGTAGAATGCCGCTATCGATTCTGCAATGACAACAAAGCTCGACTAGGGCCGCGAGCTTATCACGTATAGCCTTCGTCCACTGAGAAGAGAATATTGATGAAGGGAGATCCATCACGACTGGTCGTTGATGTTCGACTTGCATAGTGGGGATGTCATCAAGTTCTTTCTTGTTAGGTAACAAGTCGGAGATGTTCTCTGCAATGTAGTGATGACATAGCACTTGAGTGCGGGGGTACTAGATAAAAGCTTCGTGAGCCAAGATCCCAATGATGTGAGTATATCAACTAGGTAAGATAAGTAGGTATACTGCGATTTTATATCAAGGATAATCCTGCTTATTATACTTTCAAAACGCCTACTGGCGCGTAAGTGTGAATAGTGGCACTGGTTAGATGCGGGAGGGAAAGGAGCGGATACCTAGCCCGAAATCTTACAATCTTATGTAAATACCGACCGTGAAGCGCAATTGTCCCCTTTCCAGGTAGAAGGCCAAAAGTGGTAATTCCACGTGGCGAGCTAGACGAACTTGGCCGAAGGGAAGGATAAGTTGATTGCTAACTGCCGGGTCGGCTACTCCCCTTCCCCGGCCAAGCGTTGCAAGCTTAAGGGAATAAGATAAGGCATGTCCTTAACATACGTAGGCGTATCTGCAGGACGAGTAAGGAGACGGATGATGGATTGTTTCAAATCCGACCTGCAGCAAGTCATCCATGAACCAAATTCCTTTTATAAGTTGATTTCCTGTTCTTGATTGGCTTGTCCCGACCGTAGAAAAGGGGACACTGTGCTTCGCCATAAGTGGTGCGCTCTCGTCTACGCAAGAAGAAGAGAACTGAGGAATTGGATTGATTAAGTCAGCTGATCTTCATCAGCAGAACGGCCACGTTTCTGCGGCCGTGAGTCGCAGGATGTGCGCACCTAGGGCAGCCCATGGCTTGCCATTCTTTTTCCCGACATTCGTACTGTCTCCACCATTGCCAAATCCTTGGGAATTTCGTCATAAGGATGAATGTGCAATTCTTCCTATTTGACTAGCACTACCGTACCTGGATGAATATTTTTTTCTTGGGATTAGGATAGATTGGGGATAAAGGGCCATGTGGTTCCGGTATGCACCTAGAACGTCGCAATTTTTTACTTCACCTCTCTAAGAAGTGTGGGAATGCCAGCCGCCCCTTTTGACCAGACAAGACCAGACCATGTTAGGAGCCAGAAGACGGCGAAGTCGCATGTCGGCCTGGGGGGTCTGGTGCTATGAAGCCTGATTCGTTCTAGGCGAGCTGCAGGCTAAGCATGGTCTGGCATGAGGCCGAACAGCCTTGTGCAGTTCGAGAAGCTCATTTGTCCTGGTGACTTGAGTGGCTGCAGCGGGGTGGTGGTTGATCCACACAAGTGCAGAAGGAGAGCAGCACAACAGATGAAGAATACTTCCCTCCTCATTGATACAACGTAACCTGCTCGTCTAGTCTCCTGAGGGTGGCTGGGAATATCACCCTATCTTTTTTCCTGAAACAGTGTTGTAATGAACACACGCCGCCATTTCGAGATATAGAAGATTAAGATGAGAACAAATATTTGATGTAACAAGCCAAAACTTATTGAATTGAGTAGATGCACTAGATAATAAACTATGAGATCTAATTAAATTGTATTACTCTTTTGGTGCAGAGACACATAAGCTACTAAACCATAACGAGCGGGCAGGCGGGACGGGAAGAGAAAAGAGTGGAAAGAAAAAGGAAGGAAAAACAGGAATTGACTACGCTTATCTGGGAAGTTGTTACTCCTTGTATCATAACTCTGCGCTTGACGTTATGCTGTACGTAGCCTATATACAGCTACGGTTAGTCAGATTTAGGACTATTAAGCCAACTAAGGTTAGATGGAGTGCGATGGCTGTTTCCCAGCCCCCTCCGATCTCCGAACCTGCCTAAACCAAACTTCCCCTCCACCCACCTTATGCTAGAGGAAAAAGAACGTGTGAAGCAGGGGGTAAGAAAGGCAATTCTCTCTGACGTTGTTTCCTCGAGATATACAGTTAGCCTGTGCAGTTGTGCATTTCACTAGTTCACTAACAAATGGGAAAGGGCATGTTCATGTTCATGTTAGGAGTGGGAAGGTCCCGACATCGTTCATCACCTGCATTCATTCAATCAATCAAAGCGATTTAATTCTGTAGCCGCCGCAGAAAAGTACTTGTACCTATTAACATCATCTGTACACCTTCGTTCCCATAATAGCACCAATTCCTTTGCGCTGCCGTACCCATACCTATACCCATACCCCGTGCGCATTTTGAACCCGTTCTATCATTAGTACTTACATACTTTGCTGTGTCCTATTCGACAATTTTCTAGCACTCACTACGTCTCGTAACTGGATCATCTCTCTTGTCGCAAACCAGATTACTTATTAAAACATCGGATCTTTCTTTTTCATACCCGCTTAGAAACTCATCCAATGGACGGCGCTTAATCACGATGCTTTTTGTACTTTGCCCTGCAAGGTCCTGAGCACCTCACCTTGGATCTGCTCTCCAAATTCGTTCCGATCGCTGTGAGTGGTCCAATAATCGGCATATTTTTATCGAAAAGTCTTGCCCCAGACAGGACTACTTTTGCGAAGACCGTGAAAGCTGCCTGTTGCTACATCTCGTAAGGGGCTTAACTATAGAAAGGATAAGAATTCGCTTTCAAAAGGGGCTTTCCGCAGACTACGGACTCGTCATTCATTTATTAACAATACCTATCTACACCATCTGGTCTACCCCCAAACAACGCCATTTTCTACGATGCGAATAATTATTTGGCCTGGTACAACCCAGTTAAATCGACACTTGAAGCGTCGGTCATAATACCAAACAACGTTTTATCACACTCAACAATGACCGCTTCCACCCAAACCGCCTTGCCTGCGGCATCGACAGCCCTCTATTTCGAGCCCCTGCACGATCGACCTACTCTTGGTAAGCCTAGTCAACACTCATTCAAGAAGCATAAGGTCCTTCCGCACCCGAGAAACAATCGGCCATTGTCGATAACCAAAAACCGACATTCCCGTGACCTATCTATCGATACTACGCAAATCCCGGAGTCGCATGTGAAGGCAGATGAACCTTCCACTCCACCGAACCCGAAGCATGACGATAGCCCCAACGTCAAAGCGCCCGGACCAGCACTACCTCCCACACCCCCGGCGCATTCGCGTACTTCTTCAGGTAGCCACTCAATCCAACCCTCAAGTCCGACATATATTGGTACTCCGGTGCAAAGTGCCACAAACATTTCTGCGCACTCTACACCGCGAACTCCACCTCATCAAGCGAGTCCACCTACGCCGGATGTGACCCCTCCCCAACCCGAGCGTCGATCGATACCTCCCCGCCCCATTCTAGCGGATCGCATCCCATCCAAAGCAACAGATTCCCGTACCGAGTCTTTTACGACAGCGCGTGAGAATTTAGATTCTTCTGAAGAGGACGACAAATTGTCAACACCTAAGGCAGTGTTATCCTCTGGTAGGGCGACACAAAATTTGGGAAGACGCGTAATTGACGCAAGGCAAAAGAAGGCGGCGAGCTTGGGCCTAGGCTTAGCCCTCGAATCCGATGATAATCTAACGCCAAGGTCGAAACGAGAATTTTCAGCTTTCGACGGTGAATGGGGCTCCGCTAGTGAAGTTGACCAAGAATGGGACAATAAATACGAAAGGAATGTCAAGGTGGAGAAGCGACGTGTTCAACCGACAACTAATGGACAAAAACTAGAAGTAGTCGAGGACGAGATGGTCACTCCGACCAACGCAACAAAAGCTGTGCGGTCAGCGCCCCTGTCAGACCGATTACACACCCAACCTTCACCACCCCCCGAATCCGTGAGCAGGGATAAGCGTTGGGCCGCCCCGTCGACTTCCGAGTCCTCGGTAAGCATTGATGTTAGGCGGTCCTCCGGCATGTCCTCAAAATCTACAGTATCTACAGTGGTGGAAGCTATATTGGTTGGGACGCCTCCCCAGAGGCGAAAAACGTTGCGGCATGTTAGGAAACAAACCGCTCTTAGGGACTCTAGTTCCGAGATCTCACCGTCAAGCTCTTCAGCGAACACGTCTCTACGCCAGGTAGAAAACGTTCAGGGCACGAGAGCCCCTAGAAGACTCGATGGTACCGCACGATCTGAAAGTCTCGCTTCTACTGGTACAATGAACTCTATTGCTAGTAGAAAAGCCCGCCGGGAAGTTTGGAAGAACGGAGGGATACCTGTAGTTGTCATTCCTGATCGCAGGGCTTCTATAAAGGCCACCGACCCACCATCGCTCAGATCTACGAGTAGTCACCGTTCCAAGAGGAGCAATAGTCTTAGTTCGGCACCTATATCGAGCCATTCTAAGGCGAGGGACTTAACACCTTACTTTGACAAACCTTCTCGGAGGGACAGATCTATGTCTGTATCCGACAAGGCAGTTCAAGTCGAAGAGCTAACAATGGACTTTCCGCCAATTGTTCCTTTGCGTAGGTCTTCTCTTTCGGCCCCAACGAGTAGAAATGGATCTAGAGCTGGGTCTTTGACTGCCGAGAGCCTGAAGGCGCACAATACCTTTCTGGAACAAGAGAGCAAACAGCAACACCAACAACAACCGCAGCACCGACCACCGCATGTTACGGTGGAATGTGCGCCTCCCGTCGAGGATATGAACAGTTCTTCTGATCAGAGACAAGTTAAACCGGCCCCATCCGTCGAGTCGCACAAGGATGCCCTTCATGATCACAGACCACTTGTTGATAATAACGGGGACCCCTTCTTCGGCAAACGGCTTACGGCACACAACACGCCATTTTCCCAAGCGTCCGTCGAGACAAACGGGACTCACTCTGTGGCAGATATTTCGGAAGCGATGGCGGTGAACATTTACCCACATCAAAATAAATCTGTTTTGATGGTTCATCACATGTCGAAACCCGTTGACCCTGCCGTTGCCGCAAACGCGTTGCAAGGGCCAGAACCCGCCCAGACAGGAGATGGTACAGAAACGGAGAAATTCTCAAACAATCCTAAGATTACGGCAAGCAGCCCAGATGGTGCGCCTGCGACACCGCCCCAACCTCAATTTTCGATGGATGATGTAGATTCCCCCCTTAGAAACCCGCGTGCTCCTCCCGAGCCGCCCGCGATCAAGTTCATCCCAGCTACTCCTTCTGGATTAACTCCTGCCGCTGAAAAAGAGAAGATGCTTGGAAACTACTTTGAGGAGAGTCAAAAGCGACCTTCGTTGGTACGTCGCGCTTTTAGTCTCCGAAAAAGCACGGACAACGTTCGTCCCACTGGTTTCCTCTCACGAACCTTATCACTGTCGAAGGGTATCCGAAAAGAAACGGCTGAGAATCCCGCACTTGATAAAAGCAAGGACGCAAAATTGCACCAATATCCAACGGCTGAGGACCCACCACCAGATGAGTCTAAGTTACATCCATTTTGGCGCCCTGCTTTTGAAGATGAGTTCGATAATTACGACGATTGGGCGCACGATATCCCTGCAGAGGTGGATGGACTTTATATGTACCCACCGGCTGGTGATCACCGACCGACTCGTCGTAGAAGTTTGAGCGAACGAATGAGACGTACATTTGCGATATTACCTATCGATAATGAGGACCACTACACGAGTTTCGACCGACGCAGTCCAGAGCGTCGCACTGTCAAGCGCACACCAAGCGGCAGGCTCCGCGTAATGAGACATCGCGACAGTTATGGTAGTCTTGAGTGGAATGGTCACTGGCAGTCTGAAGATTATGATACCGATGAGCGGCCATCCACCGCCCCGGACAATCCGAATCGACGTGCCTGGGGTGTCGAGAAGCGTGTGGATGATCGAGGACGCAGGCTTTTCCCTAACTGGCAGGACAAGTTGGATCAGTACCGTCCTCAGAATCTCCAACGTAGGTTAAGCGAACATCGACGACAAAAGCGCACAGACGCTCTCCGACAGAAGATCAGCGGACCCCGAGAAGTTCGAGATGGTGTGGGCGAGGTCATTAAGCGCAATAGCTATAAGGGACCTTCATATCAGACCATGTCTAATGGACACGCTGCTTCAAATGGCAGGGCATATCGCCAACAACCCGAAGGACAGCCACGACGAGAGACTGTCCGAGCCTAAATTGCTGCTTGCTACTAGGGGCTTGAGCTGTCGATTAGCACGCTATTCATTGAGCTATCGTGACCTAATCGGGCGGAATTCTCGGCTTGCGATTTGCTTCACCTATGATTCAACACTTCGATTCCTATTGTCCCATTGCTACTACGTGGATACCCTTACAAGAATCACTATAACGACCCATTACTTTTTGATGACGCATACGAGCCACGATAAAACATGACCTTATCATATTCCCCCATCACGATTGATTTTGAGATTTTCTACTTTTCATCTGATCCTCCTTTCACGACATGACATCGGATTAAAAGGGAATGAGATACAAGGCTTTTCTTTTATTACTTCAACTACCCAAGGCATGGCGGTGATGGGTTGGGCAAGACAGGCCGGAAAGGGGGAAAAGAACGATGGATATGAGATGATGAGGATTTTTATTTTTTTTACACTTTTCTACTTTAGTGCTGCGTGATTTTTTATGGGGAGTCGTGAATCAGGAGATGAGATTTACTATGAAATACCTCTGCTGGGTGACATGATGGTGCTGCTTTGCGTTTGACTTTAGGGGGTTAATACTAGGAATTGATTTCCGGCGTTGCCATCCATTTTATGATTTTGTATTTTCGTGTTGTGTGATTGTGTTTTGATTGTGCTGATGCTGATACTGATGTTGGAATGTAGGTATGTTGTGCTGTGCGAAGTGACATGATGGTTAACCATTATACTATTAGAATATAATGAAATTTATAAGATTCGAATCAATGCAGCTGCCCACGCTATACTTAACTTAAATTTCATGTTCATTTCATCGAAACCGCGGCGGCCTAGTATTTTGATCAAGAACTAGTTGCTGACTGTTTGGTCATGGTATACGCAGGCCTGAAAAGCAAAAAAAATGCCCTATCAAACTAGAACGATCGAAGTATCTCTTTTAATTGCTCAAAGCAGGAAATCAATACCCTACAGCCCTTCAACACCTTGCCCAGAAACCAAGTAGTATTCCTGTCCAGACTCCTTCCTTTTAGTAATTGAGCTACCACTGCTTCGGTATAGGATTTAAGTTTTCCTCAGCTAGGCCGCGGGCTTCTGTTGTACATTTGATATACACGGGAGTGTATCATTTTGACGTGAGTGGTCGCACTTGGGGTGCGTCTCCTAAACGGATTCTGGATGGGTATCATCATCTCCTGATGGCTCTCGCCCAAGCAACAGAAAGGTAGCCAAGGGCATTTCCCAGCAATCCAAGGCGCATCTTACTAACTTGAAGATCATCGCGATTACCTCACCCGCTATTACCCCCGTCGTGGATACTGTCCGCGTCCCCTGCCGTCCCAGGTATTCTTCGTCACGCCTCCTCTCGAGGTATCGCGATAACTGCTGCTCACATTACCACTGCCACTCGCATTTCCATTTCCACTTCCGCTCTGATCTCCGCCGGGACGCTCCTAACGACCAGGCGGTCCGGACGGTCCGGGCGGAGGTGGGAAACCACCCGCGGCACCGGGTGGTGAGGGACCACCAGGGAAGCCCTGTCCCGGAGGAGGCATACCAGGAAATGGGAAAGGAGGTGTACCGCTTGCGCCCGGGGGTGGGAAGGGAAGACCGCCTGGAGGAGGGAATGGGAGGCCGGAGCCGGGTGGTGGTATGGGGAGACCATTAGAGGTGGCTGTGAAGGGAAGCGGTGGGATGCCGCGGCCGGATTGGCCTGGGGGGGCTGTAACTACGTGTTAGTCGCTGTATATTGTCGTTTGAAGATGAAGAGGTTACTCACGAGGCATACCCTGCGGGAACCCGCTACCTGGTGGAGGAGGCACACCACCAGGCATTCCGGGGAAAGGGGGCGGCATGCCGCCAGGGAAGTTGAATGGAGGGGGTGGCATGCCGGCTGGGAAACCAGCTTGTGCTGCTGCGGCCGCCGCGGCAGCTGCTCCGGGTTGGTTTTGAGGCAGCATGGGATTAGCGTGGGCTTGGCCTTCGGCGGCGTAGGATGAGGTGATGGAGTCGATGACGGATTGAGCCTTCTCGTGTCCGATTTGTTGGTAGTAGTCGACGACGTTGCGTAGGTGATTGCGACCGCTGTTGTGGGCCTTGCGCACGCTCATCGAGTCGTGCGTTAGGTAGACGTCGCAGTAGTCGCAGAAGACTGAAAATTGGTTTGTTAGTATTGCCATTTAGGTACATACGTTTTTGCGACAGCTACTCAAATGATGAATATGAGTCGTAGGATATAAAAAGTACTTACACTTCGGCATCTTGACGATATTGTACCTGCTGCGATTTAAAAATGAAGGAGTGGTTGCGAAAAAGAATGAATGTGATTGAGTTTGCGGATGCGGAAGATACAAAAGATACTTCTGTACGAAGCAAAGGTAAACGGGCTGGAGCTTGGACGCGAAAAAGAATTGGAGACCCCCTGGTCAATTGGGGTGAGGCTTGAGTAGCACGTGACTAAATAGCTGCAAGGCTATCACGGGGAGATAAGATCGGTGATGTTTAATTGGATAGAAACTTGAACACGTATTACTACCCGGTACGAAGGTACATCGGAAGACGCTCTGATCTCCTAAAGTTTGGCTGTTAGTTCTTATTCGACACTCTCCCTTTTACTTATACCAGAACAATAATTCGGGAGTCGAAGCAATACAAGCCCGACATACACAATAAACACAATGGCTTTGCCACGAGCATTGCTGCAGTATATCTGTGGCCTCGTGCTATTAATAGCTTCTGTCAACGCTTTGAAATTCGACCTTACAGCTCGTGGACCAAACGACAAGAAGACGGAACGATGTATACGAAATTTCGTCGCGAAGGACACATTAGTTGTTGTTACCGCTACGGTCGGAGGAAGTAAGGGGGATGGAATGATCGTCAACATGCACGTATGTTATATGAATGCTCCTCTATTTATCTACATTACATGGGGCAAGTTGAGGAATCGACTAACCCTGCGCCAACCGGTTTCTAGATTCTAGATAACGTCGGCAACGAGTACGGCAAGCCTAAAGATGTAGTCGGCGAACAACGAACTGTCTTCACCTCCCATGCAGACGCTGCGTTCGACGTGTGCTTCGAAAACATCATGACGCATGGTATGTCCCTGACCCCAGTTTTGCTATGTCTTTTCCTACTCTACTACGACCTAGGGAGAGGAACAGGCTAAACCAAGCTCCCAATTCAAAGCTCTTAACCAATTCAAACCAGCGCGCATGAACAACCCAAGCCGACACGTGGAGCTGGATATCGATATCGGCGCCGACGCCAAGGACTGGTCCGCCATCCAGGCCACCGAGAAGCTAAAGCCCGTCGAGACCGAATTACGTCGTATCGAAGAGTCGATCGCTGATATTGTGAGGGAGATGGACTACTTAAGAGCGCGAGAGCAGAAGTTACGTGATACCAACGAGAGCACCAACACCCGTGTTAAGTGGTTTGGTATTGGCACCACTCTTCTACTTGTCGCACTATGGGGCTGGCAAATAATGTACCTACGTGCCTACTTCCGATCGAAGCACTTGATTTAAGGAAGCGAACCCGAATACATATCCCACGAGTTCGAGGATTTGTCAGGCTTTACCAGACAACTAGACTTAGACTGTCTATTTCTAGCAACGCTTAAGCGACTCTGCCGTGATTAAGGAGTCCCGGATTTACAGAGGAATCAGGAGGGAGAAGGGAGGCTACAAAGGCGTGATACGAGTATTCCGGAGGGCAAAATGGATAAGGGTGGCATGGAACACGATATCTTCATGTCTTGTACGCATAATCTGTATAGGTGTCTTCTGGCATCGAGGAGTCGGGAGACGAATACAAAAATGAATGAATTGGCTCGAATCTAATGGCTGTATCCTTCGACTGAGCATACCATGAAAATACCAGATGTGCTGAAGATCAATTCCCAAATAAACGTTGGAAGGTATAATTATCAGTTGTTTCTCTTTGCGTGCTATGAATTATTATAAGCCATATACCCTTACCTGTGTGTAATGTGACATCTAATCAACGCCGATCTGATCGGGGATGATCGGAATATTATTTGCATAATTTCTTCATATAAACACGGGCAGACGGGATACCCCGGACACCAAGACCGACCGGGCCGGCGGGAGAGGGGCGGCCTCGGTACCTTTTCATATGATCTGCGAATGACAAAGCTCCAATTGCCAATTGCATCGAACCTTCCTTTAGAGCTTCCTACCTTAGCTTTTTAAGCTCTCCAACTACGTCAATGAACTGACTCATTCCTCAATTGGAATTTCCACCAAACTCAAACTCAATTCCAATTTCATTCCCTTCTTTCTTCATTTCACGTCATTGACGGATGTGAAGAAGACATCACGATACACGACGATTATATACAATTTCGTATAGAAAGCTAGATACTAGCTTAATTATCTAGCGACAATGGCTTCAGTAGCTTCAATATTGCCTCGTAATATGCTACGCTCAGTACAGAGGATATCCTCTGCCAGCTCCTCCGCACAACGATTATTGCTTCAGCGCCCATTGAGTAGCTCTCGTGCGCTGCGAGCTGGTGTCTATGCGACCAATCCACCACCCATGGAGCCGCACAAACAGCGGGACCCGCAGCAAGCAAAAGAGCTTGGCGTCGGCGAGCTTGAGGGCACGGAGTTCCGCGTTGAGCCCGTGCGACGAGTTGACGAAGACGATGGAACAATGCGAGCACGATTGGTTTGTACGTCGGACTCCAATGCTTCCCTTGCTTGAACCCCTCGCTCGTCAATCACATGTCATTATAGCTAACAATAACACAGACCAAAGCCGTAAACGCGGAACCTTAGAATCCGACCTTCTCCTCTCCACCTTCGCAGACGCCTATCTCCCCACCATGACCCGTGAACAAATGACCCAATACGACCAATTCCTCGACGAAAACGACTGGGATATATACTACTGGGCGACCCAAGAACCACCCTCCAACGCCATCTCCTCCTCATCCCCGGCTTCCCCCACTAGCGTTCCGACGCCCTCTATAGCAACCGAAGACACAAGCTCCGCCTCCTACGCCGGCGGCGCCGAAGCCATTCTCTCCGAGTCCACGCCGCTCTCGGACTCAACATCCACTACCGCAAACACATCCGCCTCCGCGGAAGCCGTATCAACAGGTGGTCTCCCACCTGCCGGCGACGCAGGCGAGGGCAAAGAAGCAGCAGCCGCAGCCGAGGAGCCGTACCGCACACAAGGTGAGACGTTTTCGGGTGAGTGGGCGCAGACTGTGGGAACGTTTAAACCGGCTTATCGCCCGGTGCCTGCTAGGTGGCGCGATAGCGAGGTTTTGCAGTTGTTGAGGGAGCATGTGAAGACTAGGGCTAAAGAGAAGGGTGGGATGGCGTTTATGCCTGCTTTGAGGGATCGTTGATTATGAAAGCCGGTTGGGGGATAAGTAGGAGAGGATGGGATGAGACTTATTTCATGTATAGTTCAATGGGGTAGTTTTCGGTATGATTATAGGTGAGGCATTTCAGTCGTCAACGATGTATAGCCCGTCATATGGATTTGACGGCGGCTACCCATATGAGCCACTATGAAGGACAGAAAAAAGAGGAGAAGGCAAAAATCCAAAATATATTTATATCTGTACTCAATAAATTCTATCAGAATCGGGATCTATCCGATATTTGAAGTCGTAGTTAGGAAAGTCTACCCGGAGTACGTGTTCTTCACCAGATCTCTAAGTTTTATGGCCCGATTTCTTGGGACCCAAATAGTCACAACTTCAAAAGCAGCAACACCGCTACAATATATGTAGGAGTCAAAAGTATCAATGAACAACTAAGATATAATCACGCCGCTAAGATATGCATGAACCGACTAGTCAATCAACTTTATCTCATCATTCGCCTGTCTTTCCCTATTCCCCTGCGGGATATATGTATGGTGTGTGTGTATCTGATATATCATTATCTCGTAGACGTTAGAACAGCGGTTATCAACCAGCCAACAAACAAAAAAACGCAACAGGATGGATGCTAATAGCAACACGGAAGTTATAGAAAAAAACGGGAACAAAAAAACGCCTTTGCTCCTACTCCTACTCCCCATGCTCATCTCATTTCGTTTCGTAGGTGCTCATTCTTCGAACCCGACTCCGAAATCGAACAATATGGTATCATATTTTGTTTCCAGCAAGCGCCAAAAAAAAGCCAGCCAGCCATCCGTGCATCCGCACCAGTTCTCCCTATACCCCTTTAGAAACGCCGTCCTCGGTGGATGAAACGTACAAGCATAAAAAACGGGAAGGTAGAACAATGAATAATTTTCTGGAATTTTTACTTTGTTTTGTTTATCCTTAGTTTTTCATATGCTTTACGCAAAACTTCAACCCCCACCTTCCGGCGGTAATATCCTACCTAAACTTCTCAGGACCTCCATCACGGGCATATCTTTCGTACCGGCGCTTTTCCTTTCTTTCTCCTCGCGTTCCTTTAACCTGCTCGCGCTAAGAGCTAGGACTCGGTCTGCTTGTTGACCACCTGTGGCAACCCTTCGTTCTAATTTTTGCACGTTATCTGCTAGGTGGTCGATCTTGTACCCGAGGGATATTCGGAGAGCTTGGAGTTGTGAGTGGAGTTTTTGCGGTTTTATGGATGAGGATGTGTCGGTGAGGGATGCTAGTATTTGCGCTTCGTCGGAGTCTAGGAGGGAGGTGTCTGGTAAGGGGAGTGAAGTTGTATCGGATGATGGAGAAAAAAGCGGTGGTAGTTCCGGAGGCGGCTGTTTTAATGTTTGCCATGTTTTCTTTTCTGCTCTTAATCTGTGCATTTCGTTAGTAATTATACCTTCATCAGATGAAGATTGAACATACCGTTTTATCCTCTCCTCTAACGCGACTATCTTCTCCTCATGCTCGATATTTCGCGGATTCGGCTTGACTATAGCCGGCGGTCGTGGTATATCATCTCGCGTGAACCAATTCGAAAACTCCGATTTCGAGGCAAAGTCCTTTAACAGCTGGTCCTGAATCGCTCGGGCTGCAACACAAAATATTAGCTCATATATAAGCAAGAGCGGCGTTTCCGTCTCGTAAAAATTCCTTACCTCCCAGAATCTCATTAGAATTCGAGGATCCCAACGGCGGTTTCGCGGACAGAGCTCGCTCACCACACCACGTGAGCAATTGCTTCATGCGACGGGGTTCCATCAACTCAGCCTCGATATGTTTGTAAAACTCGGCGGGATCCACCGCCTTATGCGGTATTGCATTATGACCGTTTTCGATGAGTGAGCTTGCTCTTCGCCCACGCATGCCCAGACTACTCCTGCGAGCACCCGTCTTTCTCCGCATTTCTTTGTTGCGATTCATTATTGGCGTGTCACTAAACGGTAGCGCGATCTTCTTTGGTTCTATAGCTTCCTCTCCACCGCGTCTTGCTCTCGGCTCGTTTACCGGTGTTAATTGAGCTACCTCTTCTTCTTGGGCCTCCTCCTCGACTCGCTCCTCTACTCGTTGCTTTCCCTTCCTAGAGACTCCATTTACGGCCTTCGGTTGCTCCTTTTCGACCTTCTCTGTTTTTTCTAGGGAGGGACGTCCTCTTTTTCGCGTATTCCTTTGCGGTTGTGCTGGCGGTGCAGGTGCTGATACTGGGTCATCTTGATCCGACGTTATCTGACTTGATCTCCGCTTCGTTGTTCTCCTAGTAGGCGCTGGTTGTTGCTGTACTTCGCGATTCTTCGTCTGTTTCGGTCTCCCCTTCTTCGATACAGGCGCAGGTGCAGGAGCTGGCGCGGGTTCATCCTCGGGTATCGGTTCGGGTTGTGTGGTCTTGACCCTTTTGGATCCTCTCGTGAAATGGAAATCACCATCCTGCTCGTCATATGCTATAGAAATAAACCGCGTGTTAGTAGCCTGACCGCCATTATACATAGTGTCCTCCCTCGAATAGCAGGAACGTACCGGCAAGACGCGAGCTCCTGCGGCGCTTGGGCTGATTGCTCATGCTCAGGACTTGTAGTGGCTGACGGGTTTGCACGAGGGTAGTCATGGACGCTGGCGTTGTGTGCGCATCGGATTCGAGATAATAATAAATTTGCTACAGAGGTCGTTCAATTAAGAAGTAATAGTCGAGGGAGAATTGAACCGAGTCGTCGCGCGTAGAAAGTCGTGATGAAGTGAGGGTGAGGGTGAAAAGAAAGGCGGCTAAGTTCCCAATTTCGATGCTACCTCTAAAACCGCGTCGATCGACCCAATAAATCAATTAGCAATGCGTTCTTTTCAAATCAATTATACCGGATTAAATGTCGAGTCGCGTGAGGGTTATTGTGCATGGCAAATATTAATGTTGCTCTTTTTTTCCTTTTCCTATCAGGTTCGACTTTGTTTCGGTTACGGTTCGTTGGATTCGGTCGGCGTGGGCGTGGAGAGTGCAGGGTCTGGTGACGAGGCGCGAAGATGTTCCTTCCCAATCTCAATGTTTACATTAGCATTAGGTAGATTTTAGTGCACGGACCACTACCAGCGTAGCCTTGCACTAGTCCATCTGCACCCACCCACATCTATCTATACCTTAGTTACGTAACCACAATACAATCATTAACCATTCATTTAAGTATAATCTATCTCAATTATGCGGTTAGAATAGCATATTCAAATCTGAGGTTATCACCACGTTCGTTAGCTCTATTAATAATACGGCAATCTACGGTTTTTAGTACACGAGATATTCTTAACACGTCAAGTCACGCATGTTAAAGACTAAAAAACTCATTATGACAGTCGCATCACTTGCTAAGCTACAAGCGTCCGTGTATCAGCTAGCCGCTAGTATAAACGTTGGAGCCGAAAAAAAGTAGACCAGATACTCCGGAAGAGGACGGAATACGGCAGACCCCTATTGCCTATTCTATCCTCCTCAACGCCTAGAATGATTAATAAATAATCAAGCAATCCCAAAAAAGCTCCATAAACACCGCTTTTTAATGTGTATGCCCAGCCAGATACGTACATATATCAATATCAACCGATAAATAATTGGCCAAGCCGTTGCCATGATACGTCTCTTCCTTTTTTCTTTCAGCGTAAAAAAGTCGTCGACGTGCCACGACGCAGGCAAAGCCTAAACGCCCTATCGTGCTCTCGTCAATTTACGAATGTTGTTACAGACGCAAGAGTAAAACAAGCAAGCGCTTCCCTACCCGGGAACGCCTGTCCATCTCTCGTGCCGTGAGAAGAGCAAGAGCGCCTCATTACTTTTCCTACCACCCGATACCATTTGAGAGGCCTTTTGTAATAAAGACAAGCAAACCGCTTGGTCGCCAACATTGTTGAGGGAGACGAGACTTTTACCATCCGAAACCCCTTAAGTGTTGATCATTGAGCGGGTTGGCTACCAGTCGGGTCTGGATAGACTGAATGGTTTTGAGAAGCGGCTTCATCATCCTATGAGAAGCGTCGCTGTACTCCTTGTCCAGCCATTACCGGTTGGTTTGGGATAGGCGCTGCCATGCCATATGGGTTGATCTGCGGATTATAAGTTTCCATTGCTTGTTGCATAAATGCTCCGTGTAACCCTTGTTGCTGTGTTACCGGGCAGTCTTTGTGGGCTAGTAAGAGGGTCTTGAGGTTAACCACCTCTTCCCTCAGTTGAGAAATTTGGGCTGTTAAAGCGTCATTCTCACTGCTAAACATCTCCACTTTGTTTTGAAGATTAGCTAGCCATTGCTTCTTTCGCTGACGACACTTCAAAGCGGCAACCCTTGATTATGTTAGCATATACATCGAAAGTAAACATTGAATCAATGGCATACCTATTTCGCTCGAGGAAGTTCTTACGCTTTTCCTCGTCAGTCATTTTTGACTTGGGTTGAGAGCCATCGCCCTTCTCATCTTCATCATCATCATCGTCCGATGAATGATCATTGCTATTTATCGATGATGCCGTCTTGGGCTTCTTGTTGGCAGGTTGCTTTGCCGGCGCCTCTTCAGCTTTGCGTCGTCCATTCGTAGCCGCAGCACCCCCGCGCTTCCCCTTTCTTATGTTCGGCTTCGCCGGCTCACTTTCTTCCGAAACACCACTGGCCGCCTCACTAACCCCCCTGGCAGGTGTTGAGGAAGTTACGCCGTTGCCGTTCATGTGGGGTGAAGCACTGCTAGATTGGTTCGGTTGGGGTGGAGCAGGATGAGCATGGACTGGTTGATTGCCACCCACTGGATATTGTGTTTGTGTGCCGTTCCGACCTTGTGCACCTTGAGCTAGCATATACAACCCATTTGCAGCGTCGTTATCATGCGGGTCAAAAGCACCCGACGCTGGCTTAGCTTCAGTCTTAACTGTCGCGCCGTTCGTCTCCGCAGGTTGCGACGTTGCGGGCTGGGGTTGCTGCTTGTCACGGTTTGCCTTCGCCGCGGCTGCGCTCATAGCAGTTCGATGAAAATCAAGAGTACTAGGAGTTGCAGTGCCACTTGCTATTTGGGCAAAGAGGGCTTGCGAGTTAGGACTTGGGGCAGGAAACATAGAGCCACTCCCACCCGGTGTTAAACCTGTTCGCAGAGAACTCTCGTTAGGTGTAAATCCTCCACGAAGAGTATGCGATGTATCGCCGAAATAGTCATTCGCCGGGCCAGAAAGCATCGCTGGGCTTAGCGGTCCCGTCCTAAGAGATCCGCCTCCCCAGTTGAACGGCGTGTTCCCGTTCCCGGGTAACAGTGACGACGGTGAGGTTAGGGCAGCCACGCTGGGCAACTTAGTTCCACCCGGTGTTTCTACCGTACCTCCCGTGCCAAACGACTGCTCGAACGGATTGGGTTCGAGGCTTAGGTTACTGGAAAAGTAATCTTCGCCCGGCTTAGGAGGAGGCGCCAGCGGTCGACCTGGTTCGTTGTTGGTAGCGGCTTCCGACTTGACTTCGGGTTTCTTGTCGCCGTTGGTTTCTACAAAGCGACGACGGGGGTTAGCAATGACGTCCAATTGAGCGCATCCCAATTGCATGCAATCGGAAACGACGATACTAGATCAACGCCGACAACAGTACGGAACGTTTACCGGTGGTAGTCGGTAGGAAAAACGGCAGGACAGTCAATACAATCGGGGAAATGCTCACCTGACAAAGGATTTTCTGACGACTTAGTTTCAGTTGGGGCCATGGTGACGACGATGACGAAGTTGGGTTTATGACGCTGGAGGCGTGGGTGCGTATGTGTGCGAACGTTTCTGGGGAAGGAATATGATGTAACAATACGCTTGACGCACAACGCTGACTTGGGGAGGCAGCTTGCAAAGGGGAGAAAAAAAAAAGTAAAAAGGTAAACCACCTCTAAGAAATTAGCAGCGCCTGGTCGCTACCTAGGGTATCGTGGCGATTAATTGATGAATGAGTGACGGTATAGGCTAAGCCTAATGGTTTATTGTATTATTGTATCTGCTGGCGCACAGGGGGTCCCGTTGCGTGGTGGTATGTTGTTGTGTATTGGGGTTGACGCAGATAGTTCGATAGTTCGAGGTGATAAGTTGCAGGTGTGTCGAAGAGATGTTGGCGATGAGGTCATGAGGGAAGAAGTGACATAAGGGGTGGTTTTTGGGAGAAAAGGCAAGCACAGCAGACGTAAAGCCCCCCGAAAAATGCTTGGAGCCGAAGGTGGACAAGACCCGCGCTAGGCATGGATTGATCATCCAATGGCCGTGTGGAAGGCGTGATCGAAGATCCCCTAGGTACCCGTACAGTGCGCCCACGTAGGTACGTCTGGTACGTCTAAATCCCCGTTGTTTTAGCATTGGTTAAGCCTGTTTGGGCAGCCTGCTAGCGTGGAAGGCCGTTGATACGTTGCTGTCAAGTTACGCTACGCTATTTACTAGGTTATACTAGGTATAATACGTACGGTACATACTGAGCCAGACGGTGATTCGTCCGGTTACTGTAACTGGACGGGGCATACTACTCCATTTCTTCCTCTTTGACCCGATGGGTCCAAGCCCAAGTTCGCGACCACCCAACCGTCTATACATTGAGATTACCGTATTAAAGAGAGAAGAAAAAAAAACATACGAGGAAGTAATTTGTTGTACCTGAGTAGTTTGTTAGAAAGCAAATTTCTATCCCCTTTCATATTTTTTTTCAAGCCTTGTTCAGTCGCTACTATCGCCCTTTCGAAGATAAACAAAATACAACATGATGACTAGATGACATCGTCATCAATATTCAAATCTTATCTCGAATTTCTCCGGTTTTTTGTCAGCATGTCGCTCGCAGACCGGCTGGTACCAACCTTGCTACGTACCTATGTACCCAATTCCACAGGTTTATAACGAACGAACGAGCAGAAAAAGACAATAGGTGGTAGATAACAAATTCTAACCTTGTCTCTATGGATCGTGGTATAATAAATCGGGTATTCGTTGTGGAGTTTATTGCCGGAGCAAACCTGTTAGTGCGAAAATAGGCATAGATTCTATGTGGATAGCGGATATAAGATCTTGAGACTTTATTACAAAGACACGAAGGGCAACTTAAGAGATCGCGATCGAGGAAGACTAAACAGAAAGGAAAACATAGACTATATAGAAAAAGGTTAGGAAAAGTGGAAAGTAGTATAGCAGTATGTGAGGCGCGACTGCGATAATCAGGGAGAAAAAGAGAAAGAGACAAAATAGAAGATACTGAACTCTTGTAAGGAACTAAACTAATATGGGAATTTTAGTTTCTTAGAATATTTATCTAATATGACGCTAGTTGAAATGCGGCAAGCTCATCCACACCATCCTACCTAGTGTATCTTGCCATCCAACATCACTTTTTACTTTGAGAAGTGGCAAAAAAAATAAGAATCTCTTTCTAATAATCTTCTCTTCGAATCAAATCCCCCGGTCAAAAAGATGCAAAAGACCCCAGTCATATCTCGCCTTTCTTAGAAGAACTCCGTTGCGTCTGACAAATCGAAAAGCAACAATCGAGGGAGGCTCCGCCCGGAGGGAAATACATGCATACATACCTGGCATACGCGTGCATACGAAATGAGAAAAAGGAAATTTTGTTTGTTGAAGTAATACACATGTAGATGGATGGATGGCACTTTGTATAATCCAATCAACTCGTTTAGCGTTATGAACGATTTGCAGGTATGTGCAATAGAAACATGATTTGATTGATTGATTGCTCTCTCCAAGTATTTCTTTGGATTCTCCATTTTCTAAAGTTAAGTTTCTCTTCCCATTTGGCCCATTTGGTTGTTGCAGATTCTACAGCGTTGCGCCTTCTCAAAGCATTCCAACAGAGGAACAAGAACGTCATTACCAACATTTGAACCAACTTCCTTAACTAAAAGGTACATATGTACCTGAGTACCTAGGGATGTAGCGAAGGTCGCGTCGAACTAGAAAATTTCAAGAAGGAAGAACGGAAATGGGTGGTCTGGGCGGGAAATTCGCAACAAATTACGTCACTCTCCCCCTAGGTACCACGCCCAGTGTGAAATAAATCCTTGGCTAACTGTGTCTCGTTCTCTTTTTTTTTTTCACTTCCTTCTCTCTTCAACATCCCCCCCTTGGATTTCCCAAATTGGAACCAGGCTTCGTATGTCCTAGGTCCCGTTGCAACACTGGAACATTTCGTTATCTAGTAACATTTTGTGATTATCCATGGTCGAGGGATCCGCCTCCCAAGATCGTGGATTGACTTATCACGCACATGGCAACAGGCGACACATCTCAGCAAAGCTCGAGCCTCATTGCTATTTTTCTTCCAACCCTTTTATTATGAACACGATCGTCGCATGAATAATATACATTGTTTCTATCTTCAGCAAGAGGATCCAAATTCCTATGTTTCTATTGTAAGTCTCTTTAAATTGTGTTCCGGCCACCTAATTCAAAGTCGCAAGATAGGATTCCATCCATACAGATACCTCTGCATAGGCAATGACGCAAGTTTTACGGCATCAGTCATTCCTCCCCGCCATTGATCTTGGAGTGGCTTGCTCTGGTGTCACTCTCTACCATATTAGATGTACTAGGAAGGACAAAACGAGGCGTTTTGTTCTCCTCGTAATCCACCAATTACAGGCATCAAATAATAAGAATTGTCGCATCCATCTTATCTAGGGATTGCATCAATATTATCAGTATCATCACCAACTTTTCTCATCAACATTCCCAAAGAGTTATCATATTATATAGTGTTGATTCTCACCGCTATGTCTCGGACGTCAAACCGGCCAGATTGTCATTGACGCGCTTCACTCTACCGATACCCTCGTCTCACATCCTGTCCCTCGGCAACGGTAACATCCAAATCATCATCACACAACGTCTGAATACATTAGCGTCGCACCACATACTACCGGTCCTCTCGGCAGTGAACTCCGGATAAAGCTACTGGAGAAGCTACTTGGAAATTGTCCTCAAAAGGCCATCCCAGTTCTGCAAGAATCTAACCAATTAGCATACGAAGCCTCGGGATACTAGACAAAGCTTGGTTGAATTTTCCCATGGTTTCCCGAGTCGGAAATCTCAAGAATTCGACCTACTACCGAGTCAGGCTTACTAGCGGCACCAGGCATATTACGCACCTACTATACATATACTACCACCCAATACCGATCTATACCAAAAACAATGTAGGCAATATAATAAATCACTAGATCCAATTCGACAATATCGACAAGTTTAAAGCACGCAACAATCTAGGTAGTATGCAGGAAATGTTGTGGACGTATGAAGTCCACCGAAACGTTGGTATTCACTTGATTTGAATTTCCTATTTCAGACATTCCAAGATGGAGTGGAGAGTAATACGACAGACAAACGCGCCAGATATACATACACACATATCAACAATTCCCATAGCCCCTCATTTTTCATAGATATGTTAACCACCTTCACAACTTTACCCCATCGTCTCCAGCCTTGGCTATCTTGAATCCGTGTCTAGGCGCATGTACTCTAACCGACCCCGATGTTCCCCGCGTTTCTATCACGAACTGGGTGTCGTCTATGCCCATCAGCTTGCCCCGGTCTTTGTGTAAAGAGCCCCAATCCGTAGGCCACATTTCAACATCCATGCCCGCCTTTAGGCCCTCGGCAGCGACAACCGGATCCGCGGGATCCACGCGGAGTTCATGTTCTCCAAATCCGGCCTTCACAATCATATCTGCAGCCTCGTCTCCGTTTAGGGCCGGCGGGGTCCGGACGGTCTGTGTTTGTGATTCAATGGTTTGTTGGAACCGCTCGAGCCAGCCAAATACCAAAGGAAATTGTTCCTTGCTGATGAAATCGGGCGGTAGTGCGCCGGGAATGGTGGAGATCCAGTGTATCGGCCATATAGCCTCGAGATCCGCTAACGAGGGTCTGGTGGTTTTTAATAGCCAGTTGCCGCCAGCTCCGAGAAACGTCGTTTCTAACATGTGGACATACTGACGTACCTCAATTAACGCCTGCGGTCTCATCGCCTTTAATACCTCGGGGGATAACGGAAGGAATCCCTTGTCTATGTCGCTTTGCTTAACGCCTGCTAGGTCCGCGCGGTCGCGAAGGAATTGTTGACCTTGCGCCTCGAGGATTTGCGGTGGCATGAGCATTGCGCAGGACCGGAATATATCACCGCCGGCTACGGCAAGAGAGAGCAAGGCTTCGATACCCCGGTGCTCATCGGGTGTGCCGCTGAGTGGTGGGTATGAATTGCTGGAGGGGTAGTGTTCCTCGAGCTTCTTGATTATTAGGCGCGTGTCTAGGTATACGTCCCATCCAATCGCGAGGATTGGGATGCGTCGGTAGGAGATCCCGAGTTTTTCTTTGAGGTCGGGACGTGGGAGGATGGTTGGTTGGAGCTGGAAGGTAAGGTTAGCGGGTTCTATGTGGGCTTGTTTCTTATTAAGGTATGAGGTGAGTTATAAGTTCAAAGAGCTACTGGTAGGTACCTGTGTGGTTTCGTAGGCTTGTTGGTATAACGAGGTAATAGAGTACGTAACGAGCAATCACAGCGGGGTCTTTTTCACTTACACATTGGGAGTACGGAATCTGTCGCAGGGCCAGGTACCATATTATCCGTGTGGAATATGGCGACCTCTTGTAATGATAAAGCACTATGGACATATTGCTTAATAGGTGTTCAAACAATAGAATTGGGATTGGTGCTCAATGCAGCAGCATATCTAGATATATATCTGCCTAAGTAACATAAAGGAAATATCTATGAGCGAGCTTGTGACCGGTGACCGGTGCTTTGAAGCGCCATGTTTCAGCCACTAAGTAATCGATCGAGATTTATCCTCGCTTATTTTTAGTTGACTGAGTCACGAATGGACTTTTGCACACATCTCCAAAACGGGTTCCTTGTTGACCTCACGACGGCATCGATGAATGATTCCATCTTAGTCCTACTGGGATGTCTGTTATCTATATTATACGCATAGGGTGTTGAGGCGTCCGAGAACCTGGATGCGATTAGGAACCGTTCCCAGCATATCTTGGGGTGACTCACCTTTTCTATGTATCTGACGCCCACTCGTATCCCATCCTCGTCCTCGAATTCTCGCTGGTCGCCGAAGTCGCCGTTGTCTGGATCTAGACATGTCAAACATGTTTCTACGATGTCTGAATATCGAGTCCCCATACATTCGCGCAGTTGAGATCGTGCTAATTCAACAAAGCGATTTTTCGCCGAAGTAAGTAAGAATTCGGCGATGTCTTCCTTCGAAGAATTGTGGTTCGTCTTAAGAAATGCCGACAGAACCGTCGTTTCATTAAGGGGATCGTGCTGGACGAAGCTATGCCACAGGCCGATTTCGAGAAGGCAAACTCCTAGGCTATAGATATCATGTTGCATGATAAAGTCATCCTCTGGGCTAAACCCTTGTCGCGTTGGGTGACGATATAAGTTTCTCTCTACAGCATCATCGCCACGTCGTCGTGTCCGGCCGTCTTCTCTGCGAAAGTCTTCAAAACCAACCATGAAGACCACTGGATCTTCCTTTCTCTGGTCTTTGAACGCAATAACAGTCTCTGGACGGACATTCTTGTGGACAAACCCGAAGATATGTACGTAAGAGATTGACTTCGCCAACTGCTGAGCGATTGAGAACCGGTGGGATAGTGAACTAGGTTCCCTCGTGTTGACCAAATAATCCCTAAGGCTTCGAGGTCCTGTCAACCCAGTTGGTGTTCCGAACACCATCGTGAACGTGGTTTGTGGTTTACTAGTTGACTGATCCCCCCTCTCTGCGACGAAACCTTTGCAATTGAGCAAACCGAAAGTATGAGGTTCATCATGCTGTAGTCGACTTGCCAGATCACGGACATTCTTCCTCGTAATTGCAGCTAGATTACTCTCGACCGAATTAACCTTCTCTATGATATATACAGAACTGGAATCTTTCCTTCGCGCGGTTTTAGCATTAGAGAATGGGATATCCTCGATGTCCATTTCATGTAAGTTGGCGGGTGGGAGAGCGAGTCCCGTAGCATCCTTCGTCTTCGAGGTGGTTCTTTGGAGACTCATACGGATAACTGAGGTAGATGGCATTGACCTCAATCTGGAACTTTGTTGTAGCGCATCGTCTACTCTTGTGTCGTTCATTTTTAGGATTAAGAACCAAGACGGATCGGAAAGCCTCTGCCATGTCTCAAGAGTATCGATGGCCTCATCAAGCTTCTCCTTCTTGAAAGCATACTTCACAGGTTTCGGTATAAGTCTAGTCTCATCCGGGTCATTGTCGTCCGCCTGTATTTTGACTAGGCCTTTCATGATAGATGTTGCAGCGTTGAGCTTCCCAATTAACATGTGCAACGTCTGCTCGTAGAGCAATCGATGTTCATCATCCATCAGACGATGAATCTGTTGTAAGAAGTTTAATTGGGTTTTACAACGATGCCAGCCATTTTCAAGTCTTAATACTCTTTCTTCAATTGCTGCGTCCACACCTTTGAGTGCGCAACATATTTTCCCAAGTTCCTTTCCATACCTATCTAGGTCAGTATTATGTACCTAGTTTTGATGGTGTATATAGCGTAGTCTTACTTTAGACACAAATCCACGGTCGCGACGATCGCTAACCCAAGTTCTACAGACATGGCGGGATAACGACTACCTCAAACGAAAGACGATGACAAACCTAAGAGTACTAGGTGGTGCTGGAAAGGAAAACGAAAGTAGAAGCGTAAGTAAGCAATCCTGGCCTTGGGAATGGCGAGGTACTTCCCCTCCATCGATGACAAGTGGCATATGCAGCCTCATATGTATCCTATCAGCTCCCAATCAGCAAGTTTAAAAGCAGCCAGTAAAATATATATTTTGGTTGGGTATCTAGGTTAGGCATGGAGACGTTTCAGCTCCTGTCGCGCTGTTGCTTGATCTCTGTGTGGTAGCTGTTGGTACGTATTTATTCTTCTTTCCATCCTTATCTTACTTAAACTTGCATCGAATCATCTAAGGTCATCTGTTGATAATACTCTGTAGGCACGTTCAAATTGCCCCAGATTCAAACCATACCACCGACAGTCCATTAATAATCTCGGGAGGGTAGTGCATAATGGCCACCCTCGCAACGGTGCCGGAATTGGTGAGAGACTCACGGCTAGAGACAAAACTCATTGAGATCGAACCTTTTCCTAGGTTAACCGTACACGAAAAACCCCACGATAGGCGATCGACACGTAAAGAGGCATGGATACGCAAAAAGCCACTTGGTCGAGGAGGGTACGGCAACATATGGCTAGAGCAAAGTGTCGAAGGAAGTCATACACCCTACCAATTTCGTGCAGTAAAGGAGTTAAATATCGTGAGCCAAAAGGGACGAACGAGTGACTATCAACGTGAGCTGGAAGCTTTGGCAAAGTTCTCCCAAGAAAAGGTTAGTTTGCGTTGTGCATATGGAAATCGCTAGGCTATACCTTACTAACTAAATAGTTTGTGCGTTTCTTCGTTAAGTCTTTTGGCTGGTTTGAGGCCTCGGATACGCTGTATATCGCAATGGAGTATCACGAAAATGGCGACTTGAGGAATTACCTTGCAAGACACGGGAAGTTACCGGAGAGCCAGGTTCAAGACATCACATGGCAAATTGTCCAAGGAGTGCTCTTCATGCATGAGAATGGTTTCGCACATCGCGACTTAAAACCAGCAGTAAGTTCTACCCCCCAAACCACTATGAGCGTCTATTTAACCAGTTGTGTAGAACATCCTCATCAATACCATGCCCCCAAGCGATGACTGGTGGGTGAAAATTTGTGACCTTGGCCTTAGTAAGAGAATCGAGGGGGAAGTCGAATCTACGACTGCCAAAGGAACCCCTGGATTCATGCCCCCTGAACTTGTACCGGGGTTTGCTGCAGACGTTAGAAATACAGACCCTTTCAAAGCCGACATCTGGTGCTTAGGGGAAACTACCTTCTACATGTTTACGTGTCAAACGACGTTTGGCAATAGTCAGTTGAAAATGTTTGAATACTTGAGAGGGTCGTTGCAATTCCCCTCCCAACCACTAGAAACAGTTGGGGCGAGCGAAAACGCGATGGATTTCTTATGCCTCCTCATGAAGGCAAGACCATCAACTAGGCCTACTGCAGCACAAGCAAATAAGCACCCATGGCTGTTGGGAGTTTCAAATAGCACCCCACTCCCACTACAGTCTATGAAGGTCAGTTCCTCGACAAGTCTCCCCTGCGTGGAAGATGCGGATGAGCCATCTGGAGAATGGACAATAACTGGCCCCGCTGATGTCCCGTCGTCTTTTTCCCGAGTCTCTCAGTCATCATCGTGGGTGACAGCCCGACAGCCCGCTAGACTAGACGAGCAAGATGAACCGGAAACTGCGATACTGCACGAGCCCCGACTTTATAGTAGCCCAAGCCCAGAACCCCAACCTGATACCGATGACGACGAGAGGGGTACCTTGGAAAACTACGAATCACAGTTGTCGCAGCCCGGCTGCGTCAAGACAACCGAATATATGCCAGGTTCATCGCAATCTAATACGGAAGTAATAGGAAATAGTGATGAGACTGCGAATGTCGATATAATTATAGCTGCAAATTTGCGAGCCGTAGCGGATATAATTAGTGGTTTAATTATAGAAGGGGCAATCACGTCGCCTGGTCGGGACGGGCGATCGACATCATCACCACAATCACCACCACCAGCACTACTACCACCGCCACCAGCACTATCGCCCTTCTACTATGGCCAACCACCGCCACCGACACCATTGCCCGTCTACTACGGGCAGCCAGCACCGTATGGATATCATGAGCAATCACAACGACTGGCCTTAGAATACTATCTTAGGAACAGAAAACAAGCTCGTGAGACGTGGCATTATAATCCGGCAGCACGTTAACTTACAGAATACGGCAGTGAGCCGTAAGGGCGTCAGGCGTAAAGGGACGCTTGGTACGAGATATAATGGCTTCCTCCTTTAGAACGGTCTTTTTTTAAATTTTTCATGTAATCGTATTTCAAGTATCGTATTTTAACCGCCCCCTCGTAACTTATGCATTCAAAAGTCAGGGGCTTTATAACCGAGATTTGTCAATGCGACCGCGACCCTTCGAGCCTGAGTAAAATGTGGCGAAACACTATATTCTAGGGGACAAACGGTGTTAGAAACGAAGATAACACCGCGCGTCATAAGAACGGTACCGATACAGGGTTGAGCCGACAGGAGAGCACTGTAAGCTTGAGAAGGATTTGGCGAAGATCTTTGAGATGTCTAGTTGATGGAACCCCTTATCTAATGGTCTACTTTTGCTGCAATTTAAGCTGGAATGGCGATAGATAATTCACAGCATTATTGCGTAGAGTGGTCGCAACTAGCTACCACGAAGGCTCCCTTCTATGCCTCCTTATAGCTCCGGTAGACTTGCCAGGCAGGGCCTTATATATTCCTCAAGTGCTTGTCAATGTCCTTGAGAGCAGTGTGGACATAAGCTACGAGCCCTTTCCTCCTTGCTCTCACTTCAGGAATACCTTCCGTTTCAATACCATCAAGTTTCAACAGGATCTCTTGCATAATGGTCTCGCTAATCCGGCGGTGTTCCTTCTCGAGCTGTTTGTAGTCGCCAGGTGGGTTCGCAGAGAACTGTTGGCATTGCGGCAGATAGTTGGTATTGAAGTCTCTCTCGAGCGCAGCAAGCTCCCGCAATGCGGGCGAATCCGCGGGCGGTTTTTTTGGAGGGACCTGTTCGGCTTCCGGATTTTCTCTATCCAAGCCACTACCCGTACTTCTCGCGCCCTCAGGCTGGTTTGTGTCATCACTTCCCCCCTCCTCATCGCTTCCTATCCATTTATATGTATCTAATCTCCTGTGCCTTGGTATCTTTCCTTTATTTTGCGGCGCCATTCTCTCCATCAGTCTTTGTCTTTGCGCCTCTTCCTCTCTCCGTATCTCCTCCTCTTCTTGTCTTCCTTTCTCCCATCTCTCTTTCCTTCTCTCTCGTCTTCGTTTCTGTGCTGTCGATTCAATATTTAATTCCCCCTCCTCCCCTGTATCCGTTTCTGTTTGTATCTTCTCTGCCCCCAGTTTCTCTCTAGCTTCCTCTGTTTCTATCTCAGTACGGTTGATGGTCTCTGGCGGCTCTGTAGTCTTAGGCCCACCGTCGTTTGAGTTTTCGGATTTAAGACTCGGACTATCCTCCTCGGATAAGTCCTCTAGAAACGGAGCTTTTGGTAACACGACATCGATTATACTGTTGTTCTTAACACCATAATTACGTAATGGGTAGTCATTGTTTTCTAACTCGCGCCCTTTGTATGACATACCAAGGAGGTGCGTCCGTGCGACGTCGAGCTGCAATCTTCGCCCTATTTGGTTCCGAAGGTCTATAACACGCAATTTCCCATCACCGATACTGTACGCTGGGAAGTTGTATAGGAGGACGCGGTCGCCGATTTTAATGCGCAAAACGTCGGGATCAGGGGCAGGGGCAGGGTCGGGGTCAGAATTGGTAGTAGGTTTATCGTCATCCTTGGGGAAGCCATGTTGCTCGAGATCATCGGATGTGATGTAGTTGAATTCATCTTCTGTTACGGTGGGAACCCCTTCATCCGCGTCTTTGCTCGGGAATGGATCTGGTCTGGCTTCGGCGGTGGGGTCCCCCGACGCCTCGTCGTCTACCGCATCATCGTTGTTCTCGACATCGATATCGCTAAACGCACTTTGAGTGTCAGAGGGAACACTTGTCGTAGTTCGAACATAAGTTTTAGTGTCAAATGGCGTATCTCCGGGGTTGGGTAGTTCGTCCATGTCGCTATTTTCCCCACTACCAGATGCATCAATGGGAAACTGTTCCTCTAATCTAGCGGTGGTGCTGTCGCTTCCCACGTTTTCATCTGCATCCGGGTCGCTCGATCTAGGGACAACAAAAATAGCTAGCTGTTCTTGATGAGTGGCTACGTGCCTCTTAAATTTCGCCGCTGGCACGAAGACATCTTGTATGATGCCGTTGTCGACCCTCTTTCCCTTGGTATTTTGCCTCTGCTGCAGTACTGAGGCCCAATCATCGCAGAAGGGACAATCCCGGGCGTTAAATAGGGATGGTATCACACAACTAGCGTCAGCCAATGCGGATAATTGGTCTTGCGGAAAAGAGCCATGTGTGGAGGAGATATGCTCCATGAAGGAGGCTTTAGATTGAAAGCCTTTCCGATCACATAAAGTGCAGTTGTAACGGGACCGATGGTTCTGTAGCTCGTGTTCAAACCAGGCGTTGCGGTCACCAAAAAATAATGAGTTACATTCTGTTCCTCCAACTGTGCAGATGTATGCTTTGAGGTCCCGAAAGGCATGTATCCTATGTTCATGTTAGAATGCTAACCTCACGAGTTGACAATGGTTATAACTGACTTCCATGACTTCTCAGTTTCAATGGACTGAAGAGTGAAGCAAATGGGACATTCGAAAGAATCTTCACCCGATGAAACCTCCGCAAGGCTCGGTAGCTTGAGCTTCGTATCTGAATTGAACGTGGTTGTCGCCGTCATAATTGAGATCGCATCGTCCTCCTCCCCAGTGATAGGTTCCGTTGCTCCAGATTCGGTGTTTTGAATGAAAGTCGTCGCTTTACTTGATAATTTTTCCGTCGCCCCATCGCGTATGACTGGCGCATCATCATCATCGTGGGCATCTAGGCGAGCCTTGTGCTCGCGACAGTATGTCATGAATTGCCGCCGTTTAGCATTAGCGGACCCCAGGCGGGTTGACAATCGTCGATCCTCAGCTTTATATAGTTTTGAATATTTCTGCTCAACGTAGTTTACATCGAAGAATTCCGGGTAACTAATTGTGGATTGCTGTAGCGCCTTTTGGAACCGGTCGCGAGGCCCAGATTTTCGAACAAGGACGCCAAGTTGGAATAGCGACCTCATTGCCTCTGCCATCAGTTCTAGATTCATATGGGCTTCGTCCATCGGCGGGTCGTCGTCGTCGTGAAGACCTGCCCCACCATCGTCATTTAAATCGTCATAATCGTCGTTGGATGATATCTCGCGGTTTGGATTGTCGCCCAAGATGATTCCGGAGACTGTATCTTCGTGAGTATGATGAGACAATGTGCGGATTTTGAAAACTCACGATCTTCTATGGCTTCATTAAAATCGTCAATATTGACTAGAATCTGGTCTTTCACATCTGGAGCATCTGCTAATCGCTGATCTAAAGATAATTTCTTGGTCGGCTTGTGCAGAGCCCCTAGATTTCCACACCAGAGCGAAAATCTATCGAGAACATCAGATACTGACGTCGGAGTTACTACTACTCCGTCGGTCGCTTCCTTCTCTTTAAGTAAGTCTATTAGGTCGTTCAACTTTCTTATTAGGTTGTGACATTTGCTCGAAATACTCTCCTCACCGTCCAAGCCCGGATCTGTAGCCATGGCTGTATACGGCGGGTGCTCATTGATGGCGAGCGCATACTTGGGAAACCTTAGAGTATGTTTTTGTCGCAGACTCTACGATCGCCGTCACTCAGTCTGGTGAGGGGTTATCAGTGGGTGGCGTGCAGGAGCTGACAGGATTCGCTCTATCTGATTGGCGGATGACGATATAAATCCCTGTAAGGAATCCTCTAGATAGAATACCCCTCATCAGCTCACCAGGCTGAGCTGAGCGCTTCCAACTTCATCAATGTTTGTTGGCGCGTCGTTTCGCATTTCCAAAAGATGTCGGGAATCGAGGTGGCTGGCCTGGTGCTTGGAGCCTTTCCACTCGCGATAGAGGCCCTTGACAGATATAGAGAGGTTGCGACTCGTGCGGGGCTATTCTATCAGATCAAGTTAAAGCACAGACAATGCAGAAACCGTCTTGAACGTGAGAAGCTTGTATATACTGGGAACTTGAAGCAACTTCTCTTACCCATGGTCGTCGACGATGAGAAGATCACAGAGATGCTTTCTAACCCAGGTGGACCGAGTTGGAAGGATGAAGCCACATCAGAACTCCTCAAGACAAGGCTCAAGGATGCGCACAACGCCTATATGGATTGTATCGAAAATATGGACGGCGTGATGAAGGGGTTAATACACGAGCTCGCACTCGACTCCAATACTATCACCAAGAGCCTAAAGGCACCGGTACGTTGAAGTGGTCTTATGAAAGGAGGCATCATCTCACACGAGTCTCTAGAAACTATCAACTAAGGAACGATTGAACAACGTCATGACGAAGACTGGATTGGAATACCAAGCTTATAAGATCAAGTTTAGTAACGGCGAAAGCGCACGGAATAATCTATTTAAGGAGCTCAGTGAATGCAATAAGAGCCTGGAGCAGCTGCTAGGAATTAGCGACAAGGAAACACAACTCCTCCAAGAAAGACAAGCGAACACAGTCGCATCCGCGATCGACTCTGCCATATGCAACTTCTGGGTAAACGCCAATAGGCTTTTCGAGGCTCTTGCTACTGCATGGCAATGTTCTTGCCAAGGACAACATTCTACGAGATTACTGCTTCAACACCGAGAGACTAAAACTTCCGATTTCAAGTTATTATTTGCTAAAGCAGAAGATTCGAAATGGAGGATACGAGAAACTAAGATAACGGAAGAAGACGAGCTGGCGCCCGAAGCGGTGAGGAATAAGAGCAAGAATGTCGCGTTCCAAGCAGCGGACCCTCACCAACCTCCCAGTGCAGTAAAACTGCCGAGGAAATCAGCGTTAAAGTCTAGTATGAAGACGACGACGACAACAATGGTGACGCATAGGTAAGTTCTGATTATTATGCATGCATATCTGGTCTCGAGTTAACCGTCAATAAGGCCAGCTCCATCGGTAACCCTTAACACGGGGATAGCAACACTTCCCGAACCAACCACGAAACCAATAG
The DNA here is from genome assembly GCF_022578975.1 of Hypoxylon trugodes. NCBI lineage: Eukaryota > Fungi > Ascomycota > Sordariomycetes > Xylariales > Hypoxylaceae > Hypoxylon > Hypoxylon trugodes. The sequence continues at coordinate 612,245 of NW_026250019.1, read as the reverse complement.
AAAATCTTTGCGACTCGCTGAACGACGTCACAGCTTCTTGCTACGGCTATCTTCCCCATGAAGATTGCCGATACTATGTTTATAAAGTCTCCGACAAAAATGCCGCGACATTTAACTCGATAACACTTGACCAAATTTTCCGAGGACAAATCTCAAAACCCCCTAATCGCCGACAACGCCTAGCTCTATCCTTTATTCTATCATCTTCATTTCTTCAACTGCTTAACACCCCATGGCTTAGTGTTTCCTGGGCTAAGTCTGACATTACATTTATGATGGATCCCGCTGAGCCAGGGACATACGCGCTGGACCGACCCCACCTAGTATACAGCGATCTTGCGGCAAGAGGCGGTCAGACACAATCCGACGAGGACATAACCAAATCTCTTCGTCAGTTAGGTATCGTTCTTTTAGAGCTCTGCTTTGGGAGACTTTTAGAAGACCAACCGTGTCGGAAAAAGTTTCCATCGGTAGACGATGAGGCAGTCAAATTCACATTAGACTTAGCCGCGGCTTTGGACTGGCTTCAAGAGGTAGAAGGGGAGGAAGGTCCGGATTATGCATCTGCTGTCGGGTGGTGTCTTGTGGCTACACGGCCCGGCCGATGGAGGCAGGAGATGCTGCGTAAAGTTGTGAAACCGTTGGAAGGGTATCATCAATTTTTCGTCTCAAAGTCCTAATAGATAGGGTATAAGAAACGGTTTAATTTTCAGGCCAACATATGCATCGAAGTCGAAGTGCCGGGAAGGGACTTAACACCATTATCAGCCCATGGAAGAGTTACATACTTATTAGGAGCCTAGAAAATTTTATCATATATATATTATCATTCGGAATGACCAGTGCGGTGCCATGACCAATTCTTTGTCCCGCTCGGCCCCTTTCGACGTCTGCATATTCGGCCTTAAGGATCGATCAATTGGGATGCAACCTGATTCCCTAGGGATTCCGATGACAAGTCAACGCCCTGGTTGATGTTATTTAACATTGATTCTCATTTTATTACGCACTACCTCATCGTCGGGCTAGTTTCATCGTTATGCCAGAATTCCTACCCCAATGCCAGTGAAACTAGAACGCCTAGACCATGCACCTGTCCCAACGCCACACAGCTTAATCAACCAACTACACCCAACACTTAGACCTTCATCTCTTATACATACTCTCGAGTGTTCTGGGGAGGCCCAAGGTCGACCGTCTTCATGCCATTTGCCTGATACGGAGCATACGAAGCCATACCTGGTATGCTCGCATTCTGCCCCGGTATTTCTTGAGCGCTCCCGTTACCTGCCTGATTATTGGTCTGTAGCCATGGCTCGAGATCGTATCCGTTCGGTTGGTTCTTTCTCTTTTCCCATCGCTTTTGTAGGAATCTCTTCACGACAAGGATGAGCAGCATGCCTGGGAAGATGAAAAGGACTAGGCCCGCGAGGACGTAGTTGAACTGCGACGATTGAGCGAGAGGGAAGCCACTAAGTTTTTGGCCTTGTTAGTAATGAGTTTTCCTGGCGCGACGGACTTTATGTGAGGAACTTACAGGAATCCGTTAATGACTCCCATGATGATGATCACACGACCCATCCACACGTGGATAGGAGCCATCTTGGTTTTCTGCTGCGTCTGCTTGAACTTGCGATGATTCAAGAAGCCTATAGCAAACTGCGCGAAAATGAAAATGAAGATGAGAATGCCGATAACTTGATGAGCGGTATTGAATTTCTTGGACTGCGAACAATTAGTATATACCCCTTCACGTTCCGATATTGCTAACATACCCTATTATAAGTCCCGCTGATCGAGAACCCAAGACTTGATCCGATAATAGTAAGGACGAAAGCAAAGGCCTGATTGATACCATGCCAACGAACCCAACTCCCCAAACGAAGAACAAAAACGCCAAATGGGTATAATCCGACAAAAGTGAGTACCATGATGATCGCATGCATCATGGCTTTTACGTCCTTCTTCCCCTCTTTTGAGAGGCCCTGTACGGTAGCGACGAGCTTGCTGTCTTCCGCCGTGTCGATTATCGGGACACCTGCGGGGCCTGTCGCGTGTACCATATCCATCGTAAAAGTACCGTAATTATAATGCATTTTTAAAGGAGCCTCGAATGAGTCGCTCTTTAGGTTATTATCATCCTCGCCCGTGGCGTAGAGCATATTTTGTGTTGTACTCTTGACGTCGATCTTCCCGGATCCGTCTAGCCATGAACGACAGCTGCTACATCGTCCGTTAAAGGTGTACGTATCATTATTGAGACCGGTCCCTGAAAGCGCCTCTATCTTGATATCGGGTGTGTAAACAGGTTCAGTGTGGCCTGAGCCAAGACGTGGTGATAATGTCACATTGTTGCCGGATGCTGATGGGTATACTAACAGTATCAAGGCGCCGGCCATGTGATTCGAACCGAGACCAATGGCGCCCCAGCTGATACCCGTTGGCATCATAAAAGAAAAATAAATATCGGTAGTGGAGTTATCGGGCACATTGAGTGCAAATGCCAGGTCCTTCGCTGGAGTGATGAAGACCGAGCCTGCGGTCGTGTCTGATGAGGTGCTGCTGGCATCCTGTACTTGTGACGAGACAACAAATGAAGAAAAAATAGATGCCAGGCCCAGCCGGCTGAGCACACTAAAAGCCTTCATGATTCCGCGACAATATTATCAAAATATTATAAAGTGTCAACACCAAATCAAATGTGTTCTATATTAGACCAAGAAAATATCATACGCTTCGTGCCAAGACAAGAGCAAGGAAAAAAAGAAATAGGACGCTGGTGATATTGAAAAGAAAGCACAGAGATGCGACAGATACTAATTAATTCTATACTTCATTTCCCCCGTGCCAGTAATCTACCTCTTAAATAAAGTCACGACACACAACATATGCGCCCTCAGCTCAAAAGCACCGTGATGTGCCAAGCCATTGGAGCAACCCGGCGGCAAACTAAAGTGTATCTATTTCGTCAATGCGTTCAGAACGCTGATTGGCTTACCCATAGAAGTTCCTGGCAATGCAAAGATATTGATTGGCTGTGATGGCGGCTTGGGGGATCGCCAGCCGCCCGGGTTCCTGTAAACCCTGCCGAACTGCCGGACTGCCGCCCTACAGTGGTCCCTATTGCTGAAGAATAGATATTTTTAGTTGATCATATTCGATTGGCTATTTTGAACCACTTATATGTTGAAGATTTGAGATCTATGCATTTGCAACTTGATCTGCCTGAGCGTGGCTTCTTGACTTGGCTTTTTTCTGTATGGGCCAGTCGTATCAATTATTTCATTTCTTTACCACTGTTTCTGTAGCTTGCTGGTTGTCTTCCGAAGTGGCGTCGCTGCATATAAATTGCTTTTATAAACGTACCTCCATTGTGGACAATCGGAGTGGCATGTATCCTTGACATATGGGTACAAGATCTTCAGCTAGAGACAGTTCTCTTAATTGTATCGACACGGTTGCAACGAGTCTATCTCAAAAGCAAAAAAGTATATACATTGATCCCTCAATATATCCTCAGATACCAGTCCGCAAATGGCGGCGCAAATAAATAATACATATTATCATCACAATCGTAAATAATACCCCATCTTCCCATTTCATCTTTCAAAGATCTAAAATCCGTTCAGTTGGTCCTGTGCCTTTATCGTGTCACCCTCGCTCACAAAGTCAAGCTGCGGCATCTTGTTAGCACTGCCTATCCTTGCCGAAACAGTCCAAGCCACGGTCGGGTAAGGTACTCACCAAAACCACATTCGGGTTGCGTCCGTAGTTTTTCACGCAGATGTCGGTCTGAGAAGTGATTGACGCTATCGAGTTGGTGTCGGCTGCGTCAAGCGGGTCTGGGATTAAAACGTCCGGTAGGATCTCAATGTTGAGGTTGTGGTTTGCTAAGAACATCCGGCCATCGGCTGAAGCACCCGACGGTCTGTCAATATCGCACTGAATGAAGTTGTCCTCCGTCGGAGAAAACGGTGTTTCGAACCAATACGTGAATTCATCTAAAATGTAGGGCACTTTAGATACGTCGGCGTGGTAGTCTGCATCTTATTAGTATTTCTGATCACATACGTATCCATCAAAAACTGTTCATACCCATGAACACCACCACTCTATTACCGCTCGAAATCAAATCTCCCAAAGTCGGCCAGTCATCCAGACCGAGTTGGCCATCGGGCGTGAAGACGTAGCTATCTAGTCCAGATGCCTTAAATACGTCGTCATACTTGGTGATGTCGATAGAGTCGCCGTTTGTTATAAGTAGCGTAATAATCTCGTTTGCGTGATTATCTACCCATGTCTTAATGCTAGACAGGTAATCCTGCAGGGTACCCGCATCTTTTAAGATGCACGACGTGTGGCATAGCTGGATCGTCCCGTCCTTATCATGGGTTTGCGACTGAAAAGCAATGTTAGAAATTTTCTTTTCATTTTAATTTCACCCTCAGATTCAATAGAGCTTACTTCAAAAAATCGCACACCCAGATCTAGTTGTTCTGTCGGAGATGTAAATTGGTCATCGGAAGGTCCATTTCCGACGAATGGGGAATCGTGAGCTCCCGCGAAAGTGACATTGCTGTACTTTCTGTCGCAGAGCTCAGCATGGCCGTTACAATCCGCTGCGAAAGACCCTGCCGCAAGGGCAAGCGCCGAAAAAGCGATGTTGTAGCGCATTGTGTAACTGTTTCTATTAATGCGAAAATAAATTAGGGGATAATTAAGAGGTATGTATATGAAGTATATACAAGAATTAAATATTTTCTAATACTGGCCCGAGTGAACTTTAGTTCATCGCAATACCCATCCATCCTCATTACAGCGCGGTCGCGATTATTAAATAGGAATTGTTTGGGTCGCATAAAGGCATTGCAAGGGGAACAAAAAGGTACGCCAATAGGATTTGTACGAAGAATGACCAGGGGTCCCAAGACTCTTTCATCCAAGAACAAAACATTATCAAGGCTCCTTTTCAACATGTGCCTGCGACATGTGGGCGGGCATCCCCGAGTGTGAGAGGAGACCTGCTGTATTTGGTTTTGGCATGTCTGAGGATCGAATAGGATCTCTCGCGCGGCCCACGACGACAGGGGCTCCCCGCCTTCCTTGCAACACCGACGCGCATTTCCTTGTTATTACGCCGTTGTATTGCCTCTAGATCAGATCTACTTTCCAATTCAGGCAGGACAAAACGACGTCGCGGCTCTGGATCTCTCGGCACGATTGAGGCCGTTTTATCGTGGTCACCGAGAGATACTATTAATAAGTTCTTTAACTCGGACACACCCCAAGGCAAACTCGAGTATTGAAGCTCAACTAACTCCACTGGGACTTTAGCGCCACTGAATGCCTCACAGTATCTAGGTCTCGCCTATTAGCCCACATTGATCATCACACGGCGCCTCTTAAGGCCTGTGGTAATAAGAAATGACCACCAATGTCATGGGTATGGTTATTGAGTGGCCAGGTACCGGACAGCGAGTGCGACAGCAGTAAGCGAATTAATAGCCAGTCAAAGCCGCTAAACCAGCATTCTGGGCGTGTTGAGTGCCTTGATTAGTGGGTAGCTACAGGGGAAGGTGCATTGAAACCTTTCCCAGATTGGTCAGCTCTTGAGTTGTGATTGGTCAAAAGTATTCCGGCGCTTGAACGGGAATAAGCGGGACTCGTCGGCTTACAGTATCGTACTTAATCCTAAAGTTTAATTCATCTTCAACATCTAATTTCTTTTCTGAGATTGTCTGACTATAAGTGTGTATATAATCTCGTACGGTGGTGTTTAGTCAGTTGAAATTGAAGTTGGAAGTTAAATAAGGGGTAAGGAGGGAATGTTGGGTCTGGAACAACTAACCGCTCAACAGTGGAACCTAGAGCCTTCGAAAGTACCAGCGTTGTGATTTATTACGTTGTAGTATCTTACATCTTACTAGTTACCAGTAAACCAAACATCACGAGCGAGGGGAAAGGAACGTGGGCGATTATGTTGCATTCAGAGGCTTCTAGCGGTTTATTACCATTTGACATAACGCTGGCATACCTAAAAGCTTGAGTTTTGATATCCGCCGAATTCCGGTTTCGCACAGAAACACCAAAAATCTATTCGCTATTTCAACGAAAATACGTAAGAGAATCCCCTATTACCATCTATTTTAAGATTCTTTCATTCTCTCAAAGGTGCTCCCGCAAGGAAATTACCAGTACTTTAGTCATGTGCTTACCCTGGCACCGAAGGGCCTCACATGCCGACTTCCCGCATTTCCTTCCGCCGGCGTTTGAATCGCCAAGTGACGTTATCACCGATTCCTCCCGTCTTACTAACATCATTTAGGGGGTACGTAAGTAACATGACTGCCATTCCAAGCAGCGCCGACGACACCGACTACAAGGAATCCGATAGGGGCCTTCCTGTTTGCAGGTAGAGGGGTGTGAGTGCGGTTTCTGTCTATCTTCGCCAAGTAAGTCAAGACAATAATGATTCATAATCTCCGTCATAGGTAGAGATCTAATGCCAGATCATACCCTAGGCCATAAAGTACAGGGGTACTTAAGTAGCTACTATGTTAGCTAGATCTCCCAAAGCCAAATCTGACAATGTAGATTGCATTGCAGCAGTCGGCGATCCTCCGGGGACCTAAACGAGACGATGTCCCATGCTATAGAGAAAAGGCGCAGTCATTGAAGACGTCAATTGCCCGGATGTAGAAGGGGGTTAGGGGTGAGCGGGGACGTGGCTACCTCAACTCGCTACTAATTTGGGGATCTGCTCATCAGACTCGAGGGGACTATGCTAGAAAGTCACTAGGCGAAAGGAAATCTGTTTAGTGGGCGATCTATGTCTACGTGATGTACCTGACTCCGCTAACTCGGTGGTATGTACAACCGGCAAAGCGGAGTTCCTTGGTGGTGAGAACCCCTACCTAAGGTAGAGACTGGTGTTGTTGGTGTACCGGAAGTTCTGCTCCGGAGGGATGGTAAGTACTTAACATATCGTGATAAGCGTCGTTCCCCGTTATAGTCTAGATCGTCCCGAGCAAAGGGGCCCGGGGGGTTGTCGCGGCCACGCTACTGATATAGGGTCTAAGGCTATTCCTTCGTCGTGTGACGGGGACATTGAGACGTGGAGATGGCTGCAAACCCTATATTGACGGGAAAGGGAAGCTTTAGAGACAATATACCCAGGCAAGTATGTAAATTAAGGCTTCGGGGTCGCCGAGCTCGTCCAAGATTTCCGAGTCAACAGGATAATAGTTCACGTAGATATCTATCTCACATTGCAGATATTTTTCTTTCTATTATCAATGAATGTAGAGCCTCGCGACTCATCAGATACAACATACCAGGGTGACCGGGCGGGAAGGTGATGCTGAGGCTGTAAATGCTGCAGGAACGGCTAGAGGAGGCATACAGGCGGCATTAGCCAGGTGGTAAGACTATGTTCCTGCATACTAAAGGATGACCCCTGGTAAACCAGGGGGATAATGTGGTTCTTCTTTTGCTAACCCTACTAAATTTTGGTACTTTATCAAGGTTCCCATGGGTTTACTCTTTTTATAGTGTAGGTTTAGTCTTGTTGGATTTTCTTAGTATGATTTCTATCTATCTAGTAATCGCTCTAGACTCCGGCGACGACGATACTGAGAACGGATAGAAAGATCGCGATAGATCCTATCTAGATCCCAGGTGATCATTCTGTTAGCGGCATCGAGAAGTATCAAGTGCTACTTCAATTTGAATAGTCTTTCGAATACCTTCTGGTAAATAGGGTTGTAACGTTCATAACGACGCGCGGCTACTCTGCGTATATCACTACGGTAAGCACCGTCAGGTCTAGGATACTGGAGCTCACCATTGTTATGGGAAAATGGCCCGGAGCACATGCTATTGGGGGTTTTTACTATAATCTAGGACCTGTGATTCCTCAATTCTGCCAATGTGGCGGACTAAAGGCGGATGGAGTAGTCGTGAAGGGCCTACATGTCTTAGCAAAGACGACTACATTAACAGGTATATAATAAGCTGACCTAGTTATAGGTTAGTCTATCTTATCCGCGAATCGCTGTCCTGCTGTGAGAGAATACTCCTCGGAATGGAGACCGATTCAAGTTGATTTGCACTAAGGCTTAGTTTTGCTCAAGATCGCGAGTAGGTCTGCGGCGACCGCGGGATGGCTAAACTTTATTTCAGTCTAGGTTAAGAGGTTCGGCTTTGGAAAACACCTCATCTTCAGAGTTTAGTTGGCCTAACTTCTTCATAAGTTGTATCACTAGAATATTGTTTTACTGTATGGCTGGATAGTGCTTATAAGTAAAATATCTACTAACTGAGGGCTAGCCGGTGTAATGTTTTGGACACGCAGTTACTGGGTACGTCACATTCAAAATAGGGGCCTTGGTATTTTGATGGATCGTTCTTAAATGAGTGAAAATAAAGTGCACAAATAATTTAAGAAACAATGCTGGCAGAAGACATGACATTATCGCATACATGTAGTATGAAGAGGCGACCTTTGCTCTCCTAAATCGATCAAGTTATTGGACGTTAACAATATATCCTAGAAAATCCATGCTGCACCGCCGGGATTAATACTAGGATACCAGTAGATATGATTTGTATGAGCAAGTTACCAGAGGTTACCAGGCAAATTGCCTACAAAATCCCTGTCTTGCAGCTAGTAACTGACAACTATGGTATTTCTTCTGTCTTGACGGAAATGTATAGAATGCCCTTATGAAGCACTAAGTCTTAGGAGAATGAAGCTAGAGAACGGGATGTAAGCAACCCAGGGGTTATGTTTTAGGTGCTATAAAACAGTGAGATGATCTAGGTATATCGGGGCTATAAATATGGATATAGACCGCACATATCGAGTATCTGTTATATCATTGTGGAAATAGCAAAGGTGAGCTAGGTGAACTCGCGTTAGATACTCGCTGGTCCCCAGATTAATGAGGGCTGGAGTTGATGTAATCCTCTCGTCATAGCCCAGATGATCTACCAGATCCCGGATCAACGGAGTTAACCAAGATGTGGCACGTGGGGTAGTTTTCTTAGCAGCTATCCGGGGTATAACCTTGGATAGAAATATATGAGAGCTGAGTGTACCCAGCGCCAAGGATACTCTTGGGGTACATACGGCTAACGCTTGGGAGGTAGCCTTGAGTCCATAGAAAGATTCAGAGTTCAACGAGTCTTGATACATGTGTCCCTTCTGATCGATCAATCTCATTGCATAAGATGCTCCTTATTTTAGTGGAAGACTAGAGCCGATGGCGATGCGCATTTGCGCACTTCTACGTCTGACTGAAGGTTGCAGGCTTAACGATGTTTTTATATAATCAATGCACTCTGAAGGTGTAGGAGGAGCGAGATATCAACCAAATGAGTGTCTATACACTATGCATGTACTACAATTTTAGGTGTATAGAAGAGGATTTAATTCCAGTATTTCTGTCATATTGAGGCTCGTAGTGCTAGTATGTGCAGGGGCTAAGTTATAGTGAGTGTATTCGAGTTTTCAAGGAGGCGAAAGCTGCCCTTTCAACGACTACTCATTATGTTGAACACATGATTACCATAGCTGGATGAAGAAGCGAGGCTAATGATGACCGGTGACCTGGTTGCTTTGGGTGGATACACAAGCTTCTTTATTAGTTGGTGATCTCTAATACCGTTGCTACAACTGGCCTAGATGAAGTAGGCGCCATAACAAGCAGGACAAGCTAGATGGTGCTTAACTAGCCCGCAAGCTGCGAGATGATTGATGGAAAACTCTACCGAGTTTTCAATAGACTACCTGCGTTGAGGCTCTTTGCCCGGATCAGGGTCTTGAGGGTGCTTCTTCCATACAATATGAGGCTTAGCACCCTATATTTCACAGTTCGTCCTGATATACTTGCCTACCTAGGTAGGTTTGCCACTTAGTTTCACGGGACGGCGTCTAGATACATGCTTAGTAGGTAGATATGCTATGTTGATTGCGATTGGTTCTTGCATTCGCGCCTTTTATAGTAGCAGATCGGAACATGCCGTGGTCGCCAAGCATAGTAACTACCAGAAGGCCTCAAGAATCTCGATACATAGGGGGGACATCGTTTGGGAAGTAGGCATTCTTCATGCTGACCGCTCTAGCTGTCAGAATGGTGCGTCGGAGATGTAAAAGACGACACTCGGCTGCGGACGTGCGTCTATTTCCATTGCATGAGTGACTGAGTAAGATATGGTTGTTTGTGGAGATACGCTACCCCAAGTCTCCAGCTTACACTGCGCCGGTTATAGGAGAGGCGACGTCAATTCGATTTGGAGATAATAGCATGAATAAACACTCGTTTAGGTGGTGGGGACAATGAAGTAGATGAGATCTTAGCGTAGATGAATTAAGTACAACCATGGAGGTTCACCTAATAGACGGATGTTGGTTAGAATAAATCACTTAATCTTCGAAATAAACGTCGAAGTTGTGAATAGGTGTATGTAAATTTCAAAATATACAGTCTTATTTCGCATGCTCAATGCCCATTGATATCCGTAATTTGCCAGTCATGTCTCATCAATCCGTAAAATGCACCAAGAAATATAGTCTATAGCAAGACAATATTTGGCGCCTTGCTTTCCACATTTACTAGATATGTCAATCCAGGGTCGTGATGTGCAAATCACCACCCGCCTCCCAATTCTCTAATATCCACACGTATTCTTTGAATTCTTTGGTTGCGTAAATTGTGCCGCTGGTATAGGACGCTACCAGTGCGTCTGTAATGCCACCTGGCCAATCACGCACCCGTGGATTTGGCTGTAAATTTCACGAACTTCCGTATTGGCATAAAGACCTTGCAGTCTAATAACCGTGTCGCGTAATGCGTGTCAAATAGGCAGATCAATCCATTGCCGAAGATAGATCGTTCTTCGAGTCAGCTTGGGGAGTAATATCCCCCTGAGCCGGACATACATATAGTTGATGGCTGTATCAACCAAGCTGTGAGGCACTGTAATAGCGAGAAACTCCGCACACATCCAAGCATTCCAGTATGGTCGCAGCCAAAAAGCGTGGCTGCTAACTCGATAAAAGGATATAATAACTGTACAAAGTTTTCTTGCGAGGCGAGTGCAGATGCGACGCTCGCACCATCGCGGATAAGCGATTTAATATCTGGGCGCGGGGAGGCGAAGTATGACCCCGGGATGTAGCCCCGCCAGTCATATTCATTAGGTGTCGGCAGCCCTCGAGATATCCTATCAAGAATCTATCATTCCGACAGAATGGCTCCGTGGTTAAAATTGACACCTCGCAATCTGTGACATCTGGTGGCCGTGGGTTATTGGAGTTGGCGCCGGCTGGTATTGTTGCATGGGATACATACTCCATGGCTGCATTTGATAGGTCGGGTTGATAGGCACCATACCGATTTGAGGGCATCCGAACTCTGAAATTGTTTGATTAGACTTCAGTTGCAAATTTGGTGGTTGGGGGAGTGTACATACCGGGTTTCACATCCTCAAATGCGCCATCGCTGCTAACACATGAAAGAGTAGGCATAGTCGGAGAACGCGCAGTCCTTGGCATACTAGACCGATCAAAAACCGTAGATGGGGCGCTAGTAGCGAGGTAATTGCCCCCAAACTCATCTGTGGCGGCGGATGAAGAGGGGCTAGATGCGGTAGATGAGAGGGAGCATGGCACAGTCGTGGGCCACGGATCAGTCGCATCGGGTATGTTGCCATATGTCATATTCTGCATCAATGGATAGTTGGGCGCAGACTGTCCAAAAACATGAGAATTGGGGGGGCTGGAGCCATGGAACACTGTATGAAAAGGTTAGCTCTTCTATCGAGGAATATCGGCGCATTGGGCGTACTAGGTTGATATTGCTCGCCGGCGTCAGCGGTACGTATCCCCATGCCATCTCTAATACGACGGAGTTCGTCTTCCAATGTTTTATTTTTCCGAAGTAAAGTCTGAATGGTCTGGTCTCGGCCTTGTTGGCTGCGAAGTTCCTCTATTTCCTTCTCAAGATTTTCGATATGTTCTTTCGTTCGTGCTCGGATAGCCCTCTGGGCCTCTCGGTCGTTGGCACGCTTTCGAGCAAGTTGTGAGGGAGTAAGAGTAGATACGCTTCTAGTACCTTTCTCCGTTTAGTTATTTTTATATAATCTGGGTCAAGGGATTGGATGATTTACCTTTACGCTTCCCAGTCTTGGTAGGTTCTACCGTAGACTTCATGCTGTTGGACATCGTGGAGTCTGCTTTGGATTGGGTTGTAGATTGAGAATAATATTGTTGAGCATAGAACATGCCTGAAAGCACGAGTATAAGAGCAGGTGTTAAAATAAACAATGGGTTTATTTAACCGGTTTCTACCTGTAGATATTGCGACGCGGATATTGCAGGTATATTGGGAGACGTTATATAATAAAGAGAATGGGCAACCGACCCGTTGGTGTAGCTATTGCTAGCATGCAACCGTTATATCATATGTGTTGTGTTAGTCGGACACCACGCCAAGGGTCTCCTCGACCGGGATTGAAGGCCAAGGGATGACCCTGGACGGTTACTAGACATATCGTAGATGGGATAGAGTACTCCAGATGGGATATGGGGTGCTAGCACATAGGTAGGTGGCTAGTACACTTCTAGGCCTCCTACGCAGCATCTGCAAGCGGGCGTCTATGTGGTAAAGGATGTATTCGCTAGTGGCACCATGGATAATAGTGAATTTTTCGGAAGCCATCTTGTTGTGTTCTTAGTGAGTAGGGAGGTAGTTGTCCCATCGACGGGCCCGAACCTTAAGCTCCACTGACCGACTAGCCTTGGTAACGCCCGCGTTCTCAGGCTTGGACAAGAGTAAAGCCCATGTCGAAGCCTTGTTCCCATGGGTTGTGGTAAATAGTGAGGGGAGCAAGGTCGGGGGTATTAATAGACTTTGCACTACGCCACTGAATACGGACTAACGAGTATGGAGCCATTAAGAACTCGACGTGAAAACCTCCAACATGATTTGGAAAGAATATGCCCTATATGACGAAGAACTTGGAAATATTGATTTCTTTCTCATGGCTATAAGATGTAATGCGTTGGTTAGGAAGAGTCTGGAACTAAGTCAATGTGCCAAATATTACTCTATACTGACCTGTTAGGGCCATTAGCATCAATCCAGAAGGAAGTTATAAGTCCAGAGCTGTAGTCCTCCCGGATGTATAATAGAAGCAGTGGTCATTTGCTAGGCGCGAATGAATCTCTCATTCGTTATCATATATTTCTCTGGCCTGGTCCAATGAAATATTGAACGTGATTTCTCCTACTTAGGTACTCACAAGATACCCACCCTAGCTGGCGTATGGAGATGTGCCGGGTATGGGTAGTTCATTTGGTCAATACTCTGGGGAACAGTTAGGTGGCGACGATGCTATACCGTAGTGAATGACCACGTTGAGCCTAATCTTACTCAGTCATCCCGTAACTATTGCAGCGGTTTTAACGCCTTTGAAACGCCACCGGTAGCTTCCGACACCTCATTGCGAAGGTACTCAACGAATTGATGCCAGCGGAAAACGATGAGCGGAGGGGGGCCGTAACTGATAACCAGAAGGCGGGGGCTCCAGGTATCCCAGGCGTGGATGTCTGTAAGCATACTTTAAAGTGCATTTATCTTAGTTAGAGCACTTGGTCCGGTGGTATAGAACACTGCGGTGGTGTTGTCACGTGCACGAAAGGGTCAAGACTGTCCAGATGAGGTCCCCGCTGGTTGTTGGTATGCTACCATGGCTATTTGCGGCCACACCGAAGAGATCCGAGTCCGTTGTAACGCCATCTAAACTCTTTTAACGATAGCTCAGCCGGTGGGGTTGGAATTATCGTCCCTACATAGGTATCGAATCATAACGACGGATGCATCCTAAAGACTAACTAATCTCGTTCTAGTTTAGCACTCGCAAGTGCGGCCTAGGTAGACGGAGAGAAAATTGGAGCCCTGAGGATGATGGTAAAACATCACCCTGCATCATGCAAGAGATGCATGCCGAGACGAGCGGTCCGATCAACTTGACGCGACTTTGAACCCTTTGTGGATCGATTAAGGGACAACCCTCATTACTCTCTCCGAGTATTCGGAGGTCTTCGGTAAAAGGCTGGCGAATTAGGAATCAAGCGATTTCGGGGTTGACATCCTTTACCGCCGACACCAATTCCTCCATACCTCCTACTTCTGTAGGTCCTGACATGCCAGATGGGGGTAAAGCCCAATCGGGAAGAGGGCTAACATAGCTCCAATCACCGCCTGCATCTTCATATCGAAGACTATGTAACCACAACGATAGTTCCTGAAGTCCTGGGTCCGTGTATAATGGTGTGTCGCAGACCTCGCATAGCTCGCCGGACATCTTCTCCGCTTTCTTCTTGTAATACTCGTCCACCATTTCATCATGGTAAGCGACAGCATCAGCTACTTCTTCTTTCCCCATGCGGTTTAGGCGTGTGATTATATCATCGTCTGTGTTCTCAAGCCCCTCGGGATCGTTGTAACCGAGGTTTATTCCCCAGACCCTTTGATTGGCATAAATGGGGTCGTTCTGGATAGGATGTCCTAGATGCTGAAGATGGACCCGTATTTGGTGAGTTCTACCAGTAACTGGAAGGCATCGCACGATCGAGTATCCTTCTTTACGAAGCCATGGCCTGTCTTTCTCCTTATCGGCACCGTTCGCTTTTGAAGCATTTTCAACTTGTTCTCTTCGACTCGGTTCCTCTGGTGGGTAGTACGCGAGCTTCTTGAAGACTGTTCGGGCCGTTTTTCCAGCTGCCCGTACTCGATTTAACCCTAGCTTGGGAGAAATTTGGAGCAGCGGCTGGTTGCAGACTATTTCCTCATCAGGAAAATTGCCAATGACTCTAGCGACGTACTCTTTTCGCACACTTCTTTGCTTAATTTGCACGCCCAACCGAGCAGCGGCCTTGGCATTTTTTCCAACGAACATGATACCGCTAGTTAATCTGTCGAGCCTGTTGCAAGTGTATGGAATCCAATCCGGGCTCCTCCCAGCTTTCATGATTTCGATGACAGAGTTGAAATTATATCTTCCCGCAGGGTGAACCGGTATGCCGGAGGGCTTGTTGATAACAATCATGTCATCGTCTTCGTGAAGGATCCCTATTGGATCTGCTGTGACTGGTGGCTCATGTCGGTGTATTGTATGTGACACCAGCTCTCCATTCTTAAGAATATGGTCGGGACTAGTCGGCTTGCCATCGACGCATATTTGACCTGTCTCCATGGCGTTCTTATAGTATGCTAGCGGTCTATCCCTAAACTCGCTTTCAAATATGTCTATAAGTTTCCTCCCTCTCCATCGTTGCTTGCACCAAGTCTTATAGGTGAAATGGTAAGGAGCAACGCGTCGCAGCCCATTCTCAATGTAGTATGGTGCCGGCAAAGCATTGGGGTCTGGGGTCTTTAGGTCGGGAGCCGGTGCTGTCGTTTCTTCTGAAGGAGTTACTGGATCCGTGATTGATAATGCTTCGATTGCCGGCGTGTCAATCGTGGCGGATGCCGTAGCCGAAGCATTCGGCCCTTGAAGGATCTGACTCATGACAGGCCAACGGGGCTGCTTCACTTGTCAATGCCGTTTGCCTCTGGAAAAGATGGGACCTCTTGTCAAAAAGGACAAAACAGAATTCATGGCCTAATGTGATTGCGAAGTTGACTCCCTAGACATTTAACTTCCGTTCGATCGCGGGGTCCTTGCAAAATCGAGGATGCCAAGATTGAAAGTTGCAAGTGGGAGAAATTTGGCGGTGAAGCCTGGCAGTAGAAACTTACGCGGGCGGGTCCATTCACGGGCCGACATAATATTCCGGTTCTGCTTATTTAATATACATTGGATTTTGCCTCGGCTTACGGGAGCTGGGGCCAACCCTGCTACCGATTTTGGTTCCCTAAACCTTCATCCCATATTCACTTTTACGCCGACCGCGACTTTGGCTTCGAATATTGAATTATGGCCTCAAATAAAGAGTTAAAATCTAGGATTCGAAACGACTATCCTTTTATGCTTGAATATCGGACGCGATGGTATGCTATCACGACTCGCGGAGGTGAAACCCTACTAATAATCGAGTCTAACATCTCTTCAGGAGCGATAACGACATGTACGATCATATGAATAACTCAGTTTACAATTTCCTGTCCGTAATATCAATCGTACCTTATGGTCCCCTATCTAATATGAGACATGGATAGCTTCGATTCTGTGCTTAATTCTTACTTAATTGACTATTGTGGTCTTCACCCGCCTACCTCGGCACAACATCCTCTAATGGCTCAAACGCGTTGCGAATACTTTTCTCCCATATCGTACCCTAAAGTTGCAGAACTCTGCTTACGGGTTAATAAGCTTGGAAAATCCAGCGCTGTCTACGAAATCGCATTATTTGAGAAGGACGTTGACCAAGTCAAGGCCGTTGGTGAATTTGTCCATGTCTACGTGGATCGCGCAACCTTACGGCCGAATTCTAACGGAATGAACACCCAATTACGGCAAGGACTGGAGAAGTTACTTGTGGGGTCAAGTTCTAGCAAGCTATAAACAACGGGCACTATACCAACTGTTGATGCTCCAGCTTCTGGCGCGCCCCATCCTGCTCGCCACTCTTTAGCATCGCCTCTATCAACTCCAGATCTCCAAGCGCCAACCCAGGGGTTTGGTCCGGGTTAGCTATTCCGGATAAGATCGACTCCCCCCAAGCGTGAACTTCTTCCTTGACTCCACTAGTATATTCGAATGTCTTCTCCTCCGTCACAGCATCATTCCCAAACCCGACAGTTGTGACTACCTTGTCTCGATCGGCCTTGACGGAACCTTTCTCGCAAGCGAAATAAAATTCTGTCGCCGACATCGTCGTCCCCACGGAATGTATGAAGGACCCCACTGCACCAGACTTCGTCTTCAAGACCGCGTAGATGGAATCTACAGGAGGCAAATGGCTCGATACCAGCGCAGTCTGCGCTACTAAACTCTCGACGGCATTTTCACCTAAAAGTCTCCTGAAAGCGGCTGTAAAGTGGACACCTCCATCAAGAAGAAATCCACCCTGGTACTGGGGCGTTGTGCGCCAAGGTGTGTTGTAGTAACGATTACTCGTCTCCATCATAGAAACTACGTTGATGACAAACCCCGTCACTTTGCCAAGTTTCTTGATCTCCTCGGCCGCGTAGTTCCATTTCGGATAGAAGCGGAAGTTCTCAGCGATAGCCAAGGAAGCGTTGGTCTCGGCGGAGGTCCGCATATAGTATTCGATGAGTTCAATAGCAGTAGCTATATCCTTGGCGATTGGTTTCTCCGCGAGGACATGTTTACCTGCCGCCAATGCCTTTTTGATATAATCTGGCTGGTCTATGATTGGCAAGGCTAGTACTACTCCAGTTATATCCTCGCGCTTGAGGATATCTTCGTAAGACTTGCCTTCTCCGGAATCTGATGAGTACAGGTCCACTGAAGAAGCAGCGTCGCTGGGGACTAGCTTCGCGGCTTCTTCCGCGGTTTTGCGAGATCGAGACCAGATCGCCTTAATCGAAAGCAGGGGAGAAGCCAGAGCAGCGGGCTAATCGCAAGTTAGCTAGTGTATCGTATAAGGCTCTAATTTTCTCGTCGAGATGGAGTCTCCCGTACGATTTGACCCAACGCCGGCCTCCTAGTGAATACCAGGCTCGACTAGACCATCTTACTTACTATATGCTGCTCCTTGACAAAAATACCCCCGCCAACAATTGCTATTCCTACAGGGTCCATGATTTCGACCTGACTTGAAATTGAGGGGTGCCGAGGAGATAGATACCGGCAGAGTAAGGCTCTTTCTCAAATTTGAGGACAGTTAAGAGAGGAGGCCTTTATTTACGCTTCTTCAATAGCACGAACTAGTCTTTAAATACCAAATCGACCTAAATCGACACGCAAGAAAATCCCCACCCCGCTTCATCTAGATCGTTGCCAAGTTTCAACCGGTCCAATAGCTCCTAAGTCGGGCCTTCTTATTCCGGAGGTCGTACTGCGACGTCACCTGCGCACATGTGTATAGGCCATGAAGATGGTGGCATATACACCAGCAAGCCCCTCACCCAATTGGGTAACTCCGCATCTTCACAAACGATGACGTAATTTATTATACTTACGTACCTAGGTAGGTATTTATTTCATATCTCATCCAACAGAGCTTCACTTTAGACAAAATTAAATCAGTCATTCATTCCAAAGCTTCCAAACACATTCAATCAATATTCAATAACAGAGACCTTACGTGATCGAAGTGCACGAAACATATTTGATTACATAAGTGTATCCATCTAAAGGCGCCTGCGCACGTACATATATACAAGGTTGAAAATAGGTGGCTGGTAAAAAGTACGGTGAGATACGTGTATCTTCTACGAGCTCAATCTTCGCTCGAGAAACATAATCTTCTTGTACAGCGATTATGAAACTCATACTCTATATCTACTTTTAACATATATGATCTTGCAAGATACACACGTAATTGTGATAGTTACGAGCCTGGTTCGCGTTGAAAGAGCTTGTGTTTCTGGAGATTGTCAAAATACCTGTACACAACTCGCTTTTTAAACTTATTACCTACCTACCTTATAGAAAGATCGACACCCAACATGTTCTCGGAGATTTATGATACTTCGGATTGGTTTGGCGACGAGCCAAAGCTGAACGATGCTTGCGATTATCGGGACTGGTTTGTAGCTCTCCAATTCAACGCTCATTCTGCGGGGATCTGGGATCATATCAATCCTAATGGGAGTTTGGAGGGAACGATCGACCCTCATGAGAAGGAGCCTACTTTCGAGAGTGTTCGAGACCAGGAGATTGAACGAAGACGTCAAACGAAAATCTTGAAGCAGCTGGCGAATGACCAAAAAGATGGGCAAAGCACCGACCCAACACCCGGACAAAAGACACCAAACCCATCCGAAACAACAATTCCCACGGAAGATATGATTCCATCAACTAAAGAGGTCGGCGAGCTCCTAAATAAAGCTGTAAACTACTACTTCGCTACATCGGACTACCGAATTCAAATTCAACTCGGGTAAATGCAGATTCGGAGATGGATGGAGAAGACGGTGAACAGTCGTCTCTACCGCTCATTCTTGTCAGAATGTAGCTATGAAAACGATCTAAGTGTTCGTGATGTGGTGAAAACTATCAACACATACTTCGTGCAGCAGGAGCGATTCATGGGAATACCACAATGGAGACAGACATAGGGCCCATGCCTTTCGCGCTCCTCCTTAGTACACCAATCTTGATTGTACATACACGACTAAGCACGATACACACCTATGACACAAGAGATCCTAAGATGTTACCTATCGAGACTAGTAATAAGATGACTTAAATCTTATATTCTTCCTCGCGTCCTCAAAGAGTTGAAGACAGCAACGAAAAAAAAAAGGGTTGCGTCTTCTGGAGGTAGTGTAATACCAGAGACACGAGGCGCGCCTAAGCGCTCCTCAAGTTCCAAAAATATATTAATCTTAAAAAGCAGATTAATATTGTTTGCGAGACTTTGCATCTTCGTAATCCATGTCGATGCGCTAGTAAAGATGCAAAGCTCAAGTTTGCGAGTCGTCGCACTTAATATACTTCGTAAAGTATGACAGCACGGGACTCAGTCCCAAAGATTTGATAAAAAGCCATTAATCTTTAAAAAAGTGCAGATTAATGTCTTTTGCGAGACTTCGCAACCTTCAGTGTCCACGCCGAAGCTCCAGCTAAAGGTACAAAGCTCAGTTTCCAAAGATTTCCCAAAATGCCCTAAGACAAATTAGAGTGGTGAGTTTCCAAGTCCTTGTCTCTGGAGGTAGTGTAATACCAGAGATACGCGGTTTGAAAAACTCGGGGGGGAGACAATCCAGTCACGTCCGGACAGCCAAAGCTAGTGAAAGACCCGGCGTCACTAGCCCTCTGTCACGTTCGGGTCATTCCTTCCATCCATCTGGGTCAGTATGTGACCTGTGGTCTACGGCCTCGGGTGCAATGCGAGATGGGGAGATGGGGCGCGTTTCACTCGGAGCGGATCGAGGGACCGGGATTAGGGGGTGAGCCTGCTCCCAAAGGTTTCTGTATGCTTCCGGGGACGTGAAAGGATGTCAAAGAGAGGTATAGGTATAAGTATAGTTATTGAGGGCGAGGACGGCGGTCGGCGGTCGGCATGGGAGGGCGGGGAGGCAGGAGGAGGAGGAGGACGGCGAGGTAGTCGGAGAGGCCAAAGGAGAGGGGTGGCCAGTCGGAAAGGCAAGAGGAGGAGGTAGGGGCGGAGGGGCGGGAGGAAGGACGGGAGGAAGAGAAACCAGTCGGGGAGGCGAGGAGGAGAAGGGACCGGGGAGGGAGGGTGGGAGGAGGGTGACAGTCGGAGAGGCTAACCAAGAGGGAAAAGGGGGGGGCTAAGATAGAAATGGTGTCAGGGGTAGTCATTTTGGTTGTCGGTAAAAGATTGGAAAATAATATGGAGGGAAAGAGCAAAAAAGAATCTACCACTTGGATAGGATTCAAATGTCGAGGGTTTTAATATGCTATGTTGGTTGGGGAATAAACTCAGAAGAAAGGAGGACATCGATCTCAGTCGATGAATGAAGCATCATCACTTAATGACGTCCAGGGGGTAATTTATGATGGATAGGCTTGTTTATATGGAATGTAGATGGGTCATTGGTGAGATGGGTAGTAGGAGAAACGATAGAAGGAAACAATAGGAAGGGGTGAGGGAGGGGGAGAGGAAATGGTTGGAGTGTTTTGAAGTTTGGTAACTTGCCTATTGGGTTAGTATTTGGGATAAGGGTGAAGAGTGAAGCGTGAAGAAGGATGGGTGGGATGAAGGTTGAGTATTGGAGAAGTCAAGTAGAAATAAACAAAACAAAATAGAGTTTCTGGGAGGTGAAAGTTGGCAGAAGGGATGCTTGAGACCGGGAGATGGAAAGTAGTTGGGTTGGGGACGAGGCGGGATGCTGTTAGGTAGTGGTGTTGGAGGAGAAAAAACCAAGGTAGTTTGTGAAGCAGGCTGTGGCTAGATAGAAGCATGAAAGTGATGGTTTTATACGTACCTGGGTCAAGTTCAGTCAAAACTGGACGAATTCCATAAGAGGGGAGTTGGGGATAAGGGTGAAGAGGTAGAAGAAGTGTGAGGAGGGAGTGAAGTATGGGAGAAGATGTTGATGGAGAAGAGGTTGGAGGGAGGAGCTGGGATGGCAAGGGTTGTTTAAATATGACAGCAATCAGAGGAGTGATTAGAAAAGTGATTAGGAGACTGATTTGAAATGGAATGATCAGTCCGAATAATAATTATCTATTATTCCACTGGCCGAATCTTTTTTTGAAAAATCAATATATCAAACCTTATATAAAAAATCAAGTAGCCGTTATGGCAGGTATACCACTCGATTTGAGTTCAATCACCCATGGAATTCGTACATTGACATTGCACACAGACATCCTTTACCGTAGTTGGACGTAGAATATGTCAAATGTTTGGATAATAATTTTTTGAGCCAATGAACGTTTTTTTAAAATAGAGTTTCTATTCGGTCCTGCCCCCTATTATAAATTGATCTATTGCAACTTTCATAAGATTCGAGAAACACTCGAATAGAAATACTATGGAACCTACCTAGGTACGCAAAACATCCAAATCCTAATAACATTAAACCATTTGAAAACTCAGATCAAAGTACATATGTACGTTGTTTGAAATTTCCCTTTCTTCCTGTACGTGGGAAATCATGTAGGCCATGTTTAGTTGTAACTTCTCGTTCAAGCTACTCTCTCCCAACCCACCTACTTTTTGAATGAAGGTAAACACGTAACTAGATCAGAGGCATTAATATATGATATTATCTTGTACGCTCCAACGAAATAGAAAACGACATTTACAATATTATGAGTGTCATTACCTTAATTAACGATGTAATTGTTAAAATTGACGTAGTTACTTCATATGTTCACCTGAACTTACAATAATCCAACCTCAACTAAAACTTCACCCTTTTACGATTCTAATACTCTCAATAATAACCGAATCGTCTATCGGAATTAAAACAATGAATTCATTGATATTATAAAATTATTAGTTGACGACCGGCTCAGTATCCAAGTGACTATAGTAAGTACTTAGGTACTTAACATGACCTATATCCATAACGCAAGTAACCTTGCGCCTACATGTACACATACGTATCTACGGTACTCGAGGGTACATAGACGTAATCAGGTAGCGTTGTTGATCAAGGGGACGCCCCTGAATGGTCAAAATATAGTCCGCATGCATATGCAGGTAGGTACGTACATATGCAGGCTCCGGCATAGCCCCAGTAAACAATGTTTTTATTTTCCCCCTATTTAAGTCAGCAGCCTTCGCCCATATGATGACTGCTTAGAAGGCAGCCTTCAATTCCCTTCAATTTCCGCGTTGACGCCTTTTTTTCTATTGTATACTTATTGTAATTATTAGATATTTTTGCTTTTCACCATGCGACTTTTAAACACGAAAACACTAGTAATCGAGGAGTTTTATGGCGATGTCCCACCTTATGCAATATTATCACATACGTGGGGCGACGGGGAGGCCTCATATGTTGACTTCGTCGAGGGTAGAGCCTCTTCCCTTGAGGGCTACCAAAAGATTCTAGGATGTTGCGACCAAGCCATGCGTGATGGTCTAGAATATGTGGTGAATATGATTCCTATCCAAATATTACATAAGCATCTAGTTGAGAGCGACTGGATGTTTGCTCATTGCTCTCTGAAGTCTAACTTAAGTAGTGGATAGATACTTGTTGTATTGAGAAGCAAAGCTCTGCTGAGCTCTCGGCAGCTATTAATTCCATGTTTAATTGGTACCGGTGTTCAGTGGTTTGCTACGCTTATCTAGAGGATGTCCAAAGTACGCATATGGAGTATTATTCGAGTTTCAAGGCGAGCCGTTGGTTTACTAGGGGCTGGACTCTTCAAGAGCTTTTAGCCCCATTCACCGTAGTCTTTTTCTCATCCGACTGGGAGAATATTGGAACCCGAGATAGTTTGCAAGAAATCATTGCCGAAATAACCAACATCAATCGAGAGTTCTTTGAGACCGGTAATTTGGCCGATTTCAGTATCGCCCAAAAGATGTCTTGGGCGTCGCTCAGGCAAACAACGCGAGTCGAGGATCAAGCCTATTGCCTGCTCGGGCTGTTCGGAGTTAGCATGCCCTTGATATACGGCGAAGGCGAACGAGCCTTTATACGACTCCAAGAAGCAATTATCAAAGAATCCGATGACCATTCGATTTTCGCTTGGACTAATGCGACACCAAGGTATCCCGATACTAAAATAGTGCGTGGTGGTCTCTTGGCTCCTTCTCCCGCTCCATTCGCGAACTCTAGAAGTATTGTAAGGACCCAAGTTGACGAAGGCATATCACCATACACGATCACAAATGCTGGCCTCCAAATTTCTCTACCGGTGGTTAACTTTTCGTCAAGTACTGAAATACCAGTCACTCGCTCGCGAGGGAGTAAAGGATCGGTTTCTTTTATCATAAATGTGCCACGCGGTCAGAGTATTGCCTTCTTGAACTGCCATCATAAGGGAGATCATGCTTTTCGGATCGCGATCTTTCTGGAACGGCCGCAGGTCCAACTAAAGCTCGAGCGGCCATACCAACGAGTCAGGTGCAACTTCGGAATTCTTTCGATAGAATGGATAAAAGTATTCCGTGTGCTACGACAGCAGTCGCTTCTAATAGAAACTCACAATTTATCAGATGCAGCTCTCACGCGGCCCAATAAACGTGAAAAACTCGTCATTATCGAGCTACCGAAGTCCCCTATATTCAATTTCAAACTCAAGAGAAACGGATCCGGACCTTTATGGAGATGTCAAGGTACATGGACCTTAACGCTAGCTATTCCGTGGAGGCGAGAAGGGTTCAGTACGACGTTCCCGATTTTATTCGAACATCCCCAAGGAGGGGCATTCATCATTCTGGTGGTTATCCGGAGCGGGGACGGTGTCGTCCCTTGTACTGCTCACCTTATTCAAAACTTCAGAATGCCTCACGATGGAGAGGATACGTCTTGGTACGATAGCGGTAATGGAATTTTGGAGTGCTATCAGGAGTCGCCGGACGGGCGTCTCCAATTGAGCCTCGACGTAAGAGAAGCTGCGCATGCGTCAATCATTAAGTTAAACGCCTGTGCCGACTCTAATGGCATGGAAATAATTAAGAGCGGCATTGTATCCCGTCCAGGCGTTCGTAAGGCGCTCCCTGCCCCTCCCGGGTCTTATTATCCGACAGATTCTCTCTATGGTGGCTTCGGGGTGAAATGAAATTTAAGGGAGGGAAATTCAAGAAATCCGATATCCGCAGGGCAAATTGATATAAGAGGCGGCTATGCGGGTGATCCTACCGTCGAACGAACGCGCCGAATTGGGATGCAGATATCACATCGCCAGGTCTAGACCCGGAGCTGTGTCCCAGGTGGTGAAGCTCAACTTCAAATCGTCAAATCGGACGATGTATCGCAAAAGCCGAATGGTCGCCTAATCAGACGATGCCCAGTCATTCAGAGCCTTGCGAATTTGCGCTCATTTGTTTATTAGGTGGTATTTCCCGAGTTGCTCCATATCATTTGTTGTCGTTGATGGGGTGAAGAGACAGCGAACACGGATCGTCACTTGATCTAGAAGTAACGAAAATATAACCAAATTTTACTCATTTTCTTTAATTATAATATTTATTTAGAATTTTCGTAATTATATTAAACCTCGAAAATGAAGTTCCCCACCACCTTCCTGCTCTTCCTCAGCACCCACCACGCCCTCGCCTTCAGAAACCTATGCCGAGGCGAACCCGACGACGACGATAGCGCATACATAACATCCGTCTGCTCACCCGCCACACCACCCGACCAATCCGCCCCCGCCCCATGCGCCGCAATCCAAAACATAGAAACCGCCTGCTTACCCAACGGAACCTCCCCCCTCGCCCTCGACGCACACGCGCAGTGTCTATGCGGGGGTAGTTACTTCCCAGAATGGATCGGATGTCGTAAATGTCTACTTGTACACGGCGCGCTGTCACCGCTTAATTTTAGTTACTTTACTACTGTGCTGTCTTCTGCTAGTAGTCAATTATGCCAAGGTACCCCAAGCGCTGCGTTCGCGACTCTGTTTACGGAGGTGCAGGCTGAGATACCGGAGCCTACTACGGGGGATACGGTGCGTACGGATGCGAGTAGTGGGAATGCGGCGGTTAGTGTGTATTATACGGCGAGTGGACCGCAGGGTCCGGGTGTGATTACGGGGAGTGCGACGGCGGCGACGGCTACGCCTACGGTGTCTGGATCAGGGTCTACCGGTGGGGAGTCGCTAAGTGCGGGGGCGAAGTCATCTACGAAAGCTCCATCGGCAACAACATCGAGTTCAAGTAATGTCGCAGTTCCGACGGGGCCAAGCAGCGGGGGAAAGGGGGCGCTCATTGCGGCAGTAGTCGGTGGTGCGCTAGCGGTCGCTATATAGAGGTTCCATCACGCATAGGCTAGTGTCTAGGCATGCAATGTATAATGTATGTAGGCAATCTAAAAGACATTCATTATAGGAACAAATGACGATGGGAAGACACCTACTATACCTATCTTACCTAAGAACGTGCTCAAGGTAATATATATACCCCCGGCAGAATCCACCTTGGCCCAATGGCGCAATATACCTGCTTGATTACTGTAACGCTTCCACATCAATAAGAGGAGACTGACTAACCTATGTGCGTACCTTGATGGACAACAACCTTGCTGGCCAACTTTCCCCATTAGACCAATCACACTATTTGCTATGCCTACATAGGTAGATGATACCTACCTAGGCCTAGATGGAAAATGAATCCGGGAATCAATCCGATCGTAGGCGGCTCCGCGGCTGTGCCTGCGTTAGCTTGCTCCGGGGACGGGTGCGCCCACGTGTGAGCGCGTCTAATTTCGACTTCACTTCACCATAGACTCGTTACATATTATTACATAGTATTACTTGTAAAAATTCGCCATGGGTTCTCTTAGCATGTTTGTGTTTTGAAAGCTCATTCAATTGTTCAATCAATCGCACTACATATCCCTCCTAAACAACGCTTCCTCGTCAAGCCATATATAGCTTGGTATCCAAGGAATAGGCTTGTTCCAGTAAGAGGACCGCCTCCTTCTTTGGATATATCTTTATGTATGATATTCGCGCGATCGAAGAATCAATTGACCCTTTACTGGGGCATGTGCTCGAAGGGCTTAGCAAGGTGTTCGGAGCAGAAAGGTAGTTTGCTAACGGTCCAGATCTCCGTGTCCTAATTCATCGCGAAAATTCGTTAGCCTTTTTCTCCACAAACGATTTTCAACATAAAAGAAGTTGGTCATGTGGAACACTTACAGGCTTCAAGGCTTTCTTATCAGCATCGCTAAGAGTACCTCCCTTAAGCGCAATGATCGCGGGAGCGGCGTCGGGGTCGTGAGCAATTGGCGATCCGCACTTGGGGCAGAAGATACGGTGCACGGGCTTGCCCGACGAACCGTCCTTGGCGAAGCTCTTGGTTTCGCCCGTGATGGTTAGTTTTTCCTTGGGGACGACTACTACTAGTGCTGTTGTTATGTGTTAGTGGACCATTGTCTCGTCTTAAGATATCGGGTTGGTTGGTGGGGTCGAGGTTCGGTGAGGTTGAAATGACGATCGGAGGGGCAATGGAAGGGAGCGCGATGGACTTACAATAAGTCGAGCCCGATTGACGTTGGCAGTCGTCGCAGTGGTCGTAGCCGACGACGAGAGGGTCCGCGTCGACGGTGTACTTAACGTCTCCGCAGAGGCAGTGTCCGGAGAGACCCATTTTGGTTATATATTTGGTATTTTATGGTTATCTGTAAGGGATATTCGTTGGAGGCTTTGGCGTCTATGAGGATGGCTGTTTGACTTTTAAACGAAACTTGGACGAGGAATAATCCCTTTATATATCTATTGGACACGAGTGGAGAACTGAAGAAAATGCACAAGAATACTGCTATGACATAGGTATCCTAGCTGATCAGCTTCCTCGAGCTCTCCCTGGCCTATGATTGACACTAGACTGGCGGATATGTACCGCAGGCCTTACCGGTTTTGTTTCTGTTATCACTCTTACGTGTAGGATGTTTCTATAATGACAATTAGCTCCCACTTACCTTCCTAGTTACTCTAACATGCAGCTAACCAAGAGTATCTTGCACTGACAAAAGCACATATAGACTAGGGGGTTAGTAAATGAGATAGCGGGCTGTCTCTTTCTTTCGTCCACGCCGAGAGCTTCCTTCGCGGCGGGGTTGATGGCTTTGCTTCAAGGGGATTTCCAGCGGGGTATGCTGCTAGCCTACGTCAGGATCTCAGCTTACGTAGCACAGAAATCTCAACACTTGCAGCTCTAACACATTCAAGGTGGGCCATAGCCTAGCTGTATATCCACCCTATTACAGTAGATGATTCTAGTAGTAATAGAATAAGTCGAAATATTCAATCTATTCGTGACTGTGCTTAGCATCACGAAAAGCAATAGTAACAACACAATCCGGCTTCCATTAGAACATTATCGCAAGTAGATTAATCTGTACTAACAATACTTATGTGAGACATCACATCAGGATCGATGGCTAGCTGTTGTGATACGTCAGAACTAGCCTATGATCTAGGTATTTGTCAAAGATCCTAGTCCGAGCTCCGCCGTCCGAGTACTGCCAACCTTGTCCTAGTTAATCCCGAATGCTTGATTAGCTTCCGGGGTGGATATGCGAATTCTGAGTGGCTGTTTGTATTTGGAATTTGAAATTTTTGTCTACGCCGCCGATAATGTCGGGACCCGCACGGCAGCTCGCAGATGTCCGAGCTAAAGCACAGGTTGCAGAATGAAAATCCCCCAATGATCACCGCTCGTATCTCCAAAGCCGTGGGTTCATTTGCGCGTACCTGGGAGCCCTCTAATTTCACGCTCCATTCCATGTTTATGGTTGAGTAGGTTGGTATCACGTTGTTTTCGCAGCGCTGAAACGAAAATTTCCACTTTCATAGCATGAACTCGATCGCGTTATGGAGTTATTCAAACTCCGGGCCGAATAATGGCTAACGCCACATACGCATGTAACATTAAGGCCTTTGGGGTTGTACACGGGGAGACTCGAGATAGGATACCCTTGAATTGCGAGACTGGGAGTAGATACTCGCGGGGTCTATTCCACAATCATCTACCAACGCCTCATAAAAAGTTTCAAAAGATAGGGGTCTTCGATATGACAAATATCCTAAAATTGATTAGGATATTGCAACCCAAGCTAATGACAGCTTCAGAATCCAATGCTCTAGTTGTAGGATATCCACACTACCCATCGCAATCCTATCGGCGATGAATAGTTTTAGTACCAAGTTTCTGTAGCATCGTCTAGATCTCGTATCTTCACGAGCCAGAATATATCCATCCATGGATGAAAGTCTAAAGCCTCGGATGTCCTTTTTTGAATGAGTAGTGGTGCCTATCTGACTCGAAGTTAATGGGCGCTCAATTCGCTCGGGCCTCTGCCGCAAGTTTTTGATCGCCGTGAAATACCCGTAGTTCAGATAACTTGCGGTTTGAAGTAGCGGAGGTGGCTGTTTCTTAACGAACAATTTTGGCAATAGTCCTGGCTTCGATACCCAGATTGTATTATTCTCATTTAACTCGCAAAAGATGGCCTCGAAGTCATGGGCGTAATATACGAATCTCGAATAAAATGCAGGTGTTAATATTCTGAATTCCATTCTTTCAGCGGCGTCGGGATTTTCTCGAGCTGACGTCGACATCATTATCGCAACACGCGCATCTGCAATGCCGCTGGGGGCATATTCAACAATTAATGGTTCAGGGGAATCTTCTACCAAATGTTTCAAATAGTCTCTGAACAGCGGCTCGAGTTGTCGTTCCGTACTATCAGCACGCCGACCGATACTTGTCTTGAGCGGTTCTGGTCGGTACCAGACGTGAAGTTTTCGTTGGAAAAACAAAAGTGCAGCCTCTTTTACGATTCTAGGGAATGTGACGAAGCCGACCCACCACCAAGAAGCCAAGAATTTGTATTTTTGAAGAAAAGTCATTTCTGTTGGGTCAATGGCATCGCCATTCGAAAAGATACGAGCAACCAATTTCGCATGGCTTTTGGATGATATCAGATTTATCGTATTGTTGATGGGACCTCGCCCCTCCATATCCGGGAGTAGAGGGTCATACGCTGCGAGTGAGTATGCCCCCTTTCTAGAGTTGAAGGGTGATACATGGAAGTCTTTCTGCCAAGTTCGCTTTAGTGGTTTCGAGCTATTGGCTCGATGAGCCTCATTGCTTCCATCTAGGGAGTCAGTTGGGGTCGTCTCCATTGATTTCATCGCATCATCAGTCGTTAAGTAGTACATTCGTCTCTCATCGAACGTATTATTAACCTCAAGAACCATAGCCGCCAAACATTTGTCGGCGGAATAGAGGTACCAGAAAGAAACAGGATTAAAATGGTAACCGAGAAATTTCGCTGCAGTAACTAAGTACGCATATGGATATCCGGAAGCATTAACACCCTAACCTATGTTAGCTGTGGATATCTCGAAGAGGTTGATAGGTTGGCACACTTGGGATTCGAGGTAAGCATCTAGCTTGCCCCTTAAGCCGAGATGCCCATTCCCTCTTTCGAGGTAGTCAGCAGCATCGACTTTATACCAACCCTCTATGCTTGTCCCGCGCTCGTCGTTTGATATCATGCCGCCCGCGGCACCAGTCCAACCGACAGGAATCCCAACTAGGAGATACGAATAAGAAAATGAGTGTTTCTCCGGGAAGAACCTAGTATGTGTTGTCTGGCAAGGGAATAGTAAAGGCCGTCCTGGGCCTTTCCATACTGGCGAGTTTATAGCCCCGCTACGACGCCATTTGTAACTAAAATAGACGAGGGTGGATATAGCTACTACAAGAGCTGGTATAACTATATCGGAGAAATTAAATTCGAAGAGAGTAAGGATTTGAGGACCTCTAGCCCAGAGCAACCAGGCCGAGAGAACCAATGCATCTCCAACGCTTCCAAAGATCAAGTAATAACATAATGCAGTTGCTCGTAGGAGGACGGTGTGCAATGGTATCCCTGCGACAACATCCATAAGGGACCACTGCCTATATCGTACGAATTACTGATTTCATACGGGCGGATAATAAAGCTGATTGAGGGTTCTAAACAGTGAATTAATTGAATGCTGAAAATAAACACGGAGTTTGGTTACACATCTGGAACACTAAAGCAGCTGTCCAGGTGTTCATGCAACCAGCCGGACAAGACAAACTCCGTTATCTTATCGCTTATCTAATCCGGACATGGCTCATCGAGAGTCGATGACGTGGTGAATATTTTCTTTTTTATTTCATGTCACTTAAAGATATGACTTGGATAGACTGGATTGGATTGAATGTTTGGTATTTATTTGTCTATGTGAATAATATTTTCTTGGTGTAATCCACATCTTTTGATTTGCTACACTGTTTCTTGGTAAGCCTTAAAAAAGAAGGAATCCGGAGAAAATGCGGGATCCAATACTCCTTATTACGCGGGCTAGAGTCATCCTATTTCCAGGTAAGAGCGACAGGGGCGCTTAGTGCCGTCGGTGTTAGGGCAGACCACAGTAGAAGGAACTTTAGGTTGCCTCCTAAGCCTAAGCCTAAGCCTCCTTACTTCCGCGCCGGTTGACTCAGCGGCGGCTCCGCTTTCAGCCCACTTCCACCATCATTCCTTCGCCTTCCACCGCCCGAAAAAGGACATCTATATCAAACACCTCACACGAGCGCTTTTACATTCAACTATTTTTTTCTTCAACTTCACACAAAGCAATCGTATACCTGACTCCATACCACGGCTTAAATCCGTATCTTCCAACGCTGAGATATAAAATACGGTCGATTGCGCCCAATTATCCACTCGCAAACGTCAACGTCATTTTCAACCCCGCTAGTAAAACGAACAAATAAATAAATCATTCACGATGTCTGACGACTGGAGCTCG
Organism: Hypoxylon trugodes; assembly: GCF_022578975.1. Taxonomy (NCBI): domain Eukaryota; kingdom Fungi; phylum Ascomycota; class Sordariomycetes; order Xylariales; family Hypoxylaceae; genus Hypoxylon; species Hypoxylon trugodes. The sequence goes on along the minus strand of NW_026250019.1, from coordinate 581,156 downwards.
GTTACCAAGATCGGCAGCAAGGTCCGCGGTGGTGCTTCCCAACGCGAGACCGTCGTTCGAGGAAACTCGGCCCTCAACGCCGCCAAGCGCTCAGGCGGTTCCATCGCAACCGAGAAGAAGTATTCTACAGGCAATGCCGTAAGTTATCTATCCATTGCCCCTTTTATTTTCCATCTTCACCTATGACTTCATCTACCCGTTACATACTACAGAACCATCTACCCATATACCTTACAATAACTAACACACCCCAACAGGTAGGCAAAGGCCCCGAAGGCCAACGTCTAACCAAAGTAGACCGCAGCGACGACATCATCAAGCCGAACACCGTCGGCAAAGAAGTCGGCGACGTAATCAGCCAGACGCGACAAAAAATGGAGCCCAAAATGACACAAAAAGATCTCGCGACCAAGTGCAACACAACACCCTCCGTGATCGCCGATTTCGAGCGCGGCTCCGCTACTCCCGACCAGAAGATCCTATCTGCCATGGAGCGCGTTCTCAACGTCAAGCTTCGCGGCACCGGGATCGGCGAGCCGAAGTTCAAGCCCAAAGCTAAATAAAGGGACTTGCGACTGTGCCTGGTGGCTATGATAATGAAGAAACTATATACCTTTGACAATCGCGAGATGGTGGAGAGGGGGTTGCTGGTTGTATGATGAGGCAGAATTACTTAGATGGAGAGGCAAGGGAATCCGGAATGCAAAAAAAGAATGCATCTTCTTTAACCTTAGCCGTACAATTGCATAGCACGCGAGTTGGCTTCCGATATAGAAGGTAGTCGACTTAAAAAAACGATCCTCATGCTTTTGCTTAGACAGTTCAATAGACTACGTCACCATCACACATTGATACCAAACTTTAATGTTATTGTTGACTTTTTTTTATTACTCTTGGTTCTAGTGAGAGTTCACTATATACCTTGTGCCATTGGCACCTATACTTCTCCCCCATTCACCTTCGTCTTTATCTTCATCTATCCATCAAGACAAATGGTATCGTCGGGCCGCAGCAGAAACACAATGAACGCGATGCGATGCGATGCAATGCAATGCTAAAACAAATCGCAACCAACACCACTCATCCTCCTCATTTCTTCATCCCCTCCGAGTGATGCCCCCAATGATCGTATAAAGTGCAAAGTGCACATCATGTCGTCTTTCCCCTCCCCCATCCTATTATATCCCTCCTCCTTAAACCCCCTTACCGTTTCTCAAGCAACCTCCGAACCCTGCCCTCAACCTCAGTCCGACTGATCTGACGATCCGTCTCCAATACTACATTCTCCCTCCCCCCAACAGCCACAACCCGAATCCACTCGGGCGCAACTTCACTCGCCAACAATCTAACACAAGTAGTCCCCTCCTCGCGCGAAATACCCATCCTCATCGAATCCTTAAGTTTCTCCAGCGTCGTCGCCATTGTAAACGACACTCTATCTCCACCCATGGCACTCGCGCGGCTCAGCATGCCCAGCATAGCCGCGACTTCGGGTGCGCGTTGCAGGGCCGCTCTCCTCGCGATTTGTTCTGGAGTAAGATTCGCTGCACCGGGGAGGGGGTTCGATTTCTGGAGAGACTTTAACCGGATTCGGTCGAGGAGACTCATTTTCGAACCGTCGGGGTTGGTTTGTTGTTGCTTGGTTTCTTTTTCTTGCTTCTTGACCGCAATACCGTGTTTAAGCTCTTCAAGTCGTTTTTGACCTTTGGCGAGGACGGGTTCGGCTTTGATGACGGAATCACATAACGCGACGGGGGCTTTGGGGAGGTTGGTTAGGAATGTAGAAACGGGGGTTGACGCGGTGCTTTCGGAGATGAATTGAGTCCATAGCGGGGTTAGGTTGGCGTGGAATTGGTCGTTGAGTTTTTTCTCATCGATTGGGCGGCCTCGGATTTGTTGCGTAGAGTCAATCTCGATGCAGATTTTACCGCGGCCGTAGTTGGAGAGGGAGAATAGTGGTTTGGTGTTGTTGGATGCGAGGTTTAGGACACCGAGGCAGATTCGGATGTCAGAGTCGGTGACCTTTTTCTTACCCCATGCTCGGGCGACGTTGGGACATAAGACGCGCAAATCGGCCGGGACGTTGGATCCATTGTGTGCGTAGTGGAGAGTCAGAGTTTTCAAGAGTGAAGAGTGTAGGTCGGCAAGTGCCAAAACCTCTTCAGGAAGTCGGCCATATTTCCTTGGTGTGGGAGAAAAGGTTTCATCGTCGGCCTCGGAGTCAACGACTGAGGTATTAGCGGTGAGAGGAGATGAGCAGCGAGATGGCGAAGACTCTAGACGGAGTCTCTTGAGTAGTACGCCGGCATTGATGGTCGATTCATCGGAATCGGAAACGCTAGGACTCCTTGCTCTCTTTTTTTGCAGGCACTCGGTAATTTTCCTTGTCGCGGGTTCGGGATTCTTCTTTGGTGTTTCCTTTGGCGCGAGTTCGGAACGAGATTTCTTTGAAGGTCGACCACGACTGCGCTTAGCAGACTGTGGTGTAAGTTTCGCAGATTTAATAGCAGGAAGGGAGAGCTTAGTTGGAGTCTCATCCGCAGATGTATCTTCCTCTTCGATGCTTGCGACTACCTTTCGCTTTCGAGAAGCGGGAGTAAGTGCCTCAAGTTTTGTATCCTTCTTTGGTGTGGAAGCAAGAATCTGGTTCTCCTTCTTGATGTCGGTCTGAGTTGTTATTGATTTCGAGACACGGGCGAAGCTGCTAATGGTAGATGATGTATGTTGGTTGGTAGTAGTGGCCTTGGACTTAGTCGACGTCTTACGACGTTGTTGCTTAATAGCAGGACCAGCCATGGCAATTGAGTTGAAATGGCAGATAAGACTAAGAAACTCTGTATTTCAAGGAGGTGCGAGTGAGGTTTAATGTAATTAGTTCTTTCTATATCTGTGATAATAGAAGTAAGAATGATGCGAGACACAGAATGGTTGAGTCTGCATTCAATTAGAATTATGAAAAGTTGTAGTAGAGAAAGTGCATTAACGATTGAATAATAGTAGGTGAGAAAAACAAAAATATTATTGCATCCACATGGTAGGTACGCGAAACCAAGAAACAGATAGCCCCGTATCGTGGCCCACGCGCTGTAATACGCGAAGATCCACAGTGAAACGACGCGTCTTGAAGTAGAGCGCGTTAATGGGGTGGACTAAAAACCACCCAATCAGAGAAGATGCAATTCCCCATTTGGCGCCAAGCCCTTTTTGGAACAAAAAAAAAGCAAACACCACGACCCGATCCTTGAAATTTCATAGCCGAGGAACAAAAGAAAAAAGGGCACCTATTATTTAATTTGTATTGTTACTTGGAGAACATTTGTGCATATTATTTATTATCTAGCACTCCATTGGTGATGTTTCAATCACTTAGGGTTTGACATTTCGGCAGTCCATATTGGTCACCCTTCAACACACTGGATTCTAGGCGCATTCTTATTCAATTACTTTGATTTATTAACGATGCCGCAAATTAGATACGGAACTAGACTTCCGACTACCTGGATCTCCTTTCTGGCCGCGCAACTTCAATTAACTTCTGTCTCATAGCCCGAGGCTATTACATGAATTGTGCCAATGTGATATCAATTACCTAGGTATTGTATCAACCCTAGTACCATCCCTCATTGGAGAAACGCCACACCAGACGGAATGTAACGACTGGGTAGTGGCGAAATGTCCACCAGATGGCAAACAGAAGTTGTCAAATTGATGGCAGACTAAAAAGCATTCAGCCAGCTCAATCATATAGCAAAGCCATGAATCCAGCATGTTTCTGCGGATCGACGATGAAGGGTCTCTCCCTTCCAAAAGCACACGCCATGCCCCTTGATTTTTGTGTAACCCGATTATGTTGCTTCCCTTATGCCCTTGCTATGTCGCATCCGTGAACTCCCGAATGAAATCCCTTAAAACCCTCATGCCAATACAGAGAAAATAGAAGGGAATGAATATATGATGTTATGTTGAACATCCCTCATATAGATTTGCTTGATCACGTCCAAGACGTTGATCAGTTATGCAAAGCCCGTTGCCAGTGATCAGGGTGGAAGCTCACTGGGCTCGGAGGTGGCGGAGCCGGAACATCCCAGTCACGCTCTGAGATGGTGCGGATGGGGGCAGCTCGCTTGCTTTCCTTAGTAGTAAGGCTAGCATTCAGGCTGGTGAAGAGGTCTGTGGTAGTGCTAAGGCGTATGGTCTTGCGCGGCGGCGTAACCGGGATCGGTGCTGCGATTTGGCCAGGCATGTTGATTGATGTATTGTTTCTATGGATAGGAGTTAGCATGGGTTGAGGTTGGGTCGCGAGGATAGCTCGAAATATATGGGAATACTCACAATTTGACTTATGAGTAGTCACGAATGACAAAGATGACGAAAGGTTTGAATATTTGGAAGCTTGGGTGGAAGCACAAATAATTTATGGTTTGTGAGAAGTGCTTGCGAGTTTGAGGCGCTGAAGTGTGATCTTATATATCGGTTGCCGAGGCAGGTGCAGTAGTATGGAAGTGTGGAAGAGCAGAGTTGTTGGATGGAAGGTAATAGTAAGGAGTAGTGGTCGAAGGTCGAAGATGGAATAAAAGAATGAAAGGTTTAAGTTTTCAGGATTGTGAAAAAAGTAGGGATGGCAAGGGCATAGATATAGAAATTATGAGAAGGTGCAAAGTCGCAAAGGCGCAAGGACCAAGGACTAATAAAATAAAAACAGGAGGTTACAAGTTACGGGAAGGGAAAGGGCGGTGGGTATGCACAACGGTGTGTCTGTACGTATGTGCCTGTAATGTGCGTGGGCTTGTAAAAGTAACTTTGTAGAGAGTAGGTAAAGTTGTACACCCAATAATAAGACTTTGTCTATTCCTTGGATTATTTTATTATTTTATTTTTATTTTGGTTGTATTTTATCTTTTTGCGGCGGTCACCCCACGCACCTAAGATGGTAAGGTCTTAGCAAAGCTGATGCCGACGGGAAGAATAGACGGATGATAAGGGTTGACGCTTTTAACGCACTTCCGTCCAAAATGTTAGATCCCGAGACGTAAATTGCCCGCCGGTGGATGTAAACTCTCGGTTAGGCAGGTGATTTCAAGTCGGCAGGTTGAAGAATATGGATGCGGAGAAGAAGCTGGGCAAAGGGGCTCTGGTGACTAGTTGGCCAGATTAGACGTCGCACTCCGAATATATGTTTATGTCAAAACATTCAAAGTGGACGTGGATATATTGGGGGGGATGTAAGTGTGCGTATGTGCGTATGGATGTGTGTGCGTGTGTGTGGGAAAAGGGGGCCAACGGCATGAAAGCATTGGGGGGGAACGGTTGCAGGTATTTATTAAGCCACTAGGAACTTTTGAACCTGAGATGAGACGAAAGGAGACTCGATTAAATGACCTCCTCCGGCAACCATTGCTAGGCACGAATATCTAATAAATTAATACCTGGGGAAGTTGTACACGAACAGCCGTGTGTCATATTCCAACCCCAGATTTCACTCATTCCGGGGACCCGTCACCCCAAGGCACCGCACCGTTTCTAAGATACAATGCAATGCTTGCTATGTCTAAGAGGACCAAGCTACCCAAGCTACAAGCGAAGAACTTACCGAGTTGAGTAATGCACGTACCGGGTACAATTAAAAAGTATGGGGAAAGGGGGCCGGAGTACCGGGACTCTGGGGGAAGTGGATCCGAAACAATGTAGAGAAAACATTGTAGAGGTACCAAGCTTGTAGAAGAAAAAAATAATCATGTTACACTTAAGTTAGTTTGCCCATAGGCATTCATTAGAAATGATATAAAATGAACTGGCATGACAATGACATATCCTATTAGTTGCTAAGTAAGGCACACTACTGCACCACCATGGTAGGTTATGTAGGTATGTATCAATAATGTACATATATGTAGGCAAATAGGCAGCATTAGTAGGAATGATGGAATGGTAGTATTGGTAGCCTAAGCCTTACCTCTATTTCCTGATAATCCAATCCAAACCTCTCGGGTAAGGATATATCTATTTCTGCAACTTACCTTTGTGTTATGGAACCTACGTGGCAGCGAGTCATAGTAAGATTCCTACGCCGACTTTTTTTTTTATTCATGTAAGCCTCCCTTCGGAGTATTGTAAGAGTCGAGTACTAAACACGTAGCGCATCGAATCGACGGTTGGCTAAGATTTCAGCTAGGTACGTGATCCATCAGGATCGGTTCGGGGCGAGATTCCACGAAACCTATCTGATCAAAATGAAAATAAAGGAAAATAATAAATTCCAAGACTATCCAGGGCTGCTATGAAGCATGTACCTAGTCTAGCGGATAGCGGATCTGGGGGGGCCGTTTACGTGCTAACATCTCTTTGGGTGCTGCACGCCGAGGCTTCGGAATATGACATGACATAGCCAAGGGGCCAACCCAAATAAGCTATCATGTACCTACCCTTCAGGGCTGAAACGAAAAGGAAATACAAGATAAGTGCCGCTAGCTGTCCTTTTCCGTACACGTGTACGTAAGGGGTAACCCGTAATCATAACCCCGAGAGTGCCTAGCTTCTTTTTCTTTATTATTTTTCATTAAGACATATCAACTTCTCAATAACTGTAACAGGCAAATAACCCGCAGATGCCTCAAGTCACGTTTTGGAGTATTTCGAAATAGTGTCGTGTGCCGTACCTTTAGGGTTGGAAAAGACGCCGGCAATAGAAAAAAGGGTGAGGTGGAGGGGAAGAAGTAACAAACAAATCCAAAACGGTAACCAATGCAACTTATTTACTAGCCGAATCGTGTAATTAAAATGCGTGCGTACGTACCTATAGAGAATGGGTAGTATTAAAGAAGACTTACATATACCTACATCCGTATCGAGCATCAAGTCCATTATGAGCCATGTCGGTGTGTGTTAAAGGTATTAAAGGGAGTGTGGTTAGACATTGGATAGCAACAACAAGGGGATGAAAAATTGTCCTTGGTTCCAAGTTTCAAAGCTTTTTTTTTTTTTTTTTTTCGAACAAGTTACTAGGTAGGTACGTGTACGCCGTAACTACCAAGGTATGAACCTTGGAAGAAGATTCGTACAACATGATAATTGACGGGCCAATCCGATTGCTAGGAAGACCGAGGCATAGGGGGTCGATGGGAAATTTGTCGCGGCGCCTCATATTGATTGAAAGGCTCATAAGTAATTATTTAGGAAGTGCATGTCCCCAGACTAGTGTAAAACAGAAATGATTGGACCATCCCGTCTTCCCCGGGCTCTCCGGTCTTGTCTTAAGTGGGGTTTCATGTGGGGTAGAATAATTCAAGCGGTGGAATGGAAGCTCAAAAGAAGAAGCCAAGGGGAAACCAAAAGAACTAAATCAACTAAGCAAGCTTGCGACGCTTCCTTCCTATAATTTTGGAGGGACGAGGGAAAAATTGGCCATGCGGGAGGGCAAGGGCATTGGTCGACACATCCATCCATCATTAGCAGAGTTTAGACTAATAAAGTGGATACATAGGTTATTCCAAGCTTGGACAAGCTAAGGTTGTCCGCTACACTACCTCGATGACCCCAGCAGCAAATCAATCTACCAAATTCTAACCCTAGCACATACACAACACCTACACCTTCACAACACCGCACCTCCATGGCTACAAAGTACGGAAGTACAACACCTAAGCACAGCACGTAGTAACCCCCCAAAGGAAGCCGGTCTAGCAGCAACAACTGTCACTTCACCCCCCTAGCTTTTGCTTCTGTCCTCCCCAACCTTACCATACCTTACCATGCCTTCCCCCCCTCGTCTCCCGCTATTCCGCCCGCCCTACTGCCTGCTGCTGATGGATGATCTTCTGTCTTGTCTACTGAACTTGCCAGTTAACGTTACCTACCTTACCCAGCCTGGGCGTCGATCAATGATCAGCGGTTTCTTCCCGGGACGACCTACTGTGGCCATATCAATTTACAGGCCTCTCTACTGTCGCATTGGGAAATATTTGATTAATCTTGTTACGAGATTGAAAGAAACGAAACGATTTTTTCAACCCCGTTCAAGAAACCCTCACCGGCATACGGTTGAGATACCTCGGATAGAATTGCAACAACGAATAGTAAGCTCGGTTATTATATTCGTTCCTTGCCCGAGCCTGCCTAAGTGGGAATTAACGATTCCTTACGCGACAAAAGGAAGACCGAGGAATAAAAAAAATATCTCACCCAGCCAGCCAGCCGGCCGGCCAACAATAGATGGATGATGATGTAGTGCCCAGGCGGACCTTCATTTCTACCAAATTGCCCTGTTTAATACCGCGCAATAATATCGACGTTATACAGTCTATCCCGTCGAAGCTGAGGGCTTACTAGTTTTTACAATAGTCTCACGGATCACGACGGCGTGTCGCCTGGTGTTAGTTTAGGTACTTAGGTACGCCTAGGTACACCCCATCGGCTGATGCGAAATGCTGGCTGAGTCTCGTCATTTGTGCTCGATCTTCACTAACCACATTACGAACACGCATCCTTATTAATTTTCTAACCCCCCACCTTCGTAGCCGTTCGAACATGCTTCATCGTACAAATCCATCGTTCCATCATTCGAGATCTGACAAAGCTTACAGGTGCTGCCTCATTGATTCACAAAATCATTTCCTCCTGTTCCGCTCAACAGCGGTTATGGAACGTATGTTATTCGTGAGAATGATGCAGTTAGTGCTTAGCCATGTCGGATTTTGATGAGACAGTGGCTCCTATTTGTCTCCTCCTGGCACCATCACGTCCTCCAACGACCGGCTTCCTGTTCAAGACGATAGCTTCCAGGGATCGTGCCAAAGGCCCGGAATTCGCATGTCTCGATTAGAAAAGCATGCCACGTCGGCATTACGTTACGAGGTCACAGTATATCATACTCTAAGGGTCCTAAGCTGCAGATGCAAGAAGGACCCTTAAAGACCCTTAGACCCTTGAGGTTGCTGTCTCCACGTCATGGGGAACGAAGGAAATCAGCCAGTTCGTCCCCTATCCCAAAGCCTGCATTCATGCAAAGTCTATGCTAGGAAGAATTGCTTTCTCAATTGGCTGTTTCTTTGAGATGGGAATGCAGTGAGTTGTCCAAGGCTGCGGACTCGGACTGCTTTCCAGCAGAAGTCCACTAGTGACACTTATTCGTTGGTCTCGTGGCGAGCTATGAAAAGACCGGACTTGATCGAATTAATCTATAGCTCTCGAAATCTTGCCAACTATCGCTAATAGTTGTCGATTCAACAATTTGGGGTAGACTACCTCCAGTATTTAGGGGTCCATAGGGGTCCCATACCACACTCCAACCTCGTTCGGGACTCGCTGGAGACGAATTGCATATTCCCTTTTTCGGCATTACGCATCAATCCAAATGAGGGGAGTTCCTTCCTTTATTAGTCCGCCCGTGGGAATCACACTTGGCAATATGCACGTCACGATCTCTAGTGAAGCCACCAGCATATCGTGTGACGATGCCGTGGGGTTTCTACAAGGTTATAATGCACCTAAATTGGTTTCCCCAGTTCAAGGTGACCGACTGCAATCCCCTTTTATCTTTCCGTGGGGTACGGCCCCACCAACTTACGACTTACTACCCAGGTATGTATCTCGCCGGCATGATGCTAACAGCAAGCTGTAAGACAGTACCTAGGATTGATGTATGTATGTATGTCTTGCCAAATACCCTTGCGTAATTTTTTCGGCGAGCTTCCTACTCAAGAAGGACATTTATAAAGCCGACAAGCGTCATGTACGCGAGCTATCTCGGTAGAAGATGAAAGTATTCGTAACGCAGAGTATCATCGCAGCCCTGTGCAAGTTTGACGTCGAACCAGGAAGCCGTACGGACTAAGGCATGCACAATGCCGCTTCTGCCTGATCTTCAGCATGTTCATTTTGCCACTAGCCTTATTTCCACGAATCGAGCCGGTACGTAGACAAAAAGGGTCAATAAGAAGCAAAGCTCGTTTCCGATATCACCACCCAAGTCACCGATCAGCTTAGCGACAACACCAGTATACCAGGTCGTGGACATGCCAAGAACAGCTATAAACCTAGTTAGCGATATACTACCACCGATTACAGGAACTGTAGGACCGACCTCCAATGATCCCGCAGATGAAAGCAGGTCCGCCGGCATACCCGAGGGGTAACATCTCGGGTTTATTCCAAGCTTCCAGGTTGTAATTGTTGAATGAACCGCGACGGAACAAGTAATGCTCGGATACCAAACAAACGAAGACGGCGGTCGCATAGTAACCCAATAGAGAGAGAAAGTCCTGCAGGAACACCAAGAGACGATCACTTCCAGCCACACTCAAAACGACGATGGCACCGAAGCACAGAAGGGTCCAGATGAACCTTGGCACCACCGCTAATGCACGAGCAGACAGCTGTATCGAAAGAGCTGCACTGTACATGGATGCGCTATTCAAACTAATGGCCATAAACATCAGCAGAAACAGGGTCAACTTAGCGAGGCCATAAGGGTAAATCATTGCTTGGATCAAAAACCCGACACCTATATTATATTGCTCTTCCCACAACTTATTATTTGGCAGGGCCGAGGCGGCGACGGCTCCCGCTCCGCCGCATATGCAGGTGGAGATGACTTGATGCTAGTCAGCCAACGCTTTATACGAACTTGGGGGTGCTAAGCGTTACACTCACAAAGACCCAGGAAGGTTAGTAAGAACACTGTAACCTTGGACGTGTTTGCTGGGTATTCAACATAGAAATCCGAGACGTAACCGGCGCAGCAAGCACTCGCGCCGTACATGATCCCAAAGAATGTTAGCGCCGCCCCGGACCCCGTTACTCCACGCGCGGACGGCGGAGTCGCGAGATCGCCATATTTAGCGACTTCTCCCAGCATGATAAGGAATACGACCAGGAATACAACCCAGGCATACTTCACATATTGATACACCGCTTTCAACCCAAGGAAGGAGAATACCAAACTCATCACGCTGCATATGACAACACCGACTTGAGTCCCAACTTTACCATCCGAGAAGGCCGACAACGCTTGTCCCCCAGCAATCGATCCCGAAGCACACCAACCTATCTGTTGGATAACATTGAGGATGGCAATGACCTTTGATGGGTACCAGCCTAGGGAGTATCGGCAAATTGAGACTTGACGGAGTCCCGTTGGCGCCCCCATCGTTGCGCACCAGCTCTGTGAACAGTCAGACCCGCAAGATTCCCTTGGTTCGTCGTGGGTATAGAACCCACAGTGACAACGGCGCCCGCGGCCGTACCGAAAACAATGACTTGAATACTCTGTTGCAAATCCAAACCTAGCTCCCAACCTAGGAAGCCCGTTGCGAAGGTACCGAGATTTACTACAACATCTAATCAACAGCTACTTCTTTCAAGTAGATGATAGGAACATCAGAGTATGTCTTGGGGGTGACAGCCCATGGGGCCATCTCATCCAGGAAGCGTAATCTGCTAAAGACAGGAAGGCTCGGGAAGGAGAGCAAAATCATTGATGATACATACAACAACCGCCCATCCAAAAGCCTATCATCGCCTAAAGTTACATCAATTTCATGTCGCTTTTTCAACGGACAAATACACTGTCTTTAGGACTAGGGACACTCACCCATTGACCTGACCAGCTGGCATAAAATGGGTTCCTATCGTTCGGTAACTTGCGCTGGATGCTGTGGGATTCGACTCCTAGCCTACGATCAAGGGCTTGCTCCCAGCCCCGCAACCTCTCCAACAGTCCTGTCTTAGGTGCATCGCGCGAACTCTCAAGAATATTTTCACTTGATGAGTCAATCTCGATCCCACTAATTGATTGTTCATTCTTTTCTTCGTCGTTCGTTACGCGATTCATGTTGGGCGTAGGCGTATGATGTCGTACCCCTAAGGTAGTGTATGAAAGGAGAATAAAAAAAGTGAACTGTCTTGTGGCATTATACATCGATCGGAATCAGGGGGACTAGAGGAACAAATATGAGAACGGTGCTGCTCTATCCCGTGCTACTCCTCAGCCATCTGCCCTAGGTAATCAAGCGAGACATGCACCGGCACGGTGGCACAACGCGCTCAAGATACCATATGTAAGTAAGATTTTGTCCATCCCGTGCCAATGAAGGTTCGTCGCACTAATATAAATGCATAGGTCAAGACAAGGGACAGCCTTCTAACATCGTGAATTCTGTCTACATCGGCATCGCCGCTACTTTCGAAACCTGATTCACCCCCGGTTCATCCCTTCGTCAACGGCAACCTGCATGACCGCAGACGGGATCTATCCAGCAGATTGGCTAGCTTATAAATCTCTTAGTCTGCTCTTGGTTTCCGATCCGAGTTCGCGATAATTGGTGTTTCACTACGATATGCAATCCGGTGCTCCTCACCAGCTGTTGCCGCGATCCGAGTCCATATGGGCGTTACCTAGTTTTCAAGGTCGCGTAACGATGGCTTTCGTCCAATGTGAAAATCTCTCCTAGGCAGTAGGTCTTAGGTGCCAAAGTACGTATTTCCTATACCGAAAACTGTGTTATAAGTGCGCTATCATCGTGGACTCATACACGGGAGATTTTTTAACGTGAGTGCTACACGAACAGCCGAGACATAGTGATGTCAGGTATGTATACACTCAAGACACCCATTGTGATGATTTCTCTTCCGTCATCATGGTCCACCAGTATGCCCAACAAAAAAAAAATGAAAGAAAGAAAAGCCATTAGTCTACTCATAGCGCGACCATCGTAGGTACCTAGGTATAGAACGGTCCTAGAATGATCTTAGAACGACCTGAATCAATTATAGGGCGGAACCCATCGACACACAAAATCTCTCGTAACATGGGATGTTAGAAGTACCGGAAAGTACATGTACGCTCACATAAAACCCAATATTTCCACCACAGAGACCTAAATTATGTATTTCCAGCAACGGACCTCCTTATTTTATATTTATTCTGATACAACAAGCAATTATCATATCCTTAGTAAGTCCTTCCGAGCCCGCTGATTGGTTGCTACGATGTACGGTACGTCCCATCCCAAGATACGAAACCATATTGTAAGTATCGTCGGTTTGGTCCTCCGAGTGGTCGCAGGCGCAGAGCCGACCTACCCAATCATATACATTAAGTACCTAGGTACTCAGGCACACAATCACATGGAATAAATCATTTCTTTAGGCAGCATTGTATCCCCAGCCTCACCCTCACTAATTGTACCGTATGAACACGCCGTATCTTACCCCTTTAGATCTCGGGAGTAGTGATAGCGGAAAGATATACGTATCAGCGGTTCCAAAATGAATCGGGTATTCGGTTGATCGAAGTTCTAGACGAGTTACACGATGGCAGTATCACTTACACTATCCATCAATTCGACGGCGATGACATTGTTAAACCCAAATATTGTGCCTTGTCCTACCTTTGGGGAAATCCTCAACCAAGGGAGAGAGAGCTTTCCTTTGCGATAGATATGGTACATATTTTCCACATGGTATTCATGAAAACCTATGGGGGTTTTTGAAACATGTGTGGGACCAGAAGTTGTTCGGTCGTCTGTTTTGGACGGACTCGCTTTGCTTGGATCAGGACGAATAAGGAGGAGATTGCTCAGCAGATACCGCGAATTGGAAGGATATACGCTGATGCGGAGGACGTTATTGTATGGCTGGGTCATGATCAGCGGGGTGAAGGTGCTCTGAAGCTTCTCCAAAACTGGAGCGTGCTTGAGGGTAAAGAGGACGGGGACGTGCCTAACGATGTTAGGGAGGGGGTGCATTACCTTCTACTCTTGCCATACTGGAGTAGGGTGTGGATTGTGCAGGAGGTCGTTCTAGCGAAGAAAGCTCGCGTCGAATGTGGCCGCTCTTCTCTCGATTTCGAGGAATTCTGTTCAAAAGCCCGCTACTTCCGGAAGGAGAAGACAGAACTTCAAAACCCGCCTATGGCCTGGTCTTTGCTCGATCTCCGGAACAAACGGACTAAACGACCGCTGTGGCAAATTATCAGGAAATCCGGGAATTACGAAAGTACTAAGATGGTCGACAAGGTCTACGGGTTTCTTAGCTTGGTTGATGACCATGACGATAGGATCAAGAACCACCTTGGTGTAGACTATGATAAGGAGCCGTCAGAGGTCTTATGGGACCTCGTTTTCGAGGCTTGCCCGCCATGCGACGAGCTTAATTGGTTCTTAGTTTCTCTGAGCTGCAGGTTAGAGGAAGAAGCAGATTTTCAATCGCTGCGTCAATATGCGAGATCACCTAGGACTTCGTCAAGACATGCCAAATTCGCTAGAATTGCTCTAGAGATATTCGACGCGATGAATGTTTTGAGATTACACGTCATGGGCAATTGGGACGGAAAAATGGAACGCATCTTAAAGCTGGTATCGTTAACGCCAATGACGGAGGCTCAAAGCGCGGCCATGGTAGGCATTGTTTTGACGATCTATAGAGAGCAGAATCATTTGCAGTGGATGACCTACTGGCTGCCAAATGGTGACATAGGTGACATTTCTCGGTGGCAGTGTGCGTTCCATCGCTCTTCTGGCAATCCCAATGGGGCACTGCTCGACGGGAATTATGTCAAGGGATATCCGGGTGTGTCTATTAGTCCGGGACAGCGCACACTTTACGAGTTCTGCGCTGAGCGTTGGGTCGATCACAACTCTAATATTTCCTGAATTTCAGGGCTTCGGGGGCCGTTTTCGTAAAAGATGGGACGGTAACCGAGGGTTTTGCTTAGCCATATAATCTCCACGCGATGCATAAGACGAGGTATTATTTTCACTAGTTTTCCTCCCAGCCATTCCTCTTCCAACCACTTTAAATTCAACTCTCCAGATGTCAGGGGATTCCTTTCATCTTCGAGCTCGGCGTGCGGGAGTAGCTTCCTCGCTTGTGTGAAGTCTTCCACGTCGATGTGAATGGTGGTTTGCTCGGCGAATAACCCAAAGAGGCCTAAATCTAAAGCTTCTTTGTGCGCAATGTGTAAGGTGAATTCCGCCAGGACCATGCGACAATTCGTCCGCTTAACAGCATGCTCGAGAGCCCATTGAGATTTATAGAAGTTGGTGTGAAACGCATCCAAGTAATTCTTCATGAATAGGTCGCCGTCTATGCTCAATATGATAGTAGGGTCGCCGACTCATGCCTTCAATCCCGTAGTCTCCTTACGGCACCGCTTTAAAGGGGTCTCTGTGTTGATGTATAGGGAGTCTACCTTCCTATTCACCCACACCGAAACTTTTGTACCCATGACTCTTTCCCTAGATGCATGCTTCATATAATAAGCATACGACTCCCAGCAGACCTTAGAGATCACTGGTGCATGGGGGTTCGGTCTCAGTATCTTGTTCATCCAAGGACTTCTCTCGTCCCTCCAGTAATGGATTGAAATGACGCGGTGTGGGAGGCAGTAAGACCACACCTTCCAACGGAGCTCCAAGGGAAGGCACATGAACTTGGGGAAGCTCTGCGCTACGCTAGCAGACGAGTCCATGGCGAATCTCTCCGGCCTTGGGGCGGTACTTGGGGTTCAATCGCTCTGTTAAAAACTAAATTAGCATTAACGACGCCTATATTGACGAGATGCCGAATCCACATACCAGGGTTGGGTCGACAATTGACGATGTAGTAGGTGTGTCGGATTTCGTTTCGCTCGAATTGAAAGCCGACGGCTTGCTCCGGATGTTTATGAGTAAGGGCTATTATTAATAGCGAATGGTGATGAATATAGGATATGAGAATGCCCGTTGAGTCGTCTGGGAAATAATGTAGTTGTATGATCTGAGTGGATGATTCTGAGGATGTAAATAGGAGAGAAGAATGAAAGATTTATAGTATAAGACCGTGAAAAACCAATCCTCTAGGTGATCTTCCGCGTGCTATAGAGGTGGTAGGTGCTTACGGGTCCCATTAAAACCGCGTCCATAACTTCCTTCCGATGAATATAACACTATTTCATCCCATCTTGTATGGGCAAGTGTCATAGTTTAAGGTTTGGTATTTGCCCGTAGCTGTGACTAGTCATTGGTGTAAATGCAGGATGTTACGGCGTATGTTGCGGTAGTAGGCATATCCGTACTAATTAACTAATGCAGCTGACTAGAAAATAAATACGGGCCTCCTATTGACAAGTGCTGCGCATCCAAACATATGCATTTGTGGGGAAACAATCTTGCCGATTCTGCTATCGAAGAAAACGTAGGGAAAGCGTATGCCGCATCAGTGAGCCGTAACACCACGTGCTCCGGGCCGGGAACTCTCGGGCAAGGTTTCCGGTCTTTAAAGAGGAAGTCACTCTCGCGCGGAATTGGTCCCAGCTCATAAAGACTGCACCGTAGCCAATAACGGGCTAGTAAGATTATCAGTATCTTAAACCGGGAAGGAAGTTACCTCACAATAGGTATAACCCCCCTTCCCCCCAATTGCCAGTCGATTGCGAGCAACTAGGGCTTGCGCACTACCTGAGATATACACGAGAAAAATTCTGAATGGCGGGCGGGCCAATGTCGTCCCTTTGTGCTCGAGTCTAGCTGCCCCTTGTAGAATGCCCCTTTATCCCATCTCGGGTGGAAACCTTTAATCCTCTTCTAACAAGGGCACCAGCCATCCCATTGTCATACTTCTCCCATCCGAAGATACGCGGGTATCAGTTGACCACTCAGATCTCGCATAAGACCGATAAAGCATTGTAAACAGGACAATACTTTCAGGGAGGCAACCGCCGCCCCTTTTCCATACAAGACCATTGTCCCCTTGTCCTTATAAACCAATTCGAGCTTACACCTACTCCCGCGCAAATGCCCAACCGCAAAACACCAAAGAATTTTCACTTCACACGCGCAGGCGCAATTGATAACATCCACCACAGCACTCCTTCTCAAATATATATGTGCGAATATACAATCCCGGCTTTCACCTGCGGTTGCCGCGCCGTAGGACCGTGTAGATTGAGCAGACAGTGCGGCGCTCCTCGCGCAGGCTGCGAGACCGATCCGTCGATATTAATTATCCCGCGGCGGTGCGACGACGCTCGAAATCATCTCAACGAGTAATTTGACTCTGCTCGACATTCATTAGGCTGGAATAAGTGGTAGTGAATGGAGCCCCTTAGTGTGGCCGGACCATACTATACGCAATCAGGTAACAACATGAAGAAAGCGAGGGGGCAGGATGTATATACTCAATTCAAACCAAATCTATACAAATCCATATCTATCATACCTCATAATGACCCGTAGTTTTCTATTCCATGGCGTGTATCCAAAAATGAAAATTCTTATGCTTATTTATTCCCATCTTCGTCATCTTCATCCCCTTCTAACCATATTTCGTGACCATTCCCTTCTCTAACAAAGAAACTTGCGATAAAACCGCACACGGCGATACCAGCAAGACCCCAGAATACGCCGCCGACTATGCCATGGCTTAAACATTGGCCGTAAAGCCAACCGCCTAGGATCGGTCCGACGGTTCGGGCGAGACTACTGGCGCTTTGCCCGAGTCCGTGGACGGTACCCAGTACACTAGGATGCGGGGTACAGTTATTGACCAATATCGTCTGAGCAGGTAGGGCGAAGGTCCGTCCCGTAACTTGAATGAACAGAACGCCAGCAATAGCCATCCATATCCAAGGGCCTGTCTTCTGACTAGGAGGTTCTGTCGTTGATGGTACGATTGATAGGAACGGAATAAATACGTATGCGACAGGGAACAGGAATAGACACATGCGCCACGAGAGCACGGTACCTAGACGTGACGACATGCGAGGGTACAGGAATAGCTGCATTGTAATACCAATTACACCCAAGATCGCCATAGCCATACCGACGGAACTCGGAGGCAAGCCAAGCCCACCAGTAAATCGGAAGGGCAATTGCGGAACGAAGCCTGGCGGATGTGGATCCTTCGGGTTGAAGACGGGCGTTGAGAGAAAAACGAACCATAGCGAATTAAATGTACCAACGTGGAATGCGAGAAAGAAATGAGCAACGAACGTAAGGGTCACATTCGATGTGAAAATACGGCGAAAAGGTAACCTAGTCTTATACCGGCGTCTAGTGGTTAGTTTCTTGGATGTCGGTGCGTCTTCAATGGAGTCTCGAGGTGTGACAGGCGACATCTCAAGACTCGCACTTATGCTAGAATCTCGTGAGTGTAGACGTGTATACGCTATGGTCGTTTTACGTCTCTTGAACAATGAAGTTAATTTGTTGCCCAAGATAATTCCGATGTCGCGTCTATCTTGGAGAGCGTCGTGTGTCTACAATATGTCAGTCAATAGCCCAAGACAATTAAGTTTAGAATGAAGAATATGCAACGTACCTCTTCCAAAAACAGCCAACACAACATTAGGGCAATAGACAGAAATCCCGCACTGACGAGATTCGGCGTAGCATAGGGGAATTTCAGGAAGAAACCTATGTTGCCGAACGTATCGGGAAATGAACCAGCTGGATCCGATAGAACGCCACCTAAAACTGGACCGACGATAACGCCAATGTTGAATGTCATTGGTAGGATTAGAAACGCTCGAGACTGGTACCTATGAAACGATTAGACAGGTCCATTTTGGGATTAAGTTATGAGACTTACTTTTTCTCGCGGACTATCTCGCTAATCC
This sequence comes from Hypoxylon trugodes, assembly GCF_022578975.1. Lineage (NCBI taxonomy): Eukaryota > Fungi > Ascomycota > Sordariomycetes > Xylariales > Hypoxylaceae > Hypoxylon > Hypoxylon trugodes. The sequence continues at coordinate 562,564 of NW_026250019.1, read as the reverse complement.
TGTAATTGTCGCCATTAGCACGGGTCATCAACCGGTGTACTTGGGCTTTTGTGGCTTACATGGTTCTCATTACTCCGACATTGCCGTTAGTTGCGCCCCCTAAGCATCTGAAGAATAGAGCTTGGTAAAACGTCGTCGAGAATCCGTATCCAACGCAGGAAATAACTTAACATTCATGTTAATAATATTATATATAAAAGTATAAGGGATAAAACATACGGGTTCCCAGTAATCCTATCAGAATAACTGTCTTACGGCCGGCCCATGTGGAATCAGCTACACGACCCCACATCATAGCCGTGAAGAACTGGGCGGCTGTGAAGCTCGCATGGAGAAGACCTGCCTGACTCGAGATAGTAGAGTCCGGTAGGCTTGGATCGAACCATCGTAGCTGATAGAACATATACGACTACATTATGTCAGCAACGATCTACCCCTAGGGCTTGGCTTTCACTCCATTTTAGGCATGCGTAAGGATATATCAAATGATTACTATACCTGCAGAGATGTCTGGACCAATGGCTCGCTGAGTCTAGCTAGGGTGATAACAGTCAATTGCTTTTTCTTAGGTAGATCTTTCCAAGCCACTACTTTCTTAGATGCGTCGCTTGGCCTTCTTCCTCGTTCAGCGAGTGCTGCATCGGACGTGTCGATATTCAAGGTGCCGCCACGCGACGCCACCAGTGGAGTTGCATCTTGTCCGTTCTCATCTCGGATACCGAGCCCAGGTGTAGGCACAGCAGATTCCTCCTCGGAATCGAAATCGAAATCGCTTAAAGGGCCTCGGTCTTCGTCATCCTCGATTCCATCGTACTTGCGGTCGCTCATTGACCGTTTTACCAGCGCAGGAGTATGTAATTCTATGTGGTCCGGGGCTCGGAGTTATATTCACGGAAACGGACAGGGGGTATTGCTTATGTTCACAAACGAAGATCTCTATATTCAGAGCCTGGACAGTAGACCGATATAAACAAAGTAGGTAAATAGTTTGATATTTTGATAAATATTTGAAGTCTTGATCGAAGGCAATATTCAAACAAGAACCTGAAAAACAAGATAGCTTGGAAACAGTATACACTAATCCATCTCTGGCATCGACAAAGGAAAGGGAAAAAAAAATATCGCTCTGTCAGGTGCAACGTCAACGGCAGGGCAGGCCGATCTTCTATGACCGACCTAGCCGAGTCTGCCCTGGTGCCCAACTTTTTAAGTGGACAGCGAGTGGTTGAGGAAGGGCGACAAAGTCCCCGATGAACGGGAACGTGCAGAAGGAAAAGATAAATCCAATGAACGGCCGGCACCGGGAGCAAGGGTGGACCAATGAGGCAATCAAAGGGTGGTTGATGTCACCTTCTCTGATTATGAACTTGATATCTGATTGGCTCGTCGGAAGAGTCATTGCCCCAAAGAGGTGGATCATACAGTTGAATTGACCAATGACGCGTTCTACTGCAAAGCTAGCAAACCACTATGTCGGCCCAGCCATTCAGCTGTGATTACCCCACCCAATCAATTAAGTGCACGGGCTGCAGGCGAACACCCAATTCTAAACTCTCATGTACTCCTTTTTTCCCTATTAACTGTTCTGCTTCACAACTGAAACAGTTGTATATGTCTCTTCCGAGACACTCCAGAAAGAGTACGGAAATACCAACCAATTTTGATCAACCCCTCGCTCCTATTGCTTTCTACAACGTGATACAAGCCTCGACAAATTAACACTGCCCATCGATGTTCAGAGACTGAATAACTTGCAGATATTATGTCTAGATATATCAAGAGTAGTGTTCATTAGTCATTTACATCTATTTGGTATCTTCGTGAAATCAACCTCAATACTCCCAAGAAATCCAAATCCCTAAAATTCTATATTCCAATTCTCATCCCCTAGCAACCCAAACACAAACGGATTCCAACCCTGATTCTCCGGCGCCCAATAACTAGAACCACCCATCGCCGGCTGCTCAACCGGGTACCCCAGATTCCCTGGTCCGCCTTGTAGCTGAGTCTCGAACCAATTCTTAATCCACTCCACCTTCGTCGAGTACGTGTAAAAACGATCGTTCTTCTCGTCTTCGGAGGTATCCGGCGTTAGGCTTGTGCCGTATATAGCCGCTGCCTCGGTCGCTTTCTGGTTGCGTAACGTGATAGCGCTTCGTAGGGTCGCGGCTAGATTTTCTAATGTCGTTGGGAAGTCTAGTAGACGGCGTGCTTCGTCGAGATCCCATCCTTCGATGTCTACTAGTAGGAGTCGTGAAGTAGCTACGAGAACGAAGAGGGCCTCGGAGAAGGAGGTGAAGGTGCGTGATAGGAAGGCTTCTGGACTCATCGAGAGGTAGGCTGCTAGGAATGATCGCGCGGCTTGTAGGCAGTAGAGCATGCATTGCCGTTGGTGCTGCGCTGCTATTTCGTCGGTTGGTCGGGAGTGGTTGGATGCTGGTAGGTATAGTCGGACTAAGATATAATTATGCAGTGACCAGAACATGACTAAAGCAATTGTAAGTCGACACTAATGGTGAGTGATTGGACATGCGGATCTTACCAAACTGTCGATGTTCACGGGCCATATTTGTGAATAACTGGTCGAGTCGATTCCGAATTAACTGCATCTCGTCGCTCATAGCAGTTGTGAACACTTTAGGAGCGCCATCCGTCGTCATAGATGGTGAGGGCCATCTTTCCGATATCTGTTCTACGATCTGCTGGAATCTGATCATCTTCTCCAAATTGAAGTCCCTATCGAAGTCTGCATTGAAATCCGTCGGACGGATGAGTGAGTTCAGACAACGGTTCACATATTCCCCTTTTAACACGCCGTCCCTGCCGAATTGTGCAGAGTTGCTAAAATTTGGTCAGTTACTCCTCATGAGCCAATTGATTAAAGGCGATCCCTGGTTAACTTACACCGAAAGAAGGTATTGGCACCCCAGAAAAGCTCGCTGTTCTTCGGGGGTATGCGATTCCTCTAGGACTGTGGTCAACTCATGTCCTATCAGGGCTTCCCTTGCATCCTTTGGATTCACAGCGACCATCATCTTTTGTTGCATAGTTGGGGGAGGCCGCGTGATGGCAAGATTATGGGCGTATCCCATCGTCAGATAGGTTAAGTAAGTGATCTTCTGGTCGAAGAAGAAATCATGTCCACCCCTGCAACATGAGTTAGCATATACACTACGAAGGTGTCAGATTATGCTCACCATGCTATGAAAACCAGCAAGCCCTGGAGTAAACCCAGGTCTCGCTTCTCTAACACCAACAGATGCTGTCCTATGTAAGCGAGTATGCTCTTCTTGATTTCCCTTTGCTTCGCAAGGGTAAGCTGAGCCGCCGTCAATAGGATAGCCCTAAACAGAAGGGGCTTCTGGGTTAGGAGGTCCTGGGCCGAGATATCGGCACCGAGAATAACGAACGGGAAGAAAGGCGTATATTTGGTTTTGAAATCGGATACCGCTTGTTCGGCTTGGTTCCACGTTATCCCGAATCCAGGTTGCTGTGGCCTTCTAACAGGCGGAGGCGAGCGTGCCTCATTGAGGAGAAAAGGGTCTCCCCGTCTTAGGCTATGTCGGACGCCATCTTTGATGAAGATAGTAGTTAAGTTACTCTGGGGACCCTCCGCTGCTACTGGAGAAGTTGGAGAAGACCTGGTACTTTCATCGGATGCGTTATGTACCATCCCATATGGGCCAGCCCCCAGTAAGACATGGCCATAGTTAGGCTGTCGAAAGGTGGGTTGGTCCTCTGGGACACTGTTCTCAGGCACGACGACACTGTTACATTATTACTTTAGGTAAGCATGGACTGGCTGATCTAATGTTCCCGACCCCATACACGGATTTCCAGGACTAAGGCTCGGGATAATTCCTGATAGTGTACTTACGTTGCAGGTTTCACTTGTCGTGGTCTTCTTAGACTCTTAGTTGTTTGGGGAGTACAAGAAATGTTCATTCGTCGACATCTGGGTAAGTTAGCAATCAAATTTAATATATGATGCATAAATTGGTATGTAATGACCTATCACATCCATTGTCGGCCCTGTTGTCCTCGAAGTGGCAACGGGCCTTTGCTTTGGTGCAAGGAGCACATGCCCGTTGGCGTCGGGGAGGGCTCGCTGGGCGTTCAGTAGGCTGCTGTTGGCCCGGCATGCTTCACTGCAGTCTCAGTGTCCCGACCTACCGGTAGCGAGACACTTCGGAGTTTAGGTGACGTTACCCAAGACTGATCGCCTTCCAACTAGTACCTAGGTAATCGTTAACCCGCGGTCTTACGTCCGTTATATGAGCCTCTATCCACAGCCGTTCCTAGTTGGAAATAGGGCCAAACCAATGCTTAACCCGTCAATTAGTGGTATTTAGATAAACAGATACGCATAGAGAATAAGGGATAGAGGAGATGCAAAACATTCGATCAATTTTTAATGTCCAAGTTACTTACACATTCGTCTTTACGCGTTAAGTGCGTGGAGATAAGACGGGTTAACGGTAATATATCGGGTTAGTATAAATAAGTTCATACTGATATTTAATATGGGAATCCCAAAATAGACTATCCCGGTTTTATTCCGACGAGAGTTATTTAAACCCGATTAATCCCGGTTCCTTTCTCGGTCGCTAATTGCTCCATTACAGCATATTAGTATTTAACTGCCTCAACCAACAGCCAGGGTTGATGATTTCTAGCCTGTCTCTATAATCATATTTATGGGCTATGCAAATCCTACCGGGCTTGAGCCTATGTTTATTATTCCGCTGAAGCCAACTTATCATGTTAAAGCTTTGATCCTAATCATTGCCTCCAACAACAATACCTCAATGGCATTCTGATCATAATGTGTCTGAAATAGTTGGATCACAGATGCAAATATATGGGCCGATAAAGCGAAATGCGGCAATTCGTCCAGTTCTCGCCTTAAGAGGGGGATATATCGTCGACAACGGACAGTTATTGTACTACACGAACTGGATACTTTTCTATCAATGAAAAAACGAAAGGGATCGTTTGAATACAGGTATCTTGGGAAAGAATACTACTTGCCGTAGACGCAGAACCGCAGGTTGTCCGAATGGAACTTAACAGACGAAATTCCATATGTTAGAGCAGCACTGGTTTTTTACTGCGTAGAATGTGGTATAGCGATGAAATCGGTGTTGGAGTTCCCGGGTTACAAGATGCGCTACCAAAATGCGTGATGTGCGGATATTAGTAATGATTCTTCGGACTGCGTTCTCTTAACCTGGCCAATGTGACTTTTTGGCTACGCCATTGCTAAGAAAACTTCTCGATTATGCTACGTGGGTTTGCCCATGAATGGCCGCCGAGACTCTCGGAGGCGAGACCTCTATCGCGTCAAAATTGGGTGAGCACACATACGAGATAGCTGGACAGAACTTTAGCATTAACGAACATGTTAGCATTTTCAACCAGGCCAAATATGAGAAGCACAAGAACATTGGTTAATTCGCTTCAAACGTCATATGACTTGATATTGATTCGGTTTTGTATATCACCTTGGCAATGCCTTCGCACAAAGGATCCTGGGTGCCTTTGAAGCGCAAGCTATGGCCGTTGAAGGGTCCTGAAAGGTGACAACATACTCGGCATTGCTCGCCTCCTGTTGAATTAGACGTATATACGTTCCAATGAATGTCTTCCACTTACTTCGTTCGTAATATATGATTTACGTGACTAGTGGTACCTGGGTGTATTGTAGAGTGCTAGTTTGGCCAGTATGTACTGCTCTTTCATCGGCGCCGTCGCTCTAGTCTCCGGCTCGGCCCGGGTCACCCGGGATGTTGACCGGCGTCCAACGTCTCTCGGCGGCCTCCATGAATGGTCTCGGCGCTGCGTAACGGACTATGCTCGTAGAGCTTGTCGTCGTCGCGTCACCTGATATGTCTCCGCCTTAATTGCGATTCGTGTAACCAGCGTTGCGCATAGCTAACGATGCGAATATCCAGCGCTGCTAATGTTTTCCCCTCCCAAAATCCACTTGCCTTTCAACTCAAGCACCTTACCTCAAACTTTCCCACCCACTCTGCCTTTTACCAGTTGTTGTCTGAAGGCATCCCACACATCTTTCATCAACAACTGTGTGTTCCCGTCATCAGGAACACGCCTTCATCATCAATTGTTCATCTCCAAATGGACATTCAATTGTTTTGAAACAAAAATTCATTTGATTTCAAACATTTATTTCAAGCCCTTGTCCAATTCATTGAAACCCCTCCAGTCCAAGACTCGGCGGTTTTCGCCTACCCGTCAGCCATGGCCCATAAACGCTCCGATTCCACTTCCTCGAGTGAGGATCCCTTCCATCTCGAGAAGTATGTTTCTGCCTGTAATCGAGCTTCGGCCTACGAGAACGCGCAGTCGCGAGAGCACACTGAGAGCCCGGCTTCATCTTCTACGAAGCCCATTCCCATCGCCGGCGCTAAGGAGAAGCACACTATGCGCCGAAAGATCTCGGCCAAGTTATCGTCGTTCAAGGACTTGTTCGGCAAGGAGAGCAAGGATGCGAAGAACAAGGAGATGTCTGAGGAATACATGGCGATCATGAATAACGCTTTAATGATCCCTAAGCCTTTGAGTATCAACAAGATGCCACAAGACGCCGACCCCGGCAATGCGACCGGCGAATACAACGGCGAAGGATCCGGAAGCAATAGAATGCAGGATGATCGCTACGCTCCCCTTGAACCCTTTTCCAGCTTTTATGGTTCGGACGACAAGCCTCTTCCTTTAATTCCACCCTTGCGATCGTCGAACCCTGACGACCTCGCGGCCGAGATTGATAACGCCCTCAGCGAATTTCGACAATTCGAGCTTAGCCCTAACGTTACAGTCCAGACTTCGCGTCTCCCTCCCCACCAAAACGGGTTTATCCAAGCCCGCAAGGCGCCTTCTCTTCAGGATATCAGTCGCCGACAGGTTGAAGCAGTAGCTGCCGGTCGCCGTCCCCGTTATCCACGCTACGACCATGTCCTCGAGGAGTACATAGAACCAGGTTCGGACGACTCAGAGGATGATACACTTCCATTTCTAGACGTGTACACCAGCCAGGCAGCGTTGCAGGCAGAAGGCCACCTGAACTCATCCGAGTTGGCCGAGCGAGAGTTTGAGGGCGCCGCGGAGGACACCCCCAAGGAGATTATGGAAGACGCTATGGAGGACGTTATGGAGGATACCGCGAAGAGCACCGCAATTGACTTAGGAAAGAACACTCCGTCGCCCGTCAAAAGTCGCCAGAGATCCCCGACACGCATTCCTGTTCCGAACAGCAAGCGACCTGCCACTCCGGTTCGCCGCTATCGCTCGTCTATGCACATGTGTGACCAAGAGCCTCTCAAGCTTAACACTCAGACGCTACTCGATCCCCCGTCTCCGCCGGCCCACCAGCCTCAGCTACCTCCGAAAGAAATCAAGGAGAAGCCTGCGTCGCCCACCAAGATCCCCATTAAGGCTTTACAGAACCCTCTACTTCGATCAGCTCTTCCGAGATCACAAGGCTCCCGAGGAGATCTTAAGGAACTGCGAAAGAAGCGCGCTGAATCCGCTAAGAAGCAGAAGGAGGTTGACGAAATTGTGAGAAAGGCATCAGCTATGTCCCAGGCCGCAAGCAAGCTTCAAGAGGCAGAGAGCGCCGACGAGAACGCTCAGACTTCCGCCGACACCGATGGTGCTCTACCTTCTCAGCCCCAGCAATCTGGTGGTGACTCTGACAACACCGAATCGAATGTCAGCGGTCTCACTTACGAACAAGCTGTGGCGCAGTTGGCCGAACTAAACAGGGCATATGCGGTCCTGGAGAGAGCACATGACTTTAGCACTGATGCTATAGCGTTGATCGACAGAATGGACCAAGTGCTGGCAGACATGGGAGTTCCTGGTCCTGACGAGGTTATCGAGTCCGATCCTGAAGACGCTCCTCAGGGTGCCTCCAAGAGTGGCCCCAAACATTAAACTACCATAACGGCGCTAAGGGCGAATCACGCCTATATCGTCACCTTTTGGAAGTTGTTTTCATTCATCCGGCGTAAGATGGTTGGGTTTTCAATTCCGGTTTTCTAATGACAGAAAACGACGGTTCGGTGTTTTAGAGGCTATCGAAAGGATATGGCCTATGGAAAGGGGATATTCTCAATATCTGAGTTGAATCCTAAGTTTTCGATGCGTTGAGTTCAGGGCTTGATACCAATTTGCCTACCAATCCCAAGTTTATGGGGGTATACCGGCAAAATCGATCGAGCAGTGAACAATACCAGAATGGTTTTGCTACGAATTCGACGGGCTCCTGCACGGAGTACACAATACGATATTTTTACGATGAATATGAAAAAGGATAATGAAAAGAGGAAAAGGAAAAGGAAAAGGGGAAAAGGAGGAGAAGGCTTCGGAGTTAGGGGTAATGCGAGCTGATAAGCCGATAAGGTGATAAGGTGTAGATAACCACAAAAACATTGCACAGACCACGTTGCGTTTCTCTATAGTACAAAATAGATAGCTTGCCAGCTGGCGGGCTTCTGCCAAAACTCTGTGGACAACAATTCGTTTTATGCTAGTGAACTAGCTCGGTCTGCTGCTAAACTGCTGAACTCTAGATATCTAATAAACCGCCAACGACGAACAAATTCGACCAAATCAACGATAAACTACCCAACATGGATCCCTACTCGGCAGAAGGCGAGTTGATCAACATCCACAACCACTTCCACCAAGGCCAATACCAAGAAGTAATCGACTTCGACACATCCGCTCTCTCAGCCGATAATGCGCTACCCGCACGAGTACTTACCCTTCGAGCGAAGATTGCTTTAGGACAAGCCGAAGACGTGGTCGCAGATGTGAAGGGCGCAAGTGAGCCTGAGTTGTCCGCAATTCGTGCTCAGGCACAATATAGCTTGGGGAAGACAGATGCGGCGGTGCAGGCTATCGAAGAATTAGCTTCGTCCTCCGGCGATAACCAGACGGTTCAAGTAATCGGAGGCATAGTTCTACAAGCTGCTGGAAAGTCAGAGGAGGCACTTGCACTTTTGTCCCAACATTCTGGTAGTCGTATGTTCACTCCCCCGTTATCAATTCCTCCGGGTTGCATATTAACGAAAGATTAGTCGATGCCGTCGCCTTAATTACACAAATCCACCTCCAGCAAAACCGAACCGACCTAGCTCTCAAGGAAGTCTCTGCAGCACGACGATGGGCACAAGATAGTTTACTTGTCAACTTGGCAGAGTCATGGGTTGGACTGCGATTGGTATGTATAACGAACTACGTGGAAAATCTAGTTACGTAGCTAATAACCATTGCTCTTTTAGGGAGGAGACAAATATCAACAAGCCTTCTACGTATACGAAGAACTCGCCCAAGCCCCCTCGACATCCTCCATCATATCCCTCGTCTCCCAAGCCGTATGCGAACTTCACCTAGGTCGTGTTGAGGAATCACAAAGTGCTCTCGAGCAGGCCATACAAAAACAGCCCAACTACGCCGAGGCTATCGCTAATTTACTCGTTTTGACTATCGTGACGGGCAAGGATCCCGCCGAACTTACAAGGTAAATCATGTCCACACCATATTGGGATGTATCTAGTTTACTAATACGTTTTTTGTAGCTCCCTTAAGAAAACAGCCCCCGAACACCCATTCCTCGTCGACCTCGAAGAAAAGAGTTCCTTGTTCGACAAGGCTGCTGCGAAGTTCAGCGCGAAAGTATCGGTCTGAAAAGGGGCAGGGCAATAATATAAGAGTTCTGAAGATAAAATGATGATATACTCGGATAGGCATTGGAGGATGAGCCCAAAAGAAAAGGCGGTACACCTTTGATTACGATAATTGATGAACATGGCGAACACCTTGCATTGCGTACGTTGATTGTGAATTTATTTCCGTCAGAATAAGAGTGGTCACGCACGATAAATCCCGCGAGCTGTGTTACATGAGATTGTCGAGGACTTCATGGGGATATGTAGCAGCATTCATACGTATTTCCAAATTGGGTACTCCGATATATACTGTCATTAGGGAACGTGAAACGTCACCAGTTATCTCTATCTATGCGAAACTAGTGCAAGGTTCCTGAATACTAGGGGACTATTAAATATAGGATGAGTATACCTAATGGCACAATTCCAATAATCTGACATCATGGATATGTTGAGGGGGTGTCTCGAGACTTATAACTAGGAATTAGGGAAAATATGCAAATGCACAATGACGCCTCTAAGATTATAAAATGCAAATGTGTAACGTTGGAAACAATATAGCGAAATATAGTGAGGGGGAGTAATTCTATATGACAACTTTGACAATGCATCGTGATCACATGAAATCCTACAGAACACGTATTCGATTTAATAGACTAGATAAGAAGAGAAAAGGGGTGAGTGGGCCGGTTTAGATAGTACTCGATAACGGGGGAAAGGCACTAATACAGCGGGAACATTGACATTATGTTTATTAAGGAATAAGCAAAAAACAAAAAGCAAAAAGCAATAGAATACGATCACGATGCCCCTCATTTGTGATAGTGGCACTACGTTTGCTAAACTGCTTAGCCCCTCCTTTTTTTTAAACCCCCTATTTCACCGCTGAAAGGGTTGCATTACGAGGCCTAGTTAGGTTACGTTGGTCTAAGAGCCTCTGGCGATCTCATCATACTTTAAACTAGCCCCTTTCCGGTATGACGGTCTTCTAATGGCTTCCGCCAACTCTGCGGCACTAGTTGACTGCACGCAATTATCTCTATCCAGTTACAGCGGCTAACGGGAGGGGAGCAAATTATCGTGGGATTTTGTCCCTCAAAGAAATACCATTTATGACATCATTCCGTTCGCTCGGCCCCTTCGTAAGCGCGCTTGTTTCTCTCAGGACCTACCACTCCTAACACATGCTCCTTGCAGTCGAATCGTAATCCAACATCGTGACTCGTCAATTTGATGTTTTTTGTCTAAATCGGCTGAAAGACTAGTGTTGCACATATGTGCCCTGATGTAATTGATACTGGTGTTGGGAACAACCCCAGTTAATCGAGGAGATTCAAGGTAACCTCGAGTCTGTCAGTCACCACATCTGAGTATTGATGGCATTAAGGAACTATCCCATACATAGATATCGATGGAAATTTATCGATGGGAAAATCTTCGATTATATACGATGATCATTTACAAACCCATCAGTAAGTGGATTCGCCACCAGGTCCCAGAAAACAATTCTAGGCCCCGGGAGACACGCCCGATGGTCGATCCCGAACCACAAAGAATTGGAGCACTACAGGTAAACATTCAGGACCGACAAATCAAATAGGCAAGCCGTGTCCGGCTTTGTCGAGACTCGTCCGGGCAGTGCACGATCGATCTAGAGAGGGTTTTTCCAAACCCCTGGTCTATGACTTGGCTAGAAAAGCAGAAATTGTCCGAGTGGGCCGGGTGGCGCCAAAATAGGTGGGATTCGGTTCTTCCAGACTATCTGTGTGCTATGTCAGTCTGCATGCGGATAGGACAATGGGATTTCGCTCGCCGAACACCAAACCGGGGGGGTTCTGCATAACACCCCTGCTATGAACCACAGGCAGGATTATGTATGTTATCTGATATGACGATGGCTTCGTTTGATCATTCCTCCGGTCTAGTCTCGTCATCGTGAAAGGTTATTCTGGCGCCTCCTAGTTCTGGCTATGATTAAGCGTCTGTCTTAGTTTCTCCACGATGGCATACCTTTATAAAAGTGTGCCTCCCCGCCACCTTTCACGATGTCTGCTTTGTTCAAATTCATAAGACATCATCGATAGATCTATACTATCATTTACTTTGCTATTTATTGCATAGACTTAGAGTCGTGTTTTTACTAGACCATCTATACCTCGATTTATTATACAGCATCTACAAAATTATCATCCAAAATGCCTATCGCCTTAACGCCGCCTCCAGTACCTGAGGTCAAGAGCCTCGGCGTTGCCCAGACTCAACCAGCGAAACGAAAGATTATCTGCTTCTCTGGTATGTCTCAATTTACCATTCGCAACACCAACACATCACCGTTACACATACTAACATAATCAGACTTCGATGGCACAATATTCATGCAAGATACCGGTCACGTCCTCTTCGACAACCACGGCTGCGGCTCGAAACGAAGAGAAATGCTAGACGAACAAATCAAGACCGGCGAGCGATCGTTCCGCGACGTCTCCGAAGAAATGTGGGGTTCTTTGAACGTACCTTTCGAGGACGGCTTTGAAGTAATGGAGAAGTCACTCGAGATCGACCCGGACTTCCAAAGCTTTCACAAGTTTTGCATCAACAACAACATTCCCTTCAATGTTATCTCCGCTGGCCTGAAACCTATCTTAAGAAGAGTCCTTGATACTTTCCTCGGCGAAGATGAATCATCGCATATTGATATCGTGGCGAACGATGCGAATATTTCGGCTGATGGCTCGGAGTGGAAGCCTATCTGGCGCCATGACACCGAGCTTGGCCATGATAAGGCTCTGTCTATCATCGAAGCCCGCAAGGAAGCCGAACTCACATGCGACGACGGAACAATCCCTCTTATCGTATTTATCGGCGACGGTGTTTCCGATCTCCCCGCCGCCCGCGAAGCCGACGTACTATTCGCGCGCCGCGGGTTGAGATTAGAAGAGTACTGCGTCGAGCACAAGATCCCATACATACCCTTCGACACCTTTGCCGACATCCAGCGTGAGATTGAGCGCATCCGCGAGGAAGACGAGAAGAAGACCGGTGGCAAGGGTGTGCCCGTTCGCTTCAACCCCCGCGCAAACCTCTGGCGTCGTGTCTCGAGCAAGACTGCGGTGCCACGATATGTAGTTATGTCTCCGACTAAGGAGGAGAAGATGTTCTTGTGGCCCGAGGTTTTTACCGAGCTTAAGGCCCCGGTGACAGTGGATGTTGCGGCTGCGCAACCACCGGTGCGGAGCGCTGCTTAGGGCACTCGCCCCACTAATATGTCTTGCGTTATGAAGCATGATATGGCGTTCACTTTGATTGATATTTCTTTATTTACACGGCATTGCACGGCGATTGGGGTTTACACGATACACCGGATTATGATAATACAAGGCCATGGCGTTTCGGTTGTTGAACTGATTATGAAGATGATTATGAGGTACATCTAGACTCTAGCATAGAGTTGTCTCTTCTTCAGAATACGATAAAATTCTAGAGAAATACAATTTTTCAATTTCAAGCCTCTGATTCAGTGACATCCTGCATGTAGGACATACAGCTACTGTGTTGAGGCCTCTCGGAGAATTAACAGCCCCCAATTATTACGTAGTGCATGATATAGACGAGTTGTGATTGGAGCATCGTCACTTTTTGCATACAAATCGAACCACGCAAAAGAACATTCATACGCCGTATATAGCATCATCCCGCGCTATCCCCAGAACTTTTTGCTCTCCATCTTCCTATTTCGACGTTCATGATATTAACAAAACCGTATTATGGAACTACGCCATGATATTCGAAGGCTTTCGAGTCATACAGACATAGCATTGACCAAATCTAAGATCGAACCAATAGGAAGCGCAGGAAGACATACCTAACTATTTCACCCTACATATCAAATACTTTCTCAACAATTACAGATCAGCTCATTTGACGGCCCCAAGATCCGATTCCTTCATATTGAAGCTATCCCGGTTTAGCTGAAGGTCGGAAATAAATAGAACAGGAAAGTCTTAGAAGAGAGCTGAAACATCGCATGATATGGGTTTCATGGCAGATAATATATTGTGTTTTATTCGTTGGTATCTCTTAGGTAGATATTATGAAGAGGAGCAGGATAACGATTATGGTAATGACAAGTTGACGGAGTCTCGGCAACTAGCTTATTCCCATCGCGGCAGACACGGCATTTTCGTATATTTTCTTTACTCTTAGGATGTAGCTTGTAATGCTTTCCGAGTAACCGATCTACTTATACATTATACAGGTACATGCCTTATATAGAAGTACTTACATCACCTGCACAACGTTTTCTCGGGTCTGCTGCATGAAAGATGGACGGGCATCCCTTGTCGATAACCAGGCTGTAACGCTTCGTTGCATTTCTATGTACTTGGAGATCATCGATCGTTGCTCTGCTTGCTGCAGTGCTGCAACTAACAATACACAGCCCTACGTGTAAAGGATTTCGCAAGATGACGGTTTTTGGGAAAGATTTGAAGTTGGCACTGATCATTTCTTATTGTATTCTTTTCATTATTTTAATCGTTATGTGTATCCGAGTACTTGCAGGATCAGATGAATTATGCAAAGGTCCGCTGAAGTTCTTCCCGAATCCCCCGGTTCTAAAAGAAGTAGCTGCCCGTCGGCTGATCTTAGATCGAGATGGGTTTCAGAATATGACGAGCTGCCGCTTTCTATTCTTTTTTTCTTTTTTACCTTTTCGCCAACAAATATTTTCGAGGCCACCTTCCAGGTACGAATAGACTTGGTAGCTGCATTTATGTAACAATGGTTATTTATATTAGACTTTGGAAATAATCAAGTTTAATTGTCGTACGCCGTATTAAAGTTGTATCAAATAATACATTGACTTTGGGAATGCATAAGCTAAATGTGTGGAAAGACCTGGCCCTGTGGCAGTGAATGTAGCCCTGAATGTAGGCTTGGTGGGGTGAGAGTGGCTGCTGACGGAGAGGTACCCATCCAACTACTTATAGTGACCCACGCATGGTAATCACGACTTGGATTGGTTGATTTAACCCTGAACTTGGGTGCCCCTCTAATATACAACCCTTGGCACTCAGCTTCGAAAGATGTTTTAATTCATGGCAACGGCGACAGCTTCTTCAACTTCTTTCCCAAACTTTCCCCCTTTTAATAATTCAATGATAATTATTAGTCTTATATTCGGAACTTAGTAATATCTCTTTTTCTACATGATTTAATCAAGAATTGCCAAAGGGTAAAAAAGTGGCCATCAAAATTCAATTCATTCGTTCTTTAACAGGTTACCCTGTTCACATTGGAAGTCTTGGAGTCTTACCAAGTTCTAGCTTGGCCCCTTGACATCATTATCCACCTAGTTTAGTGCTCTAAACACCCCTAAACACCCTCTAAGTCCGACCGATCATCACAAGCGCCAGAAAGCTGAAGGGGGTTACCAAGCACACTGGCACACTACCAAGACGGGATCCAACGCAACGTCACCCGCGTTTGCCCCTTCTTGTTCCTTGAATCCAACCTCTTTTACCTATTACCTATTACATATTTGTACCTTTTTACCTGTTTAAGTCCGGCTCCCCGCTGGAGATCCTCCTCCCATCATGGTTCGCATTATACCTAACCGACTGAAAAACAAAACCGCCAGCTCTGCTACCAATTCATCCTGCAATAGTCGAAGTACCAGCCCCATGCCGGCGAAACTAGATACAAATATTTCTGATGGGCGGAAGGATTCGGGGTTGGTGTTGAAGATAGTTGTGATTCGAGTAAGGGAAACCAATTGATCTGTTGATTATATCGGTTCTTGGCAATGGTTGTGAATTCTAACACCCTTGGCTTAGGCGAGGAATCTAGCTGCGAAAGACCGTGGAGGCACATCCGATCCCGTGAGTTAATTCCTATTCCTTTTTGTATTTGAGACCTTTAAACTCGACGATGTCTAACATGTCATATTCTTAGTATCTCCAATTGACCTGCGGCGAATCCAAATTCGTTACCCACCATGTTCCAAAGACTCTGAATCCAGACTGGAACGTCATTTGCACCGTACCTATAACCGGCGTAGACAACCTCCTGCTCGACTGTATTTGCTGGGATAAAGATCGTTTTAGTAAAGATTACCTCGGCGAATTCGATTTAGCGCTCGAGGAGATATTTGCCAACGAAAAGACCGAACAGGAACCTACTTGGTATCCTCTCAAGAGCAAGAAGCGAGGCAAAAAGTCAAACAATGTTTCGGGTGAAGTTTTACTCCAATGCACCCTATTTGACTCGACGAACAAGGACGCAACGGACGCCCAGATCCTAGAAAAGCTACGCTTACTCGCCACGGCACTACCCGAAGCTGCATCGCGCAATGCTACCCCTAGTACCACGCCCATGCTTGGTCCGACCTCTATCCCCAAAGCTGGCTCGACTGCCTCTCCCCAATTAAGTCGAAACACTACCGACGGATCTCAGGAAGACGAAGACGAGGACGAGATTCTCGATGACGATGAGACTCCTGAGGATGAGGACCCGAATAAGCCAGAAAATGCTGAAAAGAGGAAGAGAAGGCTCCGAATCAAGGGATTGAAGCGAAAGAGAAGGCAAAACCCGTATGAATTTGTGAACGGTGGAAGCGACGTAGTGGGCTTAATTTTTCTCGAGATTTGCAAGATTACCGACCTCCCCCCCGAGTCAAACCTTACAAGAACCAGCTTCGATATGGATCCTTTTGTCGTGGCATCCCTAGGTAAAAAGACTTATCGCACGCGAGTCGTCCGCCACAACTTGAACCCTGTGTTTAACGAGAAGATGCTCTTTCACGTCCTGGGGCACGAACGGTCATACTCGTTTGCCTTCACTGTGATCGATCGCGATAAGTACTCCGGAAACGACTTCATTGCTTCGACTTCATTCCCTGTCCAAGAACTAATTGAAAGGAGCCCTAAGGCCAATCCTGAAACTGGGTTATACGACCTAAAGGAACCTGCAGAGTTCGTCCCTGCGCCAAAGAAACGACTTGCAAGACTAGGCATGTCGAGGTCTTCTTCAAGTCAGAGCTTAGGAAAAGGGCGTCCGGCGCTGCCGAAGAACCCTAGTGGGGCTTCGACATTGTCTCAGGTTGATGGACAAGCTGAGCCGAAGGTCGCACCTACATCCGCTCCGAATCCCGCCCTGCTACAACCCGACCAAGTGCCAAACCTTAACAGTGGAAACGGGAATGGCAATGGCAACGGAAATGGCGAGGGTAACGAGTTTGACGATTCCGATTTTACTGTCTTCACAATCCCATTGAAGATGAAGAATCTAGAAAAATGGGAAGCCAAGCACAGTCCGATGTTGACTGTCCGTGCCAAGTATATGCCATACCCCGCGTTAAGACAACAATTCTGGAGGGCAATGTTGCGACAATACGACGCTGATGAAAGTGGTGAAATCAGTAAGGTTGAATTAACTACCATGCTTGATACACTTGGCTCGACTCTCCGTGAGTCTACTATCGACAGTTTCTTCCAGCGATTCCCACACAAAGCGGCAAGTGGTGAGCAAGAACTTACTATGGATGAGGCCGTCATCTGTCTAGAGGATCAGCTAGACGCCAAGAATAGGACGCCCGCCGTGACTGATAAACTCAAGAATATGCTACCTGACAGCGAGAAAGTAAAGAACTTGCTAAACCCGTCGGCGCAAAGTGGTAGTATCACCCCCTCGGAAGAAGGATCCTTCACTCTTAGCGCAGAAGACTCGAGCGTTCAGGGACAGCAATCAGGAACTTCAACTATTATCGTTCCTGACCTCAACACGCCCGGAGAAGAAGGCGAAGCGCTAGAGAAGGACGATCTTAACGTCGATCGTGGCGAAGAGCATGTAGTGGAAATTCGGGAGTGTCCGATTTGTCATCAGCCTCGTCTTAACAAGCGGAAGGATGCCGATATCATCACACACATCGCTACATGTGCCAGTCAGGACTGGCGCCAGGTCAATTCGCTCATGATGGGTGGATTCGTTACAGCCAGCCAAGCACAGAGGAAATGGTACTCCAAGGTTATCACCAAGATTTCGTATGGTGGTTATAAGCTTGGTGCCAACTCGGCCAACATCCTCGTACAAGATCGGCTTACTGGACAGATCAATGAGGAAAAGATGAGTGTTTACGTACGACTAGGAATTCGATTATTATACAAGGGTCTGAAATCGAAGGATATGGAGAACAAGAGAAGTGAGTATTGAACTATTAGACTTATTACACGATTTCTGGATTATAGCTAACATCATGATAGTCCGTAAACTTTTGAAGAGTCTCAGTATCAAACAGGGTAAAAAATATGACGATCCTACCTCAAAGTCTGAGATCTTGCCTTTTATCGAATTCCACCAATTAGATATGTCCGAGGTTTTACGCCCTGTAGAGGAATTCAAGAACTTTAATGAATTCTTCTACCGCGCCCTGAAACCGAATGCTAGACCTTGCTCGGCTCCCGACGATTCTCGCATCATTGTATCTCCCGCTGACTGCCGTTCTGTCGTTTTCAATACTTTGGACTCTGCAACAAGTATCTGGGTCAAGGGCCGCGAATTTTCCATCAAGCGACTACTTGGAGACGCATACCCGGAAGATGTCAAGCGTTATGAAAATGGTGCATTGGGTATTTTCCGTTTGGCTCCCCAGGATTACCATCGATTCCATATCCCCGTTGACGGTATTTTACGTAAACCTAAGCTCATTGCTGGCGAGTATTATACTGTCAATCCTATGGCGATTCGATCGGCTTTGGATGTATACGGCGAAAACGTCCGTGTTCTTTGCCCTATTGACACTGAACTCTTCGGTCGGGTAATGGTAGTCTGCGTTGGTGCCATGATGGTGGGCAGCACTGTAATCACTCGGAATGAAGGAGATGAAGTGAAACGAGCCGAAGAACTCGGGTACTTCAAGTTTGGTGGTAGTACTATTGTGACACTATTTGAACCAGGGAAGATGGTATTTGATGACGACCTTGTCGATAATTCGACCAGCGCTCTAGAAACATTGGTATGTATTCACCTGGTATTTTCATAAGTGATAAAGCTCAAATGCTAATATATCCACAGATCCGAGCAGGCATGTCAGTCGGACATTCTCCGCAGGTGCCACAATTTACGCCAGATATGCGCAAGGACGAGAAAGAAGTCACGGAAGCAGAAAAGGCGGAAGCGCATCGTCGTATTCGTGGTGGCGTCGAGACTCCAGATGAGGCACCTTTGCCTTAAGGAGACCGTGTGATAGAACAATCAAGACACATTGCATTTGGACGGCGTTATGCATACCATCGAAGCAGCAGCTTCCAGAAAATGAAGGATCCTTGATGGTGGATAGACGAGGGTTATGCATGGAAACCAGGGAGTGAGCAGCATCTGACAAGCATAATAGTGGATAGAAAGCATTTTTAAAGAGGGGGAAGTACTTAGGTGAACGAACTGCGATGCTTTTGCTCTCATTCGTTATATTTGCGCGGGGGAGCGGGCGTAAGCATACTTCGCAAAAAGATGCGTCGTCAAGATGAATCCGTATCTGACGATTGCGAATTACCTTCTTTTCATCTTGCCTCGGAGCTTTATGTTATAATCGTATTCTAGGACCAACAGTGACATACAGATTATCATTTATGGCACGATCCAGTCTTTTCAAACGAAAAAACCCAAACCAGTCAGCATTGTCGGTCTGGAGACGGCTATGACCGTAGCTACCTAGGTGACGAAAGTAAAACAGATGCAGATAACACACCGATAGTTCCATTTATATACATGCGGTCAGGAAGAGTGACGGTCAATAAGAAGCTTCCACGTGAATAGGAAATGGGGAATTGTGGGGTAAAAATTGAGTTGAATGGAGCACCGTCCCAATGGGCGCCTGTGGGTCGACCCCTGTCAGTGCATGTCAGTGCATGTACCGGGTAACTTTAACCCAAATTAGCGTTTTGTTTACTTTACACCCCGCATAGCAACGGGTGAACATTTCCCAAAGAAAAAACAACATTCCAGCGGTTGACTGGAACGTCACGGTACTACTAATAAATCTAACAGGAAAACATATACCCGAGGCCGGCCTTATCCTACTACTAGCTGGTCTCTAGTTGCTAGTAGTTTTGGATTTGAAAATCAAGAAACTTGCAATTTTCAGCTGCAATTGAAGAAAAATTACGAACCGCCAAATTGACGATACACAAACTAATACACACATACATAACTTTTTACATATCTGTAATTACCCGCAACCGCCAATGCGGAGAGTTCCTGATCGCGATTGATATTTACCCCTCATTTGCTTACTGTTTTGCCTTGGGCGACAACTGGGCGGCGGGAGTAGAGATAAATCGCGTCCGGATTAAAAAGGGGAGAAGAGATTAGGGAGCAAGGAGAAACGAAACAGGAAAACAAAAAGAAAGAAAACAATATGGTTGATCCAGACAACCTACGTACGGCGTCGCTGTACATCAATAACCAATTGATGTCCCGCGGCCTACTGCGCGATGGCCACAATATCGATTTCGCGAGCCCGGAGGCCGGCGACGGAGGATTGCAGGCTACGATGGGGAAGGTTATGAGTGTTATCAATGACCTAATTCTGAGGCGCGACGTACGTGTTCTCCTTTCTATCGTCTTCCTAGTCCTACACTTCGCCTATTTTACTTGTCTTTGGGGACAATTGATGATCATTAAAAGAACACATGAGACGAATGACAGACTAATTATTTTTCGATTCAAACAGCGCGACGCCGAAAACCGCGAATCTCTATCGACGACCCTACGTACCCTCCGCGCCGACTCCCAACGCCAGACGACGGAATTGGCGCGACAATCGGATAAGTTATCTGAAACGCAGCGTAAGCTCGACTCGGCCGATGCTAATGAGCGCGCGCTCCGCGCTCAATTGAAGACTGCGGAGCAGAACGCGCATCGGCTGAAGGAGGATGCGGTGAAATCGAAGACGCTTCTCGCCCAGGCTAGGGCTGCTTGTGCGAACGAGGTTCGCAAGCGCGACCGCCAGATCGATGGCTTGAAGAAGGCGGTTGCGGATGCTAGTCGGATTAGAGGTGGGAATAGGAATAGAGATGTTTTGTGTATTAGTGTCACGGGTGAGGTTGGCGCTGACGAGCGCGAGTTACCTGTCGGCGCGACACAGGCTGAAGGGTATAGTTTGAGGTTGGAGACGAATCAGTTTCTCACGGAATTAGCTAGGGGTCTGAGTGAGGAGAATGAAGGGCTACTGGCGCTGGTTAAGCGTACGGTTGAGGGATTGCGTGATATGAGCGGATTGGAGAGGGGGTCGGCTCACGCGAGTGTGGCTGGAGCGGACCGCCATTCGGATAATGGATGTGCGGAGGTCGTGGTTTTAGGCTCGCAGAAGAGCGCTGATGAGTTGGCGGCGGAGTTGGAGGGGATTATGGAGCATCTTAGGACGATACTCACGAACCCCTCCTTTGTGCCGATTGAAGAGGTTGAGGTCCGTGAGGAAGCTATTAATCGCTTGCGAGCTGCCCTTGAGACTATGGAGAGTCGCTGGAAGGAAGCTGTGCATATGATTGATGGCTGGAGGAAACGCATGACCTCGAGCGGCAGGTCGGTGGATATTGAGGACCTTCGTATGGGTCTAAGACTTAGCCCTGTTAGGGTTAGAGATGTCGAAGAGACCGACAATGTTGTCCCAATGAGGCTTTCTGGTATTCAGGAAGAGGAGGAATATGAAGAGACCGAAGAATTCGAACAAAATGGCGCAGGCATCTACGAATATGAACAAGAGCCGCAAAGACTTAGGTCTCCCAGCCCGGTCGAATCGCTACATTTGGTTCCAGCACCTGGATACGAAGCCGAGAATGAATCCGACTCCGACTCGAGTAGCATCTTCCAAGATGAAGATATCGATATAGAGGATTTGGATGCTGAGGAGCCCAACGTCCAGGTCCTCCAAGAATCCGTATACGAAGCTTCAATGGACTCGCCTCCGCTACCGATACCACCACAGCTCAGTCCGCTTAAGGACTCATACTCGTCAGGTAATAGGGGAGTTACCGGACGTGAACACGGGCACCGCAAAAGGCCTGGGGATTTCACGACTATTATCGAGGAAAATACATGGGATTTGGCGGTAGAAGAGGAACAAGCACCAGCTCCCCCGCCTCATCTAATTAAACCTCAATCACCCCAGCAGCAGAAAAAGACGGCAACGGGCAAGGCTTCGCCGCCATGGCAAGATCTAACTCGGCCCAGCTCGACAGCTTCATATGATAGCCCTCTTTTCGGCAAGTCGGGTGAGAGGCCATCGCAGTCAGATCCTTCCCGCAAGTTATTTTCGAAGCCTACCTCCAGCCCTAGCCAGCCCACACAGACCAAGTCGCAACCAGAACCAGGAAGCGCAAATACACAAGCTTCTAGTAAGCCATCGAGGAGACCGGCTTCGTCAAGGGAATCGCCGGGTCCATTAACAGCCGAAATTAAGAGAACGACATCAGACCCGACCGACCCACGACCACTTCAGAAAGCCGCCTCCATATTATCGAAACAAACCACTCCCGCCACGCAATCGCGACCTAACTCTTCCTCATCTACCAAAGCAACAATCACCGTTGTTTCAGAAAACAAACAATCGCCACAACAACCATCGATACCTCGTCCCCGCTCACCTCTCCGTAACAACCAAACTGCTTCATCACGCCTCCCAAGACCGAATAGTGGCGGTAACCCACCACCTCAAAGTCCATTAACTATGAACACTATCGCAGCAAAACTAGCCGCCGCAGAACGCGATGCTGACGCCGCGCGTGTTAAGGCTAAGCTACGTGCAATCAGAGGCGGTCGGAAGCGCGATACCGCGTTGAACCTAGCGCCCGCTTCTTCAGGGTCGGCCGGTGAACAAGTCGAGGAAGCAAAGACGACTCCAACCAAAGTAAAGAAAGAGAATAATGGAGATTCCGAATCCATGGACCCGGTTAAGAGGGACCCTGCTCCTACATCGTCATCTCGATCAGCGCGGAGAGAAAATTTACGACCAGCACCAGCGGCAACGGGTCAAAATGACGCTGAAACGGATGATTTAGCGGGGTCGTTTAATGGTAATGGGGTGAGTGATAATGTGAAGGTTACGAAACGCAGACGCGACCGTGGTGAGCGTCGCACGAGTAAAGTCGCCTCGCGTAGGAGGAGTACCCTGAGTCCTTGGGAGATGCAGACGCTTATTCAGGGGCAAGCTGCGGGACCTGGTACGCCGGTGAACTGCAGCTAAGCTACCCAGGACTAGACATTGGAAGTTCAATTTTTTGGGTAGGCTATTGCTTGCTATTTGGGCTTGTGGGGAGGGAAGAGAAGAGAAGCCTACTACACGAGGAGTGACGAGCGCATGAGCGGATGGAACAAGTGAACGAAATGAACGATAGGCCTAGTGGGCATAATCGTAATTAAGGCGGTCCGAGAACTTAAACATCCCGAGCTACGTAAGAGTTGACACGACAGCCTGCAGAGGCTAGGGTTATGACAGGGTGGTTGGAATGGGTGGGTGGGATGGTTGGGAGATGTTATGAGATGAGATGAAATGTACAGCACCACACACATACGCCCTATTCACTTCTATTCTCCTCTCCGGGAACGAGAGTTGAGTTCAGTTGGTGAGTAGGGAGGTTTTACGAGGATCATGAACAGTTTTTTAGCCGATAGGCGAGACACCCACAACAGCAGTACAAGCGGTAGAGCTGGCTGACTGACTAGTTTATTAATTTATTTTGTTTATATCATTTTATCGTGTTCGTGATTGTCTTGTTTTGTTCTTTGTATGAAATCCGTAAGTTGTAAATTAGGATAATGTCTCGATTGGCGTGAATGGCGGCTTGGAAACTCATTTACATTGATTGCTCTTTGGGATAATGCCTTGATGTTTCTACGAAGCTACAACTGTCGCGGCCACCATTACTAGAACTGTTGAAAGACTTGCGCGCAATTATAAATCATCGATCTGTATTATCAACGCAATAAAAGCAGAGCGAGCATCACCAGCTTATACGAGCCGGGCCGCAGAGTATTATACAGTAAGCTCCCGTAAGAGCGGGTATCATAAGTAAAGGCTAACCAAGCCTGTGTCACTAATGAAATACTCTTTCCATGCGATGCTTCCTAGACGCCTTTCTTATGCAAGTGTATCGAAGTTCAGAATGGGAAAAATGAAAAAAAGAAACGATGAAGGCTGAGCCCGGCACTCCGTTCGCAATTCCCTGGTCGCAAAGTATCCTCCTATATCATCTGTCGAAATATCGTATCCCGTTCATTCGACGGGGACGAACGATATGGATTTAATAACCCTATGATCAGACATAAGTATGGTGCGCCGTGGGTTGTCGATCAGGATGTAACGAAGGTATGTGTTTCGGCAGACCCTTGACCAGACGTGCGCCATGCTTCTTAGCAGCCCACTCCTTGAGATCGTCCTTCGTCGTCGCTCCACCGCGATAGTATATCGTGCGTACACCTCTCTGAATCAGCTTCGCCAATAAGGTGTCTAAGAATAATTCGTGTCCGACATCAACGATACGCAGATTGGGGAAACCGTCGACGATGGCGAGCACTACCGCCTCCAATAACGTGTGATCGTAGAAATTATATTGAGTGAATCCCGTTAAGCTCATGTATGTGATGTGCTCGCTCTTAAACCAGGCTGGGATTGTAGGTGCAGAGCGGTCCTGGAAGAAATCGTTGACGGGCAAAGGTCGGAGGTCTAACTCCTGTAGTGTGCCAGACTCCAAACTAGGCCGAACCATGGACTCGAATTCAATCTGGGTGAGAGGCGTGCGGAACAATAACGATAGTTTCTCAAGTCGAGGAAGATGCGGAACGGCTATAGGGCCAGTATGTAGGATCAGTAGAGTAGTCGTTGGGACGGTTATAACGACGGGGGCATTGTTCATACAGCAGTGAGCAGAAAGAGCGCGGCCTTCCAAATGCAATTCACGCATGTCTTCATCGAAGCACGGTTCCTCCCCATTCGATACCACGATACTCGGAACCTGGCAATCTCCAACAAAGAAGCGTCGGAGTTTCGACCAGTGGGTCCTTATAGTCAACGGATTGTATTCGAAAAGGTCAATCCAGGCCTCTTCAATATTAGGTGTCAATTCCATGAGGCCGAGCTATAGACGACGAGAGGTTAACGTCTAGAAGATGTACCTCGATAAAGCCAACTTACCAAGTTAACATGATTGAATGGTTGGTTGAATGGTAAGATGCCTTCTAGAGTTGAAAGTCGGACTGTCTTCAGGTGTTCTAGCTTTGGCCAGCCTTGGTACCATAATCCAGGTGACGTTTGCGATAGGGTGTAGGACGCATCGGGTTGCGGAAGCTCGAAGATAGAAAGTTCCTCTAACGAATTATGTGACGGTGTAATCAAGTGTCGTAGAGCGGTAGGTGTCATCCGTATCCCAACGCCCAGGTAGATTTCCACCAGTCGAAGGTGATTGACGTTCTCTGGCAATACTTTCAACGTGTAGGAAGCTCGAGTAACTTCTCGAAGTTTGAGAAACTTGAGGTTTCTGGAGTATTGTAGAACACGCGGGAGATCACACTGTTCCAGAAAGCGGGCGCAACCATCAATGGATAACTCTGTAACGCCGCCAGCAGCATAACCAGCATACGCCTTGAAGGTGGGAAACATCTTTCGGGGGCCCGGAGGGGTCAGTGTGGTGTACCTGAATTGCTGGACCTTCCATATGTCGCTCAAGGCAGGTCCAGTCAAGACAGCTCTCCAGGTTTTGGAAATTCTTAGGCAGCGACTATCGGCATAGTTAGTGTACAATGATACCCTGCTGGTAATAGTTCAGCAACCTACCATACTGTCTGAAAGTCCAGATACTTAAAGATCATGTTGATAAGCTCAACAGGAAGAATGGTCATAGGGTCAAAGGTGACCGAAAGCAGGACCGTGTTGATCTGAGATTTGATTTTCTACGCATGGCAATCAGCAAGTACTTTAGCGATGTCTGACGAGCTTACTTACGTTCAACAGAGCATGATTCGGGTGCTTTCGTTTAACGAGCTCAACACCTTGCTTGTAGGTGTAGTAGGCGAGAGTTTGCTGGTTCTTTAGCCTCAAAATCTTACCCAAACGCAGGTAACTCTGGAAGACGGGTTAGTACATCCACACATTAGCGCAGGGTAGAGTAATAGTACCTTAGGTTCCCTGGGGGAGAGATTAATCATCTTGGCAGCGAACTGGACGCCCTCATCAAGTCGGCCTTGCACCTCATACGTAGCGATGAGAGAATCAAGCGCATCGACATGAACTGGATTATCACAACGCTTACAAGACGCCGACTTCTTTGCCAAGGTTCCCTTGAGGTCCTTCTCAGCGATACCCTTCAAGATCTCATCATCAATGCGGGGTTGCTTCTGGACGGCGAAGCCACAATTGCACAGATCCATGGCCTAGCGGAATAAGCATTTGTCTAGCCGATCGGAGTTACTAAACAACTTACCCGGAAGAGTGCCCTTTCCGCACGATCGTATTGCTTCTGTCCATAGAATTCCATTCCCTTCTTCAGGTAAGCAGCCGAAGGCCGATCCGTCTTGTGGCGCATGCTAGTCGCCATTTTGGGGAATTGGCGTGTATGTATCACAAAGATGAGGTGCGGGTTTGTCAATACGGAGGAAAGGAAGAGAACGCGACGATCAACAGAAGAATTGGGTTGTCACCAACCACTGTGTGGATTTACGACGAAATGGATGTGGTGTATTGTTATCAACTTGCCATAAATATTGCAGTAAGAAGTTGAAATTGTTGAAAAGGTCGCCGTTGTAGAAAAGAAGTCACGTCCAGGATACAAAATTATTAATGGGACGCGGTTGCAGTTCGAATAGAATACGCGTAAAGTGCATCGGCGTATCGGTAGTTGATTATAGTTTAGCGGGGTAGTGGGGGTGTTGCTCGCTATATTCCAGTAAAATTACCACGTTCCCGAGTACCTACCTAAAGTAATGCAAACTAAGAAAATCAAGCAAACATTTTGGTTAGGGAAGGTTCTTCACAGCAATTAGAACCTTTTCCCATACCGGTAGGTAGCTACCCAATTTAGTTCATGGGTCCTTCTTAGTTGATTTTCAAATCGGCATCGGCATCGGCATCGTAATCCCCACGTACTTCGTAAGTCTATTAAGAAAGTTCTGACCAACGTCTATTATTAGGCAATTTAGTGCTAAACTATATATATGCCTACTAACAATTACCTCGATTTGAATTCCTAGTCAAAGAAGTATCACGTCATTGACAGAGGAATAATATACGGTAACATCTCTAAGTACCTACCTAGGTAGGTATGTATCATATGGAGAAAAAGAGAAAAATCACACACTAAGTAGTACATGATCTGTCCTACCTGATAATTACCCTCTGGTATGAAAATACATACGGACGAACCCATATAATTTCTATTGAAATTTCGTTCTCGGGAAAACAAAATTGCTGACTTGTTCTTACCTATCACATGCTTCGCCGATCCAACCCGTTGATTCTATTTCGGACTTATAGTCAAGTATGGCTATGGGTGGTCGTATGAACACATCGTGAGACCTCCCGTCCCCAACAAAGAAGCATTATATCCGTCAGCAGTGGAGAAATCCCGTTGTGGGGGAAGAGAGGTTGAAAGCCTAAATCAAGACCAAGTCATGCCTATATATATACATATATATATACGGGAAGTCAAGGAAGTGTTAGGTATGTACGTAGTACCGAAATCCTAACCAAGACCGAGAATGCGGGGGCCAGAAGTTGGAAACTCATCTCGGTGCTATGACTATTTTCTCATGAAACAGTCCCGGATTAGAAAGGCAGACTAGACTTCTTTCTAACAGTCCTTTTTTTAATTGAAGGACGACGATATACCGTGACCTTGGAATACAGGTTTAGAATTACAACGCTTGGCAAATAGGAAACAAAAGCACCTAGCAGAGACCTAAGTCCGCCTATTCCGGAACTAACATATATTAAATATACGGCACGAGGTGACGATGACGCATACACACCCACCTACGGCCCGGACGAGAGCACCAGGATCTTTTTTCTCCGTTGCGCTAGGGGATTTTGATAACAATATCTAAATAGGAACGAGGCAT
Organism: Hypoxylon trugodes; assembly: GCF_022578975.1. Classification (NCBI taxonomy): domain Eukaryota; kingdom Fungi; phylum Ascomycota; class Sordariomycetes; order Xylariales; family Hypoxylaceae; genus Hypoxylon; species Hypoxylon trugodes. The sequence continues at coordinate 534,767 of NW_026250019.1, read as the reverse complement.
TGTAGTACCGAAGGAGCCGTGAAGCGACCCGACGCCACAGGGCTTAGATAACCTCTATCTCCTCTTTTTCTCTTTTCTCTTTTATCATGGGCACTCGCCTCTATCCTACTCTAGCGTCGGCTCTCGCGCCATCAACGAAATAGTCATGAAATCCCGAGTTCCTATGGAGTCCGCCCAACAACGAGGCGCAGTGGTACAATACCCCGTATTTCCATTGATTGGCAACCCCGGCCCAGAGGCCGGGTAACACAAGTAGGCAGTAGGCGATAGATAGATTAGATACTTATACGAAGATAGCGAGGATCAATGTGGATGCGGAGAATTATACCTAATAGTAGATAGCCAAATACCAATACCCAATCTATCTCAAACAATGTCTCCCTTGAATTTAATCCCCCACTTCTTTTTCATCCAGGGAGCATTTTTTTCTCCTTTGCCGCTTTTCATTTCTTATTTTTATATACCAAGTCTCGTCCCTTGTTTTATCAAGTCGCAAGCTTAGCTCTTCTTAGCCAACTTGCCCGGGCCGCCCCAGGGAACACAGTAAGGCATATAGATCTGATGGGTCATGATGTGATGTACATTTTCTCTTGCTTTCCAACTGTCATCAATGGATTTGACGTATTATTCCATTTTTCTATACCCCAACCTTCTGCATTCCCTCTGGTAACAGGAACAAGACTATAATAGCTCCTACCTTGGATACGTCCCCTCCATCAATTATCGTAATGACAAGAGCTTTGCCCCTTGCAGGATCAATTCAGCCTAGTTCCAATCCGCAATCAGCACGGCGTTCCTCATGGACCATTTAGCTCGGACGGCTCCATGGTGAACATAGTAAGACCTTTTTTTCTATCTATGTCCTTTCGCGGAGTAGAAATTTGAGAATATCGTGGCTGTATCATGAACCGGAGGGGCAATGCCGACGCAGGTAGGTAAGTAAAGTGAGTACTCGGTAAACAGCTAGGTTCTCTCGGTCTATGCCTAGGTATGTATGAGGTAATCATGCAATCGAGTATTTACAGTACTTAGTAGATGATAGTAAGCTTATCGATCTATCTATATTCGGCTTTCTTCTCTCGGGTTACCCAAGTTAGAAATATTTATATGCGACTTTGACAATTGAAACTCAGCCCTGCGGGTTTGATAATAATTGATGGTTAGGTAGACGGCGATAGGTAGGTCCAGGTAGCGAGCAGCATACCATATTTGCATATGTTGTGTAAGGGTACAATCGTAGGGAATGGGTATCTCGCGTCTACGGCGTCAGGGGGCGCCTAAATGGTGGCCCCCCAAAAAACCACGTGGAACAGTTATGGGAGTGGTGGAATCGGAATGTGGCAGATGCCTAACTACCTAAGGTACGTAACAAATTCATAGTAAGACAAGCAAATCAGTAAAAAGAACCAGACACTCTGCGCTGTTGAGGAAATGAGTCGCACGATGACGGTTATGGCTGATTAAGATGGATGTAGCGAGTGGGTGTGTGGCGCGAGACGCATATTGGTCGCGGCATAATGTGTGATGTACTCTGCATCCGTTCCCACGTCGTTCCTATATCGTACATGATATGGGTAGGTATGGGTAGGTTTGCGTGGTTTTGCGTCGTGTGAGTAAAAATGAGTCCTACATAAATGTAGTTGCAATGGTGGTGTGTATGGTGTGTATGGACGGGTTACGTATGTATGCAGTCATTCGTATGTACCTACATAGTTAGATGTCTCAGACTATCTAGATAGTTTAGCAGATCGGAGAGGTGGTTGGTTGGATGTCGCATGTTGCTGTGGGTTGTTAAATCGAAAAAGGGAGAGACCAGCCGAGCCGGCCGAAAAGGGAACAAGGTGTAGAGAATAATGTTATTGATTTTTCTAGAAAGAATAGACTAGTGGTAGATCCCCTTGATTTTTTTTTTTTCTTTATTTTTAGCCAACCTATCACGATACCTTATTGGCAAGTTTACTACGTACCGAGAAAACCACAAAACTACAAGACACTCCAAGACAACTACAGCTTCATGATCTTATCGGGCCGCCAGCCCCACCAAAGCTGATGGCGGGGCTGGCGTTTGTCGTGTTGAGATCCGCCTGTAGACCGGGTTGGTACAGGCTGTGAGTCTTTTGATGTATGTATTGTATCTATTCTGTAAATAGGTAAATATCTAATCTGCTTCTAGGTACCCAGGTATATATCCTAACTTAGTAGCAACCGGTAATCTGTATTGCGACGCATCTGCCGTTCACATGTTAAGTAACTGCCCGATTCTGCCAGAAGCAAACCACCAACATTCCTCAGCAAAGCCGAATGGTTCAAATGGTTCGAATGGTTGGGTGGGTTACAAGTGCATCGCATCGCGGTTCCTGTTCTCTGGGTCCAACCCGCACCTGTCGTTCGTTCGAGTCGTAATACGGGTGCTGACTGGCCCGGCATTGTGGGAAGTGCTCACGGACGCACGTTTGGCTTGTCTTACTACGCTAGCCACAGGATTCGTGGTGTGGGATACGGGGGGTTATTTCTCAACCTATCAACGAAAAGCAGTCATCTGTGCATCCATCCACAACATGCAACATGCAGGCCTAGCTACCCTGCGTAGCGTAGCGTAGCTTTTGTACCCACGATCTACCTATGTAAGATGATGGGTGGCCTCACAGCTGTAAGGCTGGCAAGGCTATTTTGATAGGGGCAAAATTTGCAACTACATCTCAAGATAGATTAGGAATTATTAGAGAAGGAAAAAAAATTGGTTGTATTCTTAAAATTGTCTCATTTTAGGTCTCATAAGTCGGCCATCTAATGTCAAGGCACATTGACTTAAACGCCTCAATTTCTACTTTAACTAAAACTCTTAAGGGTTATTAATGATTTATTCAAATACGTATTTAATTTGATAGCTTGGTCAGCTATTTCATTAAATGTGTAAATATCTAGGCTACCTTATTAGTCCATATTATCTATGCGATTATTGATGAATATTCTTATGCAGTTGGTTTTTGGCTCATCATAGGAGTTTATAGCACCATCCATTTTGATAGTTTTATATTTCTAGATTAGTCAAAAAGTGCAGAATCGCTTAGAAATCAAAATACTAGTGTTGCTTATTCACCCACACAGATGACATGTGCGTGCATGCACGATTTACATGTGTGAGTAGGGATCAAGATCTAGTCACTTCTCAGTTAAACAAATGTTAATTGAACCGCCTTCTATCGAATTTGTATTGCTATGCTAAATCGATCCACCCCGGACTTGCGGTTTGTCCTCCTCTCTATTTCCCCTGAGAGATCTAATCTAGATGGTGGTATATAGAGCGTCTTCGTAACCAGTACGAAGCGCGAAGCGCTGTTGTTGTAGATGATGTAAGAGTGAGTAGTAGAAATCCAGTCGGCTATTAGGCTGTACCATGCAGTCCATGAAATTCCGATCTGTTCCACCACTAAGAACAAATCCGGCTTGCCCTTTTCTCTCTTCCGGCATCCCAAAACCTAGCTCTGCTAGTTGCGGCCTCTTTGAAAAAGAAATGAGTAACAGTACATGACCGATGCCGGTTGCTGCCTGAGCGTGATTAGACTGGCTGGTGTTACACAGAAAAACGAGCTGCTCTGCAGATTCGTGTAAGACAGAAACAGTGACTCAGGAGAAGAGATAAACACCAGATGAGAGGAAAAAGATGTAGCCCAGGAATTGTGAGGTTATTCAAAACCATCCAATTCGTCCCAAGGAAATTCAGATTCAAACCCCGAATAAAAAAAAATTGGCTCCTCCCAAACAACGCCTGGTATATCCCGGTCGTCCCACAATGCATAGCCGAAAACTAGAAAAAGGAAACAATAAATAAAAACGGAACAAGGGTGGCCCCGAGGAAAAAGGCGTTGTCGATCCAGTTACCAGCCGCATTACCCAACATTTCTTCGTTAAAAAAAGGAACGTTTCGAATCGTGCTGTGACGTAAGGAGTGAAAACCGGCTGGAAACCACATTAACCTCATTTCTGTTTTTTTTGTGTATCCTCCCAAACCAAATCCTGCAAAAAGAATTATTATTTCCCTGCCGACGCTATGCTAAATCGATCAACAAAAATAAGTGCGAATTGTTGAGAGGGGGCTTCAATGAAAGTGGGATGGGTGGCGTAAAGAAACCAAATGGCCGTGACTATCGATGATACGCTAAAATAATAGCAAGGAAATGTAGCTGCTGACGGCGATGGGGATGAAAACGGCCAGAGGACAGGGTACGTCATCGATTGGAGTGGGCGTGAAGTATGGCATGTCATAATCTCGTTCCGTTTGTGTGTCTTCGATAACTTCATGTGTGTACCATGGCATTCATAGCACATAGCAAGTCGTTCAGTGCCGGATCATACGACAGGGCGCCAGAGGACCCAATGGCTTCATTAAAGGGCGGGGGGAGCCGAAGTTGACATAATGCGGTCGTGACCTACAAACAGCACAGAGAGCTGTGAGGGTCTGCGGGTAGGTGACCACTTCTTCGGTTTAGGTCTAAAGGAATGAAGGTATGAGACCCAATCCTCGAATTCGAACTTCAACAGCGGCGGGGAATGCCACGCACAGCAGCCCATTACCGAAGACAAGACTTTTCATCGACGATGGTAGGAGCTTTCCCTGGAGTGATTGCTGTAGTAGCCCGAGTCTGAGTAGCTCTGCCCGGGGGGATATTGCGCAGATGTGCTCGTCGAGGTATGTTTCGAGCAAGCATATCCTACTAGTATCGTGCGGGTCGTGATGTGGTGTCCAGACTGTCCGTAAGCGGGACAGCGGTCGACTGCGTGTTGGTAATAAAGGCAATGGCACGCCGAGTACCTCTCAACTAATTGGTAGCACATTGTGAAGTATTGTGGGTTGAAGAAGATAGGGTAGAGGGTCAATGGCTCTCGGAACGAAGGTATGAAAGGCAATTGTGTGTCTGTGTCGACGAGATGTGCATATATAAGTAGATATATGTAAGTGTCTCGTGCGTGTAAGTTGTCTCGTATGTGTTGGTAACGACTCGGTAGTATCGTGGGTGTAAGTGTTCACTAATAAGGTAAAGCAAGGATAATAGAAGACAACACAGATCGGATCGATAGCAGGGGCAAGGGAAAAGAAATAATAGAAATAGGAAGCCGACCTAGAGGACACGAAAGGAAAGGATCGGGAAGTGAATGTGTTCAGGTGACTGATGAGTCGACAGGACTCTTGCTGCGCTTCCAGGCAAGAGGCATCGTAGCCTTATAGGGTTTTGCAGCCTGCTAAGGTTGCGCGTGCCTCCGTGGAGGGACAGGGAGGGAAAAAAAACTACCCAGGTAGGAAAGGCAGCAAGTGACGAAAGAATCTTACTGCGAATACCGCTCTTGACTAAGTCCGTATCTCTTGCATGTACTTACATGCAGGTCAACGGTGGACTGAAGAAGAGATCCATGATGGACCATGTACATAGGGACAGAAGGCGGCGCAGGGGGGGTGTGTGGAGGGGGGCGGCAGGTGCCTTGTCATGCTATGATGATGAGTAAAGCGCGCAGCCATGATTTAGGTGTTTGGCGGCATGTTGTTTTGCAAGAGGGCGAAGGGCGAGGGCGTAAGGTAGGTAGGTATAGCAGGTAGGGTTCAAAGGTGAAGGTATCCATATTGGAAAGAAGGTAAGAATTAAAAAAATAAACGGAAAAATAAGAATAGAGGTAAGGAATACACAAGAAAGGTAGGGGACGTTAGTGGGTACTCCGGGAGTGACCCGCCGCGCACGCTAGTGGTAGGTGGGCGACGAAGAGGTACAAGTACCTGGGGCCTGCATCCCTCTATGTCCTCGTTCTTCGGGCAGTCAGGTGAAGTGATGGAAGAGTGGAGTTGTTGACTATATTTTGGCTGGTGTCTAAGCCCGGGGGTATCGGCTTGTTAGTCCAAGAAGGTAATAAATGTTGTCAAAAACAGGCAGTAAAGCCTATGTCGTTGGAGTTTTGCCGTTGCAATGCTGTTAATTTCGTGCTACGGTAACAAGAAAAGTATGAGCCGAAGGCGAAACTAGAATAGAATGAATAATAATATTTTTTTTCCTTCCATATTCCTCAAGTCGAGTCGGGTTCGGATCAAATTATCGACCACTCCCCTCCAAGATTAGGTACGCACCTCAAAATGATTCCCCTGCAGGGCTGATCCAGGACTTGGGTATGTACTCGTGTACAGAAGTACTTAGCGCTCCTAGCGCTCTCATGGATGTACATTCGTAGCTGCAGATTGCTACAAGGATTGCGCTACCCCGAGACTGTCGTAGTGTAGCTGACATCTACCCATGCTATTCGTGTACCTAAAGTACCTGACAGAATTTGTATTGTGTTTCTATACATACCTCAAAGCCAAACAGCGCCGCTCCCAGCAATCTCTTCAAATTAGTTTGAAATATAATATGCTACTCAAATCATACTAGAGCATGACATTTTAGAATATAGAAATTCTTTTATAGCATATGCAGGTGAGCCGTAGGTTGCAGAGGAACGTACATTAACAGGTTACACGCCTGCTATAACCCCCCCGTACCGTGTACCTAGGTACCTAGGTAGGTAACAAACCCGGCATTCACGTCACTGCGCCTTTCAACAGCAGCCGGCAACTACGGACTCTCAGATGGCTGTATTGCTCATACTGATGAGTTGTTCCTTTCGAAATGTTTCAAAAATTTGGGGGTCCATCCCGAGGCTTCCTGGATGCTCTAGTATATGTTAGTAGTCGGTGCTTACATCGGCGCGGTAGGTAGGATACAATGTGTAATGATAGATAATCATAGGGAAAATTTCCCGCTTACGACTATTCCATATTTTATTCATGGTGGTTCCAAATGATTCCTAATATTATCTCTATACATACTTAGGTAATAAAGAACAAACATGTGTCCTATATATTGTTTTTACATTTAGACGTACGTATTTACTTTATAGAGACTTTAAGATTTGAATTAAGCTCCCACTCTAGTGCTGAACTTTGGCGGACCGTGCCCTGAGTCTAAACTCTACATACATAACGCATGCATATAGACACATGTACGTATTTTACCTTGGACACTGACGTCAACTTAGTGCGGGGGGTATCAAATGAACTGGATTGATTGAAAGAGTCCGAACCCGACTTGGCATCGTAGCAGTCGCATGTCGGCCATCATCCGATCGCCACCACGGGAAGTCCGACCGCAACAGTATTGCGCATTCCGGTTCTCGAATTGGTATCTCGTAAGCTATAGCTTTAGTCATTTTCAAAGGGGGAAAACAAAAGCAAGAAATAGCCCCTAGGCTGCGACCTTGTTATTAACAACCAACAACCAACAACGGCGACGACGAACAAACATCAACCCGTCGGGTAGTCTGGAACGGCGTTAGGATATCTCGGCCGTGTATCCCATATATAATTAATATCCCTAGCAACATGAGCGAACGGATTTAATGATTTGTTGCGTACTATGTATTGAGCATCGGACCGGCTCTGAAGGCGTGGGGTTCTACTATCGCCGAATTAGCTATTTCAATTCCGGTGGTCAGCTAACCGCAGTTCATCTACGTCGCATTCTAAAGTAGTGTGCTAGGAATGTCCTTATTCGATTTGTCTAGAAATGAAATGATGCCGAGGGACGTCCGTAGAAGGAACTATGCCAAATATCATTTACAAACACAGTATTTCCATGTCTACCTAAAGCACCTTGCATTTCCTCATTTCCTGTAGGTAGGTTTATAGGAGAAGCTTTTTTTTCCTGTTCCCTATAAGCTCTGACAAATTTTGTAAGCGTTATAGTGGATGGGATAGCTTAAAGCTGCACGCGACCTATAGCATGTACGTATGACGATTGGCTATGGTACGGGCTGGAGTCTCAGGCGCAAACCCCCCATGCCCTAAGTAAGTACCTCAGATAGTGTGGCTTGTGAGGTACGAACTCCCGATACATACCTCCTTCATGCATACGTTCACGAATCGGATCCGAATATTCCTAATCAGCAACATAGGCCATATCTGTCCAGGGGAGGTCACTGGGATGATGACGGAATTTACTCTACCCAGGACCCTGGAGATGGCGCACTGGCACTGACAATTATCTACCTAGGTACCCATGCAACTCACTCAACACCTCGACGCTATCATTCTAATAAGTATGCAGTCGTATTAAAGCTCATCATTAGCCCTATTAGATAAATTTATCTTATCTTAAAACAGCACGAACAGAATTAAACCCGATCAGAATCAGTCATAATTATCTGCTTAGAGAGTTAAAGAAGTTAATAACACAACAGTTCAAGGACAATACATATTGAAAACCTTGATATTCAAATAGAAAAAAGGCAATACCTATCATAGATATCTCGTCCGCGAGCTTTTAGATGATGTTTGCAGATACGGTCATTAAAAAAATAAAAGGGGGCGCAGCAGATGAATTGCTTAATAACTTCCAGCAGTTTAATGGGAGTTCGTACCACCACCCAATAAGACCTAGTGTCTTCTAGTTAAACGTCCATTCACAATACAGCTTCGTTAAATTCTATCCTTTTTCCCCTGCAGCCTTCCGACGCTTGCATGTTTCTATGCACGCTGCAGATCCCCCGAGAGGTAACTCGCCCACATTACCTGGATACCCTCTTTCACCTGAAGCTGAAACGTGCAACGGCATGATCAAATATCATCTTTGATATCTCCCCGAGGTCCTTGATCGACGTGGCTGCAACCCATTCCATTGTCCTGGGTCAACAGGGAATCATCCCGAGGCATTTTAATTGTGAGACCTGGTTAGATGATATTTGCACACCTGCCTAAGTACCTACATATCTAATAGGACCACTAGGACTAAGAGGCCTACCTAGTTGCGGTAAGGTATTAACTAGTGTAAATTATAGGCACTTTTATCCGATCAATCTTCTTCACCGAGTTTGATGAAGACTAGTCTAGGTAAATAACCCTTAAGGTACTTAGATATTATTAATAATCGACTTGGCACGAGGAACCCTTGAAGCAATTCCTGAGGGGCGCAAGGCGTTCACAAGGGATTTGTGTTACGAGAGGTCGACATGACGGCGTGACTCTTATCACTTACTTTACTGCTACCAATTGGGGTTTAAAATTGTTATATGTAGGTAATTCTGATCTCATTGCCCAATGAAAGGATTAGCAATAACATCGACGCACAACACAACACATCCACCGCTCATGTGCAACCTAATGAGATCTCAAATCGGTACCGCCTTGAACCGATCTGTCTCAGATCGTCATCAAGCAACCCACCACCCTTCACAACGTCAATCGCCTATCCTCCAGGTCCGAACCCTCAATTGTGGCTGTCAGCCCGTTCCTGAGTAGCTCTCTGAGGCGGTCAGCCTTGTCTCCATCGTCTTCATCCTAGTTTGCAGTAGCGTACCAATTGTGGGAGTCATGGAAGCATGGGTACCTGGGTATGGATATGATGGGCGGTATATTCCATTTACTGTGGGGGATTTACAAAAAGTCGTTTCGCAACTCACCCAATCGCCTCGTCTCCGTGTTCCGTTTTATTTTCCCTTTGTGGGTTTCTCTTATTATTTCTTTTTCCTTTTCCCGGGTTTCCTTACTCTACCCATGCCCATATAGATTCACAGACCTTACGGCATTCGGTTTAGATTAATTATTTTGTATTATGGTGAGTCTTCTCTCTCTCTTTCGTCTCTGCAAGTGTGGCATCGCCTGACTCCAACATCTATGGCTGCGCCTCAGCGAAATAATGGTACAGTGGCTGTTTGATAGGCCAAAAATGGCCGCCGATTACCATAGCGGATCTTCCCCAAGGCCATAAGGAATCAAATGATGGGTTCTTGACTGGGATTGAAAGCGGACGCCCTTACGGAATATTCCCCATTACAACTACACAACTGCAATGCCTGCTTTCGCGCCAAGATGAACCCGGCAATTGAATCATCATCACTCCCCACCGGCGTAACGGCATCGCCGGCGGAGACATTAACAAATATCAGATTATTGAGACGGCAGGCTCGGAAGTCCCCCCTTACCACCCGGAACGAATTGAACGCTCTGAATCTTCAGGCAGCAATCCCCATATCGGCTCAACTTGCAATTTTAGTGTCGCTAATCGCCTACATCATCGCTTACCTGTTCCCAGTTGGATTACGTACACCCGTTCAAGATACACGTGTAGTTCGTGATAATTCCGTCCCATTTCCCGCCCTGGAAAGTAAGGGAGCTGACAGATAGACGTAGACAGCTTTTTCAAATTATCGCGGTCGGAAGAACCACCAGACCTTTCCTAGACTGCGAGGCTCGTAACGTCAGAACCCTCTTAGAACCAGCCAAGCAACGCCCGAACCCGCATTCCTGCGGAATATGCCCATATCAGGCTAGGCTATCGTTCCTTCGACCTCTATCGCGGGGCTCTGTCTAGCCACTACGAGGTCACTAAATAGCATCAGCCTCAACTGATGCCTGTTTACAAGCATCGTCTTGTCAGATGCTCTAAACTTCTACCGATTAAAATGAGAGTTTTATTGAGGCTAGTGAAATTGGTATCCGGGGTACCTTCTCGGAGTACTGCGCTCTCATACGCCCTTCACCGTCGTCTTATTTTGTTGCCCATGCTGCCGCGCCGTGGAAAAAATTCTACGAAAAGCTCACCGTCTCTGTCAAGGATTCATCAGCTGAACTAGGGTATTGTCGATTCCAAGACCCCACCGGATCTATGTAAGTAATCGACGAAAAGTTTCATCAAAGTCTCACTCCAAGGGTTCGCAATCGACCGGTCTCGATCAGTTGAAGATGATTCCATGGTAGTATGGTTTGTATATCAGCCGCTTATTCACAGATGGACTGTCATGAGAATACCGAATGCCAAGCGAAACTAATTGATATTGACCCGTTGTTACCCAGTGTACACCATCACGACTAGTGTAGAAACCGTAGGAGTCATCTCCAATCTGAGCCGCCAATGGCACCATTGACGTACCAGATCTTGCCTGGCTAGATTAATAAGTCCGTAAGCACCCACGTCATATTACTAACCATTGACTAAAATTTGTATGCTCTTCTATGATTTTTTCTATTGTGAAACTATTTCGCTATGTATTTCCACAGTACGTCATTTCATTTAGAATAGTATCGATCCTGATGACCACATAAACGACGATGACAAGCCCGCCGTTTGCTTATCCAAATTCTTCCCGCCCCAAGATTATCGCATATAGCCACAGCTTACACCCATTCAAAATTTTATAGAATTGAACCAACTGCAGAGATCGGCCTCTTCCGTATGTGACTTGGCAACAATCAGAGTCATATCATCTATATTTTCCCCAAATATCAGGAACATTGCGTCTCCGATAATCTAAGCCCCTCGCCCCTTTAAAATGGATACAGCAAGGGGCTAGATTTGCTTAAACCAACTTACCCAAAGGGTGTGATCATGAATAGGTAGAATATAATGGGAAACAGAATATTACAACCTAAGACGGCAGCATTGCGAGAGTCGTACAATGTAGTTGTAACACCTTACTATCTTTCTATATACGGCGTATCAGATCAGATTCGTTCTAAAGTGAAGCGATATCGTTACACGACGTCGCTATCAGCAAACAGACGATCCCAAGTCAGCCTCACCCCGTAGTGTTAGCCTCTTCCCGAGCCCCAATGCCGATCAGGGAACGGTCTTGTTCCCTTTTCAGCCACAGGGTGCGGTTCAGCCAGGATGAATAAGCTCGCGCCGTCTTCGGGGCGCTGAACGAATCTGGCCGTAGGGGTTCGGTGTGCTGCATTGCTTGCATTACGTGCCTTGTGCTCCCCCATCGTGCAGGTACGCTGCTAGGTAGTTGCAGAGAACCCATGCGGCGCGCCTACCGAAAACGAAGCCTAGCCAAGCCAGCCCTATCTATATGCAATCCTGCAGTTCATGGTGGCACATTGCATCTGAAGGTAACTACACCTCGTCCTGCAAGTCGCCGTTCACACGACATAAAACGAGATATATCGATCGACACCACAGAAAATCTGCAGCGCGGCTGCCTGCCTCCCCTCCTTTCGCCTACTTGAACGGGGCGGATTTAAGCGGCCATCGGTAAGGAAAGGAAGGGAATATTGGTGGGGATAGCGAAGGATGACCGATTCCGGGATCGTTCCTCCTTTAATGCCCGTGTACGGCAAAGCAGATAATACGCAACTAGACAGGGAATAAGACCAACTGACGAAAGGTTTCTACCTAGACCTAACCCATATATCGCATACCACATGCATAAAAGAACATAGCCAACTACGAAAAAACCGGAATGCGCCCTGTAGGTAGCAGCCACTGTCGTAAACACGTTACTATGTTTGTTCGTTTGCCTATTTTCTGCTTCGGAACCTACGGGCGTCGCGGTCACGGGCATGCCCTAATACGGGATTCTCATGACAAGACGGGAAGGGGGTAGTAGTGTATGTAGGTAAGAAGGATGGATGATGGGCGTTCGCAATAATGTCGACATAGGCGAGCACTACTTTCCAACTTCGTTTACGTGACACGCATCCAACAGGGAGACATACCGAGACTACGCCACTCGATATACTATTCCTGCGTGGTGTATATACTACCTCACTTAGTAATCCACCTGCGTGTCCGTCCGCCCGGGTGCCGTTTAGGGTATCTATCGCATTCTAATACCTAAAAAGAGCAAGAAGGCGGCATGTTCGGCGACAGAAAGGAGTAACAAGAAAAAAAAGGGTAGAGGGGCCAGAACGGTAAAAACCCCATCCCTCATGATCCCGCGCCCTCGAGTACCGGGGCGCTGGCCCTTCGTATGCGATATGTATGTATGTTGCGCGTGAAGTGGCGTAGAGTGCACATGTGAGAAGATACATACATCCCTCCCTCCCTTCTCGGTGACAGACAAACGAGTAAAAATATCAACTTGATACTCAATTATGACCGGCGAGAAAGCGACATCACGAAAACAAGACAAAAAAAAAAACGACAAGTAAAAAAATAGAGATGTCGTCGGAACAAATCGTTACACCGAAGCACAATCCGCCACAAACCCGAAACGGGCGGGCGAGGCGGAAAGACGGTTAAAAATACCGAATTAGAAATTGTTGCGAAAATAATAAAAATAATTAAATAAGAATAAAATAGAAAGAATTGTGCCTAGGGCTGAAACAAAACGTGACGACGTCAAAAGAATGATCCAGACCGTCTCTCTGTCCCAAGGTGGCGATCGAGATAAGATCTGCTTATTCATATCTACTACACCCTCCCCTCCCTACTTTCTACTCTATCCTTAGAATGATACACCCACAAACAAGCAACGCTCAAACTCATTCCGATCACCGAACCCAGCTGGTGGCGAAGGGTGGCAGTCGCTGCCGTCGCCGGCCGGGCTGTGCGAGGGCGACAGCCGAGGCAATGCGGGTGTCGAAAAGGAGTGGGCGACATACATTCAATTCGTCTATGTGTGTGTGTATCTAAGTATGCTGTAGATCATGTACTTCGGCCCTCAGGTGTGTTCGCGAGCAACTGAATGCTGAATGTATGTATGTCGTAGCAGGAACTAGAAGAGGAAGAAGACGAACGAAAGAAGGAGGGGAGGGAGGGGCCGTTCAGCGACACCGAGATACGATGTACAATGGACTTTTGTCTGACCATACCGACCATACAACACCCACAGACCCGCATCCGAATCTAGACACCTACATGAAAAGTACCACACACGCCTCCCACCCATCTATCTATCCTACGCATCTACTTATCTCCTAGGAGATATGCACTGAAATGTAAGTAAGGCCAGCTGGAAGCTGGTATGTATGTAATGTCAGGTACGTAGGCATTGTACGTAGCAGCGGTAAGTCCATTCCACTCCCATCCTCAACGGTCGATCGGACGGTCGCGCGTTCGCTTATGCACGCGCAAGACATTTATTCGTCCATCAAGTCGTGCGACAGTACCAATCCTCGGTTCGGCCAAGTCAGACACTCGTCATCGTCATCGTCAAATCCCACGCGCCGAGGAAAAACATGAAGAAATTATGGATATAGAATGGTAGACGACAAGATACGACAAAAGAGGGAACGAAGAGTGAGATAACACGGGAAGGAAAGCAAAGTAAAGGCAAAAAAACAATCCATGGGACTTCCCCGTATTCCATGTAACCTGGATTGGCCAAAAAGTAATCCCTAGACTTGACTTACCCGTTCACGTCAGCCGGAATCAATGGGGATGACCGAACGGGATCAAACTGCCGTTATCACGCGGAGGATAGTAACAGGCCTCCCAATTTCACCGAGAAGGAAAAAAAAACATCAAGCGGATTGGAGTTTGATATGTTTTGATATTCAGCAAAGTTGGATGCCTCTACTTCGCATCCTCTATCTCCCCTTTACCGTGCCTTTTTGCTCCTACTTCCCGATGGCAGCGCCTGGGAGTGATCTGTTCCAAAAACTACATCCCCTTTTGTTTCTGAACATCCACTATGAAGAGTATCGCCGAGGACTTCTCAAAGCCATGTTTTCCTCTCATCTGCTTTTGCGGCTTAGACCTTCATCATTATAAAGTAGTATAGTACATGCACTCAAAGTTTTAAAGAAATATTCATGCCCCTAATTCAAGGCTCATCTCGATCACTTGCCACGATCGGGATGATTCGACTCGGAAGCGATAAGTATGATTCTGTTTGGCTGCCACAACTAGCCGGGTGTTGAAATACTCTGGTAGCAAAATCGATGTATATAGCAACAATGCCGGTAACGATGATAGCAGTCCTATTTGGACGTGATCGTGACACTCGCCCTTTGCTAGCAGCGACTTCGAGTCATTTACAACATATCTCGCCTCCGTTCGAAACAGACCTATAAACGTAGAGGCGGGGTTGTCCGCGCTGTGGTATGCCCTCGAAAAGAAATAACCAATTAATCTCATAAAGCATGTTGGGATCCGAGGTTAGAAACCTAGTATGCTAACATTTGTTCATTCAAGCTCGTCGACTCATAGCAACATTTGCCCCTGCTGAGGCTAGGTCTTGTTTACCACTAGCACTTCGACCCGCCACGCGAGGGAGGTTACTGCCTCCTGTTGTGGCAGAAGTTCCTCCGCTAGTTCGTTTAGCACCGCCAGTTGCAGCTGATGGACCGGTGAAGTTGGAGGTTCGCCTGGCGCCAGCAGTGGATTTCAAAGGACTAATATTATTCGCCTCTCGTGGGCGTAGAGTTGGACCGTTTTTGCCGGGTGCTGGCGGCTCCGGTAAGGGTCGTGGTGTTGAAATGGTGTTGTGGCGCTTGACCGGCGAAGATTCCCGTGTCCTAGGGACAGGAACCGAAGTCTTTTGGCCTGTAATAAATTCGTGGCGTATGGCCTCTTCCGGCTTAAGGCGGCGATCGGGATCCCATCGCAAGCAACGAGCAAGGAAATCAAGAAAAGGTTCGTCATCACATTTAATGGCTTGCTGAAGTGTTTTGGAGGACGGGCGACGCCTCCTGCCCTTGGAAGATACCGTCAAGCGCGGTTTGCCCATTGAATCAAAGAATAGCTTCTTTCTCGTACTCTTTTCAATCAAGTGTTTCTCCGGGGGCCCAAACACTTCCATGATGCAAGCCAGCTGTTCTTGCTCATTTTCACCGGGGAAGATAGGAACACCGGTATACAACTCAGCTAGAATGCAACCCAAACTCCACATATCAATTGGCAATCCGTAAGTCATTCCCAGAATGACCTCAGGAGACCGGTAGAAACGGGACTGGATGTAGGTGTAAACTTTTTCGTTCTCAAAACAACTAGAGCCGAAATCGATGACCTTTATCTCAGAATGCATAGGATGACGAAGTAGGATGTTTTCCGGTTTAAGATCACAGTGAATCACCTTGTGTTGTTTAAGGAGATTGAGTGAGCTCAGCATCTGCTTTGTAAACCGTCTTATAAGCTTGAGAGAGAAACCACGGAAAGCGTTAGATTTGATAAATTCATAGAGGTTCATGTCGAGTAGTTCGGTTGATATGCATAGATGGCCACGGAAATAGAAGCTATGGGTGAAGTTGACCATGCTGTACTTGTTATGAGGATCCTGCACGTCTGAATTAGCAAAAAGGATCGAGATCACCGATAAACCAAAAATATTACTTACCCATTCGCGAAGCTTTTGAAGGATATTGACTTCGACAAGAGCTTGTTGGTGGAACCTCTTCTTATTGCGGATGATCTTCACCGCGACAAGCACACCAGTTTTGTGGTCGATACACCTCACCACCTGACCGAAACTGCCTTTCCCGAGAACATCAACAATCTCATAGCGATATGCGAGATGGTCACCTGGAACGATCGTGTAATCACCACGTTCGTCGTCGTAACCAAAATTTGGTAGATTTGAATTCAAATCGCCAATGACTTTGCTCGCGTTTTGGGTTCCACAGAAGTAGACGTCGTTATAATCTACAATCTCGCCCTTTTCGTATATGTTCAACATGGCTATTCGGATTGCTTCGTGAGGTCCAACGCGTTCCTTCGGTGTCGCCCTCTTGCGCAGCGCATCTAATGTTCGAGCCGCGATTTCCGTCTCTTTCTTCCTCAATGCTAGCTTCTTCATTTCGTCCTCAGCAACCAAGTCGTCTTTGTCCAGCTCGGTGGTGTACAATTCCTGGCGTCTAATCGACGCTGCCGACGGTCTCGGGCGGACGATCTTCTGCACCGACGGATTGCGAGATTGTGACGAGGTCTCAATCATAGAGTGGTTACCGATATCTTCCTTCGAACTTGTCCATGCATCGCTACGGCTCTTTTGGGTGAACATGGTATTTAGGCTGGATGCAGAACTCTTCCTGCGCCTGGTTTCTAGATACGTTCCCAAAGGCTTCGCGGCATGACTGGGACTCGATGCTTTTGTAGAATTGACGTTCATCGACGCAGAGACTGGGATTCGTGGGGGTGGCATACTATCTTGTCGTGTGTGCTTCTCAGCGGCCTTATCAACAGACCCAGAAGATGCGTGATGACTACTCTTAGAGTTACTCCTCTTCCACGACAAACTTAACTTCCTCCTCAAATTACTCATTGAGGATGGTGTTGGGGGCTCTTCGGGACTCGGTTCTGGAGCTGGTTTAGCGGCTGGCTTCGTCAATTTTTGAGCGCGTGGACCAGATGGCTTCTGCGGAGGCCTGGCCTCAATAATAGTATCGACCGTGGTCGGATACGTTATATCCCCAAGCGTCTTCGACTTCGTTAATTGACTTCCGAATGCATTATTCTTCGAAGCGACCGATGCAAGAGGCGAGGCAGGGACTTTGCGAATCCGGTTCTTCGAAGTAGCTTCCAAGGGCGATTCGGAAGAGCTTGTCCCATTTCCTCCACTTGGGCTTTCTATCCGACTATGATGAATAGAGCTATTACTACGCGGTGCAGACTTCTCCGGATCTCTACCCCCACGATTTCGGGAAAAGAATGTGCTTTTAGACGCAGTCATTGGTGTTGTGGGTGTTTTTGGAATGGTTCGTGAAAGCGGCGGGCTCAATTTCCCGCTATCTTCACCTGAGTCTCGCAGAGCTGCGATCTTTGCCTCGGTAGGTATGCTTAATGGGCCAAGATTGAGTGGAGGAAGTCGTAAAGGTTGCAGATTCTTCTTAGACTGGCTGCCATTGAGCTTTTGCTCGATGTCCGAGGTAGGACCACCTAGAGTTTTTCGTGGAGCATGTTTTCGAGTATTGGGTTTGCGTTGCGACTTTTTCGTTGGCTCTAGCGATGGAGTACCTGAAGGAGTTCCGGTAGAATTGCTATGAATACTACTTGTATCGAACCCATAAGTCGACTTTTTCTTATCGAGGAATGATAGTTCTGCTGGTGAATCCTTGGGCGATTCGTAAACCTTGGGAATTGCAGGTACAGGCGGTACATCTTCTTCCTCTTCACCAGGGGGCGGATTATGTACAATTAAGGTCTTTGGGGCGGGAAGCCTAGATGTTGGACCGCCTTGAGGGAATGCTCGCTGTATTGAACCCGTCGAGGTTCGATGCGTGTTGAAACTGTTTGTCGAATTAACCGACAACCCCGAGCTGTACGATTTCCTATTAGTAACCTCTGGAGTTGTTCTCAAAGACGAAGGTGTGGATGTCTTTCGCGGGATCATCGAAGGCGACCGTGAGTGAGGGCGAACGTCTATGGGTGGTGGCGGCGCATTCGTAATCTGTGGCATATCTTGACCTGGATGGATCGACATACGCTTCATTCGTTGTGCGTCGGTTGGCGAGATGGTTCTAGCACCAAGACCGGTGGCATGGGAACCAGGCATTACAGACATCCTTCTCGCTGAATTAGGCGTGGAGCCTTTGCCGGCACCTCTTGGCGATCGTGGAAACGCAGTTGATACACGATTCTGTTCTGGAGCGAGAGTATTTGTGCTGGCTGTACTAGCTGACAAATTTGCTGATACCCTAGACGACGGAGGCTGTACTGAACGAGCCTTTGTAGTTCGTGAATTTGTAACGATTCTCGTCGTATCACCTGTTTGTCCAGTAGCGATATCGATTGATGTTCGGGTCGAATCCCCAATACCTCTATCAGAAGCATTTGATATCACACTCGGTCGCCTTTTTTGCCCTCCTCTACTACCATAATCAGCATCAATAACCCCCCCTGGACCGATTGACTTCCTTGGCGGTTTACCAATATTGCTATTGGAAACCGGGGGGTAGTGACTTTGGCGTCGATTCCTCATCGCAGCGGGTGCAGTTGGCGCGTCAATTATGCTCGAAGACACAGATACGACAGATCCGTTGCTAACTTGTCGATTTGACGTGCTCGGTCTCCTTAGTATAGATCCAGACCTGGACGGCCTAGTAGCCGTGTTGGGAGTAGGGTTTGGCTGGGCTCCCACGCGCGCCGTCGCGCCATTCTGGGCAGCGGCACCTGAAGATTGGCCGGCCATTCTGTCTGAGGGTTTCTCGTCAAGAATGCTCCCTTGACCGGATGGCGACGGGAACTGGGTCAACTTGAAATCGGTAGACGCTGATTCGAGACTGCTTTGGAGATCATCGAAACTGACGGAGGGTAAGAAATCGAAGGAAGTCGTCGTGGTATCGTCTATGTCACTCTGGGCTCCATTCCGACCGAAGGAGAAGAGTGAATGGTTGTTGGAGGACGACGCATGAAGCATTGGCTCGTTGTCAATTCGGTTTACGGGGTGGATATTCTCCTTGGTCCTGATATGAGGCAAGTAGAGTCAGCGGTTTATTCCGGACGAAGTGATCTCAATTGTATAGTATCTTTTGTATTGTTGTAGGCTGGAAGAGGCGAGATGAACGGGATAACGCACGATCGAGTCGGGGACTGCGCAGCTGGTCTGGGGCCAGCAGGAGCCTTATGATCCCTAATCATAAGGAGATGCCGGGCTAAGGGTCGTTGTGGTTTGAATTGTCAATCGGAAAGGGAGGAGTATCGACGAGGTCAGAGAGGGAAATGCGACCGGTACTGTTGTCCTTGGACGTCCTTGAGGCTAGAAGGGCGAAGATGGACAGAAACCTCTAGACCTAGACCTATCTAGAGGCTCGCGATCAATCTCAGTCCGGCTAAGGAGCTGAGGGAGGCGATGCTGCTACCGCATTCCGAGACACAACAGGGCAGCCTGAAAAATAAACAATAAAAGTCGGCCGTAACGAAGAGAAAAAAAAATGAACAAGATGTTGTTGTTGACCGACAAGAGCTACCTGTCAAATGGGGGAGGGATCACGAAAAAGGGTTGGTGGATTGTTTTCATTAAGGGAGAAGAAAATAAGTTGAATGGATGGGATGGGGCCGATCCACACCGTTTTGCTGTATGTAGCGTCTGTAGCGTACCTTGCAAATGCAGCCCGTATATGGGTGTGTATATGGGTGTAGGTGCACTAACTCAGGTAGATAGGCTCAGTTGAGTTTGGTCAAGCCTCCCACTACCAGACACGTTAGGCATAGGTACAAGACTTAAGACGCATGTCCGCCCGTCTTTCACCTAATAAGGTTGGGCTGTCAGGGGATTTGACTCGTCGGGGCCAACTGCCCAAGGTGCAGGTGAGCGCCCGCTATTTTACAGGTGTACAATAGAATTATAGGGGTAATGTACTAGTGTTGCATGTACCTAAGCACATGGCAATTGATAGGAGCAGCCGATAAGTTGCGGGTAACGGGACTAGTAGCGTGGCGGGACACCTGCCTCTTTTACATGTAAGGTACTTAGGTAGGTACATTTCCTTAGGTACCCTTAGATACCTAGGTATTATCGACCCTTAAAAAGGCTATCCTCATTTGAAACTTGGAAACATCATCAATATCAATCACGACCTCGATCTGTTTTATTCTGGTTTTTGCATGTACAATTCAAATGTATTACATTTTACCATGTGATACGCACAATGCATGTATCTACTAATGATGAAATAAAAATAGCATCTTTTAGAGTTCACTGGTTTATCTAATGTTTACTGTAGTTACTAATAGACTTTAATTGATTTAGGTCAATGTCAAGTGTTACAGAACCAGTTCTTTGATAAGAGGCATTATGCATGAATCGATTTACGTGTACTACAAAAGAAAAAAGGCAGGAAAATTAGGGAGGTAGGTAAAGAATAAGTGCCAATTAAACAATAGTATCACAAGCTCGAGTAGCACACGCTCGGGGATTTTATTCTCTCATTTGATGAGAGATCTGCGAGCAACGTAATATCCAGATAACCGTTGTCTGAGGTTGTTTTTTTCCTATTTGTGTTTTCTGATATAATTGTGTATTTGTTGTCTACGGAGTACAAATTAGCATTGGCTTTCTTAGCAAGTTTCGTCTAATTCTTGAAAGCCGGGTATATTCCTTGATTCGACAAGTATCTTAGATTATGCTGGGATTTTCTGGTCGTGTTGATGGATGTGTAAGCTGCAAAATGAGATGGTTGCCGGGTGAATCATGATTGATGAAAGGGACGGTAATCCTATTTTATTTGTCTCCATTTAACAGAGTTGGGTCGAATTTGGTACTGCTGTCTGTGTTGCGGCTTTACCTTCAGGCTTGTCTAGTAAACAAGCAAGGTAGTTTCATCCAATCTCGATTCAGCATGCTCAACTAATATTATTATAATAATAATATTACCTACCCTTAAGCACAAACCTTTTCTCTTCTTCTTCGGCGGTACCTAAGTATCCTTCCCTATATCACGGTCATCTCCTATCGTACATGATGTTTCATTTGTCTATATACTAATTGGTGCAGGCCTAATAAGTCATCATACATGTACCTACTGTACATCAGCAGATTGGGCATCTCCCAGCGCCTCTGTAGCACAAGATGTACAAAAACGGCTTGTGTCACCAACAATCACGAAACAACATGCAAGATATAAAGCAAAGCATGCCATATAATGTTGTCCTATCTCTTCCGCCGGCCAATTCTTCGACCTGAGACTTGAGATGGTAGTGGACGCCATTGTTGATGCAGCTAGCCATTAAAAGATGGTGGTCTGCAATTTGATGGCCTGCATGAACGTGTTCGTGGGGCCGTCATTATTGACCTATAAGAAGCAAGAAAAGCAAGACTAGTAGACCTCCCCTTTTCTTATTTGGATTAGGGACGAGGAAAATGGGATTTGCCGCATACCCGAAAGGGAATCGGTTTGGATTGACTGGCCGAGAAAAAGGGAAAGCGTTTTTTTAGTAGTTCCAAAATAACAAGAAACCGGAACATTACGAACTTGATACACTCGATACGCTCAATCTGATCCAATAGAAATGGTGATGTTCCTTTTTGATGGCTTCTCTTTACTATTTAAGCATCTGATGGCGTTCGATGTTGTGCAGAACAGCCATGTGTGTAAGTTTTATGAGATCTCTAGGTTGACGATACAAGTGCACTTCTCATGCTAGACTATTTTTTTTTTTTAATTTATTAAAACAGGTACATCATGTTTGTACCATTGACCTACTTTTTACACCCAACCCAACGGACACGTTTTCCCCTCGGTAGCTAGAACGTTAGCTTACAATACTTCCGCGTGCTTTTCATGACTATCAGGGATTGAGCCTATCACGAGCCGATTCTTAGCTATGGTGGTTGGAGTCGCGTGAGAAAATTGCACCCATGCAATTTAATAGAGATGGTCCGAGCAACACCATCTTTTCTTAGCCACGAGAATGCTCCAAATGAGACGTCCACTTCACTTATCCAACCCTCAACCTGTAACCACTATACCGGGAATAGATATGCCATCTGGGAGTGTGGAATGAGCACCCATAGGAATTGAGATCCATGCTCATGACACTGTAATTTTCCTCGGACTACCCTATTTATATGACCTATCGCGTCCGTACAGTTTGCGTCCTCCACGCCAAAATAAATATTATGCCCTCTCAGTTCAGGCATAGCTTTGATTTCCAGCCGTACGGAACCGGAATGCCCTTGCTCCCGAGAATATTCGCAAACCGTCTTCTCATACGTGATAGAAATGATATAAACCCACACCCAACTATTTCAAAGTTCACATCATATGATGGATAACCTATCGCTCTTGCTAGCCTCGTATCGTCATAGTGCTCATTGGTAAAGGCAAGCCGTCCTCGGAGTGTGGTCTTCCCAGCCGAGCTCGTGGCGAGGCTTCATAGGTGTAGTAATAAACGGCGCCATCGGTCTCTTAAGAGTGGAGTGTGTCTAGTCCTACGTGATACCATATCCTTAATTAAGAATCATTTTTGCTTTATAGGAACAGCCTCCAAATACCCAGCCAGGCAAGCCCTATCGAAGTAGCCGCAATCCCATATTTGCGACTCCGTATGCCGAACATAGATTTGCTCGCTATGATTTTCGCGCGATTTCGATTGAGTTCCCTTTCACCGGTATAGTAACTGTAAGCCGCTAGACCGAGGAATGCGCCGCCTCCTATACTCGTTGGTGTTTGCTATCAGTCTCGATTTTGCTATGATTCTCGGTTTGTGCAAATTTGCGGATGCACCAACTGACCTACAACTCTGCATGGGGTGCAATCGTCTCCTCGATCCTGTTTAAGGAGGTCCTTTAAATCCTCCGGCTTGTCAAGGATGCCAACTGAAGGTATGTCCTTAGCCATGGCGTAAAGGTGAGCGCGATGCGCAGGGCATAAACGGATCTGCTTGCTAGAGCTTCATCCAAAAATTGATGATCTTTTTTGGATTGTACCCAAGCAGCTAACTAAAAGTGAGTTAGTGGGGCCGGCCATGTTTATAGTTGACCCGTCGGGGGAGCTATCCTGTAAACCCGCCCAAAGACATACCAGCTCGTTGGATTCAACAAACCACCAGCTATCGGGTTGTAGAACTCAAGACAATAAAAATTCCGGCATATTCGTTGGCACTTCGTTTCATTCGTAGGATAATAATTCGCCAATTATCTAAACATTCTCAAGATAAATTGTTCCTTTGCTTGAGGCGGAACTAATCTCTGTTGTCTCCGTAGCTACCCGGGCCGATCATGTAGCGAAATATACACCTAAGAGAGCTATATTCTAGGGAGTTTACAGCCTGAATAGTCACCGAACATTAGAAGCCCATAGGTACAAATTAATGCTAACTTTTATTACAACCTGCTATAATGCAATTAGAGCTTAAAACTACTACTCGACGCAGCCTTAGCAGCCTTCGCCTTATTGCCCTCCATGTCCACGATCTCACCCTTCTTATTGATAACCTTGACGCCACCAAGCTTAAGATCGCCGAGTGTTTGTTTCTGTACCTGGGCCTTCGTGCTCTGCGGTTTCTTGCCGTTGATGCCACCAGCCTTCCGCGTTCTCTCCTTTTCTCTCCTGCGCTTCCTAATCTTGTCTTCACGGCTCATTTCTTGTTTAGCGATGGGCAATCCACTCTTGGCGACTACCTCGCCCTTCTCAGCTGTGTCTTTGTCTGCCTTGTAGACCTCTTGGGGAGCAAGAGCGTTATCACCACCACCAACTCCTTGCGCTGTTGTGGGTTGAGCGTCTTCCATGCTGATCGTCGCAACATCCGACACGACTGTAAGTGAAGGTGCAACAGGCTTGGGCTTATAGTGCCAACTCGTAAGAGCATCGAGATTGGCGCTGACTTCTTTCCACATTTGCTCGATCTCTTTTTCTTCCTTTCGGAGTTTCTCGTCGGCCTTGCTGACATAGGAATCCGGATTTGTGTTCTTGACGTGTTCCTCTTCGTAGATCTCCGCAAGGGATTGCTTAGCTTTAGTGTCGTCTAATTCAACTAATCCTCGCCTAGTATTATTTGAGAACTCAGATGCATCAGGACGGCGTTTAATGACTTCGTCAAATTCCTGAGCTAGGATACGTCGCTTGATCATGTCTTCGATACTTTCGCTCACTTCGGCGGTTATCACCGGCACAGGTTTTCCCACATGCTCAAAGTCAAGATCTTGTTCCAGTAGAGAATTCATCGGCCGGTCATTGGCCTTAGCTTCACCGGACATCACCCATTCCCTCTTGGCTACGTTCGCAGCCTCGAGCTTCCGGATTTCCTCAGCTAATTTAGCTTGCCGTCTCTCGTGTGCAGACCTTCTCGATTTGGGGTCGCCTGCGGAGGCATCGGATAGGGCGTCTTCGGAGTCTTCCCTTTCCGATTCATCCTCAAACAAGTCTCGTCGGACATCGGTCATGGCTCGGTCAACATCGTTGTCCTCTGGTTCCGTGCGTCGGGGTTCCCTAAATTTCTTTGGTTTGTTTCCCTTTGCCCCTTTTCGTTGGGGAGGTGCAAAGAAATCCTTATAGTAGACCTCGTTCGCATTGAAATCATCGCCTCCATCCATCGCTTCGTCTTCATCTTCGTCGTCCTCGCTTTCGCCTTCCGGCGCATCTAAATCCATATCGCCGAAAGTAGGGCCCCCATCTTCGTCCTCATCTTCATCCTCCATATCAAAAGCCATCTCCTCATCCATACCTTTAGATTTTTTAGAACTTTCCCCACTGGTAGATGGTTTTGCGCCGAAGGGGTCTGTATGCCAGTCTACTTCATCATCATCGCTTGCACGATCAGCGTCTGGATCTGCTCGGGCATCTGCATCCTCAAACCATTGGGTTTGTTTGTTGAAATCATCAATTGAGAAGAAACCATCGTTTAAGCCATTCGGGTCCTCGACTAATTCGTTGGGGGGCTCTTCGGATTGATCGTCATCGTCTTCTTCCTCTTCGTCAATGTCTTCGAGATCTTCTTCCATCCCATCTATCGACGGCTCGTCGCCGTCTTCGAGGTCGTCCCCATCTAAATCGTCGTCCTCGTCGAGATCTTCTGCGAACTCCTCTGAACCTTCAAGGTCTGAAGCCGACTCATCGTCAACCCAATCGCCCTCAGAAGCATCCTCATCGGATTCGATCTGCGCATCTCCATTTACGCCGTTAACCTGGATTTCATTCCGGTCTTCCAATTCCTGGAGTGCACTTTTCGAGTCTTGAAGCGCACTTATAATGATCCTCTTTGCTTGTTGCCAAACTTGGCCACTTTCAAACCCATCCACGTGAAGTTTTCTGATTTTGAGGATTTCGCCTTTACTCGAACTATCCTCTGTCCGTTTCCGCTTCTTACTTTCTTCTTTTTGTCGCTGTTGTTGTTCGTCGCATATTTGTCCAGCATACGCATCTAGTGTCGCTTTTGCAAGTTGTAATGAAGCATTCGGAATCGAAGAGGCGGGCTGTAAGAAGGTATGTCGGTTACCCGATTTTATAGCCTCGAAGAGTTGGAGCATCTCCACGGCACTGGAAGGCTTTGAGGAGTCGGCGAAGGAAGATAAAAAGCCTACTGAGGGAGCATGGGTTAGAGTATGAGATGTCGAGGTCATGGAGGACGTTGTACTAGCAGGTCCTGCCATTGCTCGTATACTCTGGCGAGGTATTAAGTCGGGGGTGGTCGAATTTGTTCCAGGCTAATGAATCGCGAGAAAAAAAAAAAAGAACTTTTTAGGGAATTTTCGGGGATCAAGGACCCCACTAGATACAGAAGGTTTGTACCTAATTTGTTATCGATAAAGGCAGTATAGCATCTGCTCCACAGTTTCGCTTAGTGCTGCCCCTCTGACGGCATCACTGTATTTATTTCCGTCTTTAATACATCTCTCTTCACTTCAAGCTACGCCATCCCGACGATGCTTGTCGCAGCCTGGCCACCATGAACGGCGTAATAGAGGCGCTGCACATCTATGATGAGCATAAGTCAGCCTCAGCCGTTGCCATAGAGTATTTATCTGGGCTAACAATATTAATATAGTCGTGCGATTCTCTCTCATACCTATACCTCCCGTCCACTTTCCGCAACTCATCTTCTTCCACTCTACCTCGAACACCCAGCTCCAAGACCCAATCTAATCTACCTACCGAATACGAATTCTCCGACTCTTGTATTCAGTCTCACGCATGCCAATCTACTTTATCTAGCCACATCTTCCTCCGAAATAGAACCCCTTCTCGTACTCGAATTTCTCCATCGTGTAATCGATGCCCTCGAAGAATTTCTTGGTGCGCCGGTATTAGCACACAAGATCGAAGCTAACTACGATGTCGTCGCTCAACTCCTTACCGAGATGTGCGACGCTGGCACTATCAGTACTACAGAACCGAACGCCTTGAGGGATGTAGTTGAGGTGGAAGGTTTGTTGGGCAAACTACTTGGAAGCATCAATTTACCGGGAAAATCTCCGAGTAACTCCAGTACACCGTCACTTATAGCTCAAAATGCGCCGGCACTACCTTGGAGACGAGCGAATGTGCGACATACATCGAATGAACTTTATGCCGATATTGTAGAGACGTTATCGGTTACTCTCGCGCCATCTGGTAGGCCGATTGCCGCATACGCAAATGGCACGATCGCTTTCACATCTAAAGTATCTGGAGTTCCAGATATACTCTTAAATCTTACAGGACCATCAGGGAAACACAATCTGAGAAGTGTCATGGAGCTGCCGGTATTCCACCCATGTGTTCGCTTAAATAGGTGGAGGGACAGCCCAGGGGAGCTCAGCTTCATACCGCCAGACGGACGTTTCATTCTCGCAGGCTACGAGGTCGATTTATTACCTTTTACTAATGGCAAGGCTGGGAATTTGAGCTCAAACAGTTTAAGACTCCCTGTGAATATAGAAGTCAAGACCGGTTTGGGTTCCGCTGGCTCCGACTTTGAAGTGCGACTCAATCTCAATAGGAATTTCGGACCCTCTAGTTCATCTTTATCTGGTTCCAATCGGGGAGGGGGATCGGCCGGGAGAAGTTTCGGAGGCCCTCACGCGGGATCAGCTGCCGCGCCGTTATTACAAGACCTTGTTGTTTCAGTGCCATTACCTTCAGAAGTTAGGAACCTTTTGGATCTTCGGCCGAGCAAAGGAGATGCCACTTTCAACCTGGCAGATAAGGTGTTAGAATGGCATATACCGACGAAGGAGCTTTCAGCCGGGGGTTCATATTATGGCCTTCGGTGCACAGTCCTGGGTCCGTTCACTGAAGAACAAGAAGATGCAGATCCTAATGGATTCGGCTTTGGTAAAGATTATACCTACGATGAACCGTATCAAAGCAATACGGACAAGAAGACCAAGAAAAACGAAGGGGCCTCAGAAAGCGAGAAGGATGCGAAAAGGATAGCTCAGAATAAGATCCTGATGCCTAGTTCCGCGTCTGTCAGTTTCTCGGTCAAGGGGTGGTTATCGAGCGGAATTAAGGTCGAGAGCATTCTGATAGATCCGAGGAAAAGTAGAGGTCTCGGAGAAGGAGTAAAGCCCTATAAAGGAGTGAAGTACCTTACCGTCAGTAAGGGAGGTGTTGAGATCAGATGTTGAACGCGCATAAGGTAGCACGTTACATTTGGAGTTGGAGAATGCATTGCATGGTTGGAGTTTTGGTATAACAGCTCCAGTTTACAGATACTACCATGCGTAGATCATCGAGACGATCAAGCTAGTATTAAATTAAATAATTACCTATGTGACCTGTCAATGCCATGATTACATAGCCCAGATGTGGGATTCCTTATAGAAATATAAACATTCCAAGAGAAATAGCCCTTCATGACTCTATCCTTAGCGGGTACTCTCGGGTATATGTCACTAGCACATCTAGGTATTAGTCCGGGGAAAGATGTGGGGGAAGAAATTGCCCGCCCCAAGCCGTTTTAGCACCTGCTTACAAGGGCCGAGGTACCTACCCCTACCTCTACCGAAGAGAGGTCCTTCAAAGCTTTTTAACTTCTGCACCTTTTTAAGCCTCTAGTCCTTTAATCCGAACCCCTCCTCATCAATTCCCATTGTATTTTATCACTCAATGATTTAGAAAGAATCGAAATCAATGACAGTGGGGATTGATCGCCGTAGCGCAAACGTAGCTGGTCTGCGGTGATGAGCGTCCTTGGATTCCCATTGCGCCGGCCCGCCCGCTTCATTGACCGGGTGTGTCGCCGGCTCGGCTCTGCTACCGATTTGTTAGCTACAACTGCATTAATTCCGATACGCCATATTGAATTCCGGCGTTATGCATCAACGAAGGGAACGAGGCCGCGGACGGCTATCTTCTTTCCAGGTTAGGAGCTCTAACGAACCACTGCGGGGTTCCGAACTAACCAGCTATTACTATCACAGGCCAAGGAGTTCAGAAAGTCGGAATGCTGGCGCCATGGCTAGAAGCGTTTCCTCAAACCGCGAAACATATACTTGACGAAATTGACCATTATATGGGCTACAAATTGTCCGACATAATACAAGACGGGCCGAGTCGAGTTTTAACCGCGACACCGAATGCGCAACCAGCGATTATGGCGACCTCGATCATGATCCTTCGTATCCTCGAAACCGAATTCGGCTTCAAAGTCTCTGAGCGAGTCGACGTTTCTCTCGGACATTCCCTAGGTGAATTCGCAGCTCTGGTAGCAGCTGGCGTGCTAGAATTCGAGGACGCTTTGTACATGGTGCGCCGACGCGCGGAGGTAATGGCGGAGGCTACGCAAAAGGCCAAAGATAAATATGGAGGTGAATACGGCATGGTAGCCGTGGTTACGGAGACCGAATATCTAAACCAACTTATCGAAGCTATAGACGACTTCGTGGGGTATCGCAGTGCGGGTGCGAGGAGTGAAAGCGCTGAATCTATGAAACCGATCGATCAGGTGCTCATAGCGAATGTGAACAGCAAGAATCAGATCGTGTTGAGCGGGAGCGTACAAAGGATCAAGGAACTTGTGGCGCATGTCCGACAATTCCTTGGTCACGATCCGAGGGCTGTACGGTTAAATAGCGACAGTCCATTCCACAGTCCTATTATGAGACCGGCGGTAGCTGTGATGAGAGAGTTGGTCTCGAAGAAAAGCAGAGTCAAAGGCCGCGAGAACGAGGATGTTATTACGTTTCCAGGCCGGTTAGAATGTGTGAGCAACGTTAGTGCCCGACCGTTCAGCAGTGCTGCGGATGTTAAGGATCTCTTAGCGCGACAGTGCCTCGAAACTGTTAGATGGTGGGATAGCATAAAATACTTGGATCAGGAACAAAAGGTTAGGAGGTGGATAGGCATCGGACCTGGAAAGGTGGGCAGGAATCTAGTAGGGAAAGAGGTCGGTATGCGTGGGACAGATTCCGTTAAAGGCGGTGGTGTCTGGGCTATCACGGATCCAATGGAAATCGAGGATGTTTTAAAAGGATTGGAAAAAACCGAGTTCTTACAGGAGGATGAAGAATAGCGCCTGTACGATGTTGTATATAAACCTCTGAGCTTTCAACGAGTTCTTCCCATTTATTATCTCTATAGATACGGGCGTGTATGGGATGGTGTAGAAGAAATATCTAGACTCTGACAGAATACTACTTCATGATCTCTTCCCTTGTCCTTTCCGCATCTTTTCAACCCTAAGAGGCCAAAATGCGCCCTGTATAGCTGAGGGTATAGGTAGCTGGACCCCTGATTCCCCTGGAGCTTAGGCGGCAATAGTGGGGTAATTCGGAGCTTATTATCGATATCGATAGAGCTTCAATTCAGCACTGAACCTCTGTAATGTTACATCACCCACTATATCTAGCCTTGCGCAAAGCTCCCTTCACTTAAACACTCTCGTTCAAACCAACGCGCATATTACCTGAAGTAGGATACATATACATGTAGTAATGGCAGCCGCAATACCATCCATAGCCTGCTTAGGCGTCATAGGGCGAAACGTACGT
Source organism: Hypoxylon trugodes (assembly GCF_022578975.1). Classification (NCBI taxonomy): domain Eukaryota; kingdom Fungi; phylum Ascomycota; class Sordariomycetes; order Xylariales; family Hypoxylaceae; genus Hypoxylon; species Hypoxylon trugodes. The sequence continues at coordinate 504,680 of NW_026250019.1, read as the reverse complement.
TCCCTTCACCCCTATTCTCCCATCCTACATCTATCATTCACATAAGACTAACATCCCAAATCACAGAATAACCCCCTCCACATAACAGTCTTCCCCTCCTACGACGCCGCAACCAACACCCGCGCCCCCCTCCGCACACCCCTCCAATTCTCCCTCCTCCTAAGCAGCACCCTCGACGTCTTCGAAACCCGCTCCCGCCGCGGAAACACCAGTACTCCCGGTCCTGGATCCGCGGGCGGTGCCACCGCTACAACGCCTATAGTCACAGGTGATTTCGGACTGTTACACGCTGTAGATGAACGACTGGCCGCGTATGGCTTCGAAACGAATACAGGCGTGAAATTCGTCGCCGTGGTGGATATGCGCGGCCGCTTACCCCCAGGTTCCGTTTCCACCGCAGCTGGTGTCGCGCCCCCAACACCCGGCCTCGGGGGTTCGGGGGGTGGTTTATTAGGTGCGGGTGCGGGTGTAAGAGGGGGAGTCGGACTACGGGAGACGGAATTACGAGTTGTGTTTCGCGCGATGCAGACTGCGTACGTGCGGTTACTCCAGAATCCATTTTACGACCCGGATGAACACGCGCCGTTAACACCGCCGGTGGGAAATGGAGGGGCGGGAGCTGGTGGAAGTGGGAAGAGGATTACGAGTCGTAAGTTCGTAGAAGAGATGAGGAGGATTGGGGAGAATTGGGCGCCGGGCGTGGCGAATGTGTAGATGGTGCTGTGTTTCTCTGATGGAGATGATAGATGGGTGGTATTAAAGAGACGGGAGTGTTGAAATACCTAGGTGCGTACGCATTTATGGGCGGCGTTATGAAGCTGGCATAGAGCATGGAGTCTAGGCGTTTGTTTCCGTCAAGTCTGAATGTATTATTCGTTTATATGATTGCTTGCGCGTTCCTGTATGATGGTCTAAATACAACATCACATGTTAATCTTATCTATGATCTTCTTTCCTATGGTCCTCCCGTTTTTCTCCAGAAGAGGCTTTTCTCAGCTCATCGATTCGCAACCGCTGTAAGCCTGTTGGCTCGTCTAATTCTACGATTGGGCCCATCCTAGCGTCATCGCCTCGAATATTTGGTGTACCTTGCCATGGTCGGGGCTTTGAAGCCGGTGAGGCTTCCCAATGGCGCGCGTCTTGCGGCAATGGCTGCCACCAGTTACCCGTGCGAGCGTGCCACTGGGCACTGCAAAGCTCCCAAAGGCGGCTCGTCGCTCGCTTATACGCGAACCGCTCGTCTTCTCCAGTGAACGCACTGGTGTTACTGAAATCCACTTTGGACTTCCGCCCTACGCCAAAATCTGAATCCTGATCTGGGTCATAATCCGTATTGCTCGAATCTGTATATGATGAGATATTAGGTCTGAAAGGAGACATTGTGTCTTGATAAGCCTCGGAAATGGTTTCGGAGTGTATGGCATCATCGTCAACACTCTGGTTTCCTTGAGAATCCTGTTTTACCGGTAAGGGGGCGACTTTTGTCTCCGGAAAGAATAAGTTGTCTGGACCGGCTTCAGCCCGGACGATAAGCTTACAACGAGCTTCGTATAAAGCGTCTAATAGCGTAATGAATCTTCTAGCTTCGTTCTTCTTAAGAACCGTTAAAGTTGGTATTCCGTCGATGATGAATGTATGAAAGGTTGAAGCCATTGTGATATAATCGGCTGGTCCGAATGAGGACACGAGGTCCTTAAAATCCCACCAAACCGTTCCACCATATTGTTGGGGAATCGTGATAGCCCGACCATAGACGGTCAATGTTAATGATTCCCAAGGTACATCTCTTTCATTGGAAGATGAGATTAATTCGTTTAATGTTCTTGTCCATGAATTTTCATCGGTTTTGTCCAACAGGAAGTAATTTCTTGGCGCTGCAATGGCAACATCCGATTCACTAACCTCTTGCTCGCCTATAAAATCAGGAGTCAAGCCATCGGATATGTGACTATCCGTAGGGGCACCAACACGCTGGTTTGGCGATTTGCTAGCCTCACGACGCCTCCAATCTCTTCCTCCATCTATATGCCAAAATTCGCATCTCGCCTTTAGAACTTCAAGGAATGACGCAAAATCGCTCGTAGAACCGAATAGTTCACCCTTCGTTCGAGTTTTCCTGAGTCCCAAAACTTGACTTATAATGCCACTAGCTGTGGGTGGAACGTAATCAATCCCGGTGGCTTTTTCTAACTCTTCCGGCATGCGATTTGAGGAAGCAATAAGGACACCCCCTAACTGGAAGAAAGCAATGAATAAATTGCTGAGGATCTTGCTCGCTGCCCTGTCTGGCAATTGAAATTCGTCTAGGAAAAGGATCGGCGATTTTTCGACCATATCCTTGGCCATCCATAATAGTGAATATTCCTGGTCAGCGCGATCTAATTGCTGATGTGATTTCCGGAAACTCTCTAGCTGCGATAGTGTATATAGCATGAATGTATTAAAATGCCACCTTCTTTTTCGGCTTGTGGGCAAACCGTCGGCAAGAAGGTCGAGAAGCATTGACTTGCCTGTACCTACTTCACCCGATAGAAATAAGCCCTGGGGCGAGTCTATTTGAATTGCCTCTTCGTGACTTGTTAGGATCCTCATTAGAGCTAGTGTATCCTTGTTTTCACTGCGTGCGATGAACCGAGCAAAAAGAGGATTGCGCCAGATAGGATGGCTCTCGACTGCGAGAGTAGGAGACGCATTTTCATCGCTCTTCTTAGTTCGGTCTAGGGCGCTGGTTAGAGCTTTGAGTCGGGTACGATACTCTGAAGATGGTACATAGTCCTTGAGGCGATGGTAAACTTTTTGGAGATGTATTGCTAGCCTGTGCTGAGCAACATCAGGACTACAAATGCCGGTCGCGAGTAATGATTGATACTTAACCAAGGGATCTGTGATTGTGACCGAATGGATCCCTCGTCTCATTTTGATTATTTCTCCGTATTGAAACTCCGGCCGGACTATATGTACAACATTGGAGCTTACTGAATCCCTAAGTGGCTGTTCATAGGAATTAGTAATTGTAGTGTAGACGAATGATGTGAAATTGTGATGTCAATTATGTTGTTGGATTCTTCGGTGACGTTCGGTGTCTTTCGGTGTGTTGATTGATAGACATTTCAAGCCAATGAAACATATGATATGCCAACCTATATATAGGTAGTACCAAGGTATTTTATGTAACAAGTTTTAAAGTAGTAGGTATCTATTGGTAAGATGAATAATTGGAGAAATGTTTCGTATATATAGGAATGATTGTCAGGTAAGTTAGAAGAGAACCAATATAAAAATTAGTGACACGATGGGAAGCAATTCATTAGAATGTGTTGATGTGATTCACTAGTTAATCCCATGTTGAGGTCATCGTCAAGGTTTAAGCTCATGTTAAGAGGTTAAGAGGTTGCCCCGGATTCGCCATGCAAACTGGTTGGACGGAAAGATCAAATAATGGACCGTGCACAAAAATAAAATAAAATAAAGAACTGCCAAGAACGGGACAACGCACGGAGCATATGACAGCTGCAAAGCACTTGACCTTTTTATTAGTTTACAAGCGGCAGAGCGGCAAGCACGCACCACACACATACACATCTACTTGTACTTGCAGATCTTTCACGCGGAAGGGGTCTTGCTGTTTCTAAAATGGTCTAGTCTAAGCCGCGCTTGTGTTTTGAATGGCATTTGGGGCATTTGGGTTGGTTGTTTTTGGAGGGTACAAGTGTACAACTCAGATGTATCTCAGATGTATTTTTGTACTTATCTGATATAGTTGGGCAGTTCCATCCGAACGTGCATACTGGTAAAATGCTGGTAAATGCCAGCCCTGGCTACGTAGCTCCAATCTTAACTAACCCAATTCCAGCGAAAGAAGAGGCCTAAGCTGGGGGTACCTAGGTAGTTGCTGCTTGTGTTTTTTTTTCCATTCCCTTCTCAGGTACCCAGTCAAGGTCAACTTGGACCCAATCAATCATTACCAAACATCAACGGCCTCGTCATTCTTTCGCGAGTGAATGCCTTCACCATCTAAATTTTGTTCCTTTTTCACCTTCTCACCTCTCACCTTTACTTCACCATTTTATCCGCCTCCCACGTCCACGTCCACCTCCTCGACTTTTTCCATCTCCTCACAATGAGCAGATATTTTTCGCATCAATCGACGCATCGATAATAACGATTCCGTCTCGTCCATAAATATTTTCGATTGCATTGTTGTTTTGACCTCAACTATCCCCTAAAAATCTAAGGCCTCATATTGAAAATCCTTGCATCATGTTTTCGGCTACCCTCAACAACGGCGCCGAAAACGCGGCTCCGACTCCTATGACTACGCGCGGTAGAAGGCGTCAACGGCCGGTGAGCTCGGATAATTCAGTGCAACAACCGAAAGCGAAACGGCAGAGGGTACCATTGAACGAACAGACCTTCGTAAACCCGAATAACACTCCAGATACCTACGAGGTCAAGTCAACAAGACCTTCGATGATCGAGTCGAAGCAGGATGGAATTGAAGAATCACCTGCATCTAAACAAGAACTTAGCTTTCGGTCTAAGAAGGCGAGACCTGCTGATCGCTTTAGCAAAGGGGATGGCAGCACGCTTCTGGTAAGTCTCGCGGATTGAATGCCTCCGGCGACATTGAATCTTTATGTAGCTGCTGACACGACATTCTCTATTTCAAGTCGACCAATATCGCGTTCGACGTTAGGAAACTTCCCGCTTTACCTGACCGACTGAAACAAGATGCCACCCGTATGTTGCCTCTTCATCAACCATACATTCTTCGTACTGCTAACATAATTACATAGTTCGCCAGCATGGCTCCTCCGACAGCTTTACAGGATATGCTTTGAGTCTCTCCCACACACACGCTATTGTATGGTTGTACGCGACACCCACACAGTCTCCTGAATCTTTTACCTTCACCTTGCCGTCTCCCTCGAAACATTCCACCGATCCCTTACCTCAAGGTGCTCTTGTGCCCCCATCCGCGTCCTCTACCGAGCCAGGTTTAGTAGTAGTGATGCCTACAAGCGGGAAGGTTACTTATTGGGAATCGATATCGAGCGCGACGACGTGGGACTTTATGCGACAACAGAAAAGTGGTATTGAAGGCACTGTTATGGGAATGTTCTCTGGGGAAGTTATCATCCAAATAATCCATGCCGAATCTGCAGCTGGCTTCGTTCTTGCCTTTAGCAGTGGACGAATGGCGTATTTGAGTGTACGAGATGCCCATGGCCGCCCTAAGGTATCGACGCAGTTCTTACGCACCAATCTCGGCCCCGCTAGTAGTGGGTTCTTTGGTAGTATTCGACACGCGTTGTCACATAATGCGGTGCAGGGCGATATTGCTGCCGTTCGATCAGAACGATCCAAACAAGGCGAGTGTACTGTTGTAGCCGTTACATCTAAGGGTCGGCTTCATTCGTGGAGGGTACATCGTGGGGGTCATCACGATCTCCTAGCCGAGGTGGATGCTCGCAGCGCAATCATCGGAGCCCTCCAGCAGGTAGATAAAACTAACTCTAGGTTACCCTCCGAGTCGCTAAAGATACTTGACTTCTGTTTTGTCCCTAGGGTTGTGGATCGAAAGTACAGCGATATGAACCAACTCCTCCAGTCGCCAAAATCCGAAGATCAACAACACCTCCTGCTTCTTGCCTCCTTATCCAACAAACAATCTTGGCGCTATTCGCTTGTTGAGGTCAAGTTATCTAACGCGGGTTCATCAGAGGACCCTCTTGAAATTGGCATGGTTCGACCTATATCTGCGTATTCCACGCAACCTGATCCACACGCCCTGGTTAAACCTCGATTGTACCTACCACGACCGAACATAATCGCTTTTCTCGTCTTCGATCACGCAGCTGTTGTGGCATCTATTGCGCAACCACCCGATTCCCCGGATTCCCAGATCCTCGAGGACAACCACCTTCTGCCTGCTTCATTCGAGGATGTCGTCGACCTGCGTGCAGACCCTACACTTGAAATAGTTGGTTCTGGGATCGAAGAACCCGTGACGCAGGTTTTCGGAGCTAGCGAGGGCAAAGCACCTCGCATTCGACCCAAGAATCCTGCTGCTATACTACTGGTTCGAGGCGCCGGAACCTTGCGCATTGCTACAACAGACGTGGAACGATTCGCAAGTGAGAAGCCTCCAGAGGTTACGGCTAAAGCAAAACTTGATCAGGCTGTATTCTTTGGAGTCAAGGAAGACAATCCGCTCGTCTTTGATGTTCAACATGGCCTCCGTTTCACTGATGCGGAATATGGTATCGCCGCCTTGGAGTTGAGTAAAGAGATTCTCACCTCCACTGGCAAGCACTTCTCATCTCTAGCCGCACGGGTCGATACTAACATCAAGGAGCGTGTGCAATATTTGGAAAAGATCATGACACAATTGGCGAGCTTAGGAGTGAACCTCGACCGTGTCATAAAGTGGCAGCTACTCTGGAATGCGGAGAAGCTACACGTTGCTAATGTCATCTGGCATAAGCACGAGGAATTCACGAACCTTCGGCCTACCGCTTCCAAAAAGAGCATTGTTGCTGAGATTGTTGAGTACATTCGATCCGAGGAAAAGTCCGAACCAAACGCTGCGAAGGGTGAAGTCGACGAGTTGCGCCACTGGTTCATTCGCGATGTTGATCGCATGGAAATATTTATCGCCTGGGCCTACGAAGTTATAAAACACAATTCCAGGGCCAACTTAGATCAATCATCTCTAACATGCTTGATATACGAGGCCGCAGAAATTTACAACAGCGCGATACGAGATGCTTTCACGTTTCGCACTAGAAATCTCGAGCTCTATGGTTTGGCTGATGAAAAGCTGGAACACGGAATCTTAGCCAACGATTATACTGGGTTGCCGACACCCTGGACTTGCCACCCTTTTATTGCTAACAACGTGAAGAGGCAAGTCGAGTTATCCACTGAATGGGTTAAACAACATTGGTCAGCAGAGTCCGATGGGCAAAACGTGTTAATTCAAAGAACACGTGAGCTATTGCCACAAATGACCGAGATTTACCTCACTATAGTACAGGAGTTATCTCGATCATACCTTGCCAGTGACGATCCCAAAAGGGCTGCGGATGGCCAGAAGTATGAGAGTATCTACGAGCAAGATCGCCATGACAAGGTTATCCTTCTTGCGCAAACGGAAAATTGGGAAGCCGGAATCAACATTGCTGAGAGCCACGAGTCGCTCCCAGCCCTTGCAGAGATCTTAACTCGCGAAATTGACGGAATACGGAACCAGCTTGATACATCTGGTCTTTCTCCGGAGAAGGCCGGGGAATTGGACGCAAAGATGACCGCGAAAGAGGAGCAGGTTCGGGAGTATTTCGGGACGTACGGCAAGGATTTCGCCTTTCCTTTCTATGAATACTTGTTCACCACGTTTGGAGTTGATGCTCTTCTCGAATACGAAGGTGATAAGAAATTCAAGACTATGTATCTTCGAACGAAGCCGGAACTAGCTAAGGTTTCATGGATCAACGACATTATCGGCGAAGAAGACATCGATCATGCTGCTGATACCCTGCTTGATCTCGGCCTTGCACGTGAGCAGCAGGTTTGGAACAAGAAGATTGAATTGAGCCTTGGAAAGCTGGCCAGGATGGCTGAATCATCCCGGCCTTCTAGCAAAGCGTCTACAAGTGTGCAGAGCGCGAGCGCCAGCGGAATCGTTGAAGATCCGCAAGTTGAAGTTATTGACAAGGAACTTGCGATTATCGGAATCCAGGATGATCTTTACAATACCCAAATTCGTCCGGTGGTCAGCGTGGCGCTAGAAGGGGAGGAGTTGAGCCTCGTTCAAGAGACGTTTGCGCTCAAGATTCCTAAGAAGTATAAGATACTTTCGCAGGTGTTCGACGATGCTCTTCGACGACTCTTAAACCACGAAGCTCTGGACCCACTGACTCTCATCGACCTCCTCACATTAATAACTCTACCGTCAGAAACCAGAGAACATATGCCCGACCAATTCTTCTCCGCTACTCGCGTGGCTTATAACGGTCTAAGCGGAGCCGAACGGGTACAAGTCGAACGACTCATCTGGCGAAGGTGTTTCCTAAGGGAAGATTGGGCACAGCTCAATAATACGACCCTGAAAAATGACAACGATATTGTGGAGGTCCTTGGTCAAACCGATTTATTTCAATTTTACTGCACGCTATACGCAAATCGTAAGTACACATAAGTATCTGGCGTTTTGAATTATGTTTGAGAAACTAACATGGTGATAGAGCAAAGTGGCGCCGACCCGAACAAGTATAAGCGATTGTCGCCATCGGAGGCTGCAGGCGTGTATACGGAAACCTTGGACCGACGGTTCGAGAAGATGGAAAAAGCTTACCGCGAAAAAGTACTGGAGGCAATGAGGTGGGAGGATTCTAACCTGCTCAAGCATATCGAGAAGCATCGATTAGAACAATGGGCAAAGGAGACTCGAAAGTACGCGGAAGAGGCTGTCACCCAACAATTTGATGAGACGACGGCAGCGGGAGCGGCACTCAGCCCGCCTAGAGCCGGGTTGGCTAGGAAACGATCTAAGGCGTTTGAGGACACGAATGGACAAAACGGTACACACTAGATAACATTGGCATCGAAACTGTGGGAACTCCCCTAGGAAAGTAATTCATTGGAGTGGGTGGAGTTGGTCTTTTTAAGATTCATTTCCTGTACCATATTGCATTTACGTGTTGCGTGTTTGCGTTTATATAATCGCCGTGAGGCATGGGCAAACGGAAAAGTTGACGTGAATCAGGGGAGTGGCATTTTTTTCTAGGGAGGAATTTCCCGAATACAAACTGGTAACTGGAACATGATACCGAGGCTATACATAGCCAGCACAAGCAAGATAGCTTCGCATACGTAGCTTTTGCTCAAGATGACTTATCTTTTCTTTGTAGCTTGCATTTTCATCGGTTTACTCGGTTCGTTGTCTCGATTATGTGTCTAATTTTGTGCATATTGGCAATATTCTATAATGGCTAACATAGTGTGCCCGTAGCTACCGAATACGTGCCGTCAACCTAGTACTACATGTACACAGGTAGCGTACCTGGGCAATATTATCATAGTGGTAAGTACGAGCGGTAAATCCATCAAGGAGGAATATCCTCCCATCCGCAGTTGACGCATTTACTCAATGTCGTCATGTTAGCAGCTAATATCTACCAAGTGCGCCTTCTCTATAGAGGCCAATTTATTCGTTATCAAGTGATAATAGTATCTAGCTACTACCTTCTTCGTAGAAATAATTGTACGTTTCCTCTATAAAGTTCGTCTAGAACTCAAGAGCAAGCCAGCTATGACTGACGGCACTTCCCACGATATAGAGAAACACGGTTTGACATGGGGCTATACTCGCATATCCTTTGCTTTAAGTTGGATATAAGCTTCTTAAGATGGTCGGTAGCTTCCGTGTACACTATTAGTGGTAAGTGATTACCGTCCCTTGAACGTAGTAGAGTTCAATAAAAGTCAATTCTCGTACGTTTCTTGTCTTGATTTAATGCAGCGATCAGTAGTTGTAGGTATCGCCTTCTCAGATGAATCGACCTTGTACGGGTATAAATAGTCGTCCTCATTCCCTCTAAATTCCCAACTTTTCATTCAAGTCTCTACATCGCAACTCAAGATCAAGACATCAAGACATCAAGACTCACCAACTACATCTCTTCAACTTATTTTCAATTTACCCTACCACCTCAGATGCCTCATATGTCCTAGATGGACCAAGGCTTTAATTAAAGATGACTCGACCACCTTATCCTCCATCTTCTCCATTTCCAAACGAGAGAATCTTTTCCACCAGCCCAACCGAAACGCTTATCGAAGGCGGAGAACCCCATCCAACAGCTGATGGGGGGTTGTAGACCACCTGTCCCTTAGGAAGCGGCTTATACCGATTACTACTCCATCGACAAACGTCGAGTTTCGGAGCGCCGAGCCGATTTCTTGTCCAGCTTATCCTCTTTCTTACTACTTCTACTTGTACCAAAGCTAGGAAGACACGGAGCGCTGTCCACGCAATGCTACACACAATTCCTAGGGCGAGCTTCAGTTACCCTGATCATCTATGGGACTTCCGGTTTCTTGGGACGCCGTGACTAGATTACCCAGTAAGTGTGCTTTTACCTGAATACCGTTGGGCCTTACTGACATTAGTTTAGCGGCCACCATGGTGGAGATGGGTGAAGATAGGTGAAGCAGGTGGTGTTCCGGGAGCAGAGCGGCCAGATGATGAAACCTATGGGAATCGGGCTATTGGCTTGGGTCTTGGTTCAGGCATATATCTACCTACCTTATACCCCCACGCGAACCATTGTGGGAATTCGGCACCTGGCACTACAGGTAACCCAACCATCAGGGGTTTTAAGCCTATAGCCCGCCTTACGATTTTGTGTCTTGCTACCTCTGCTACTGTTGGCATTGTGTAAGAGGATGAGGCTTCATTTGGTGGAAAGTTTGAGTAAAGTAATGTCATATAAACTTCCCACGCAAGAATATAGAGATGAGTTTTGTCAAATAGGTAGCACAATAGGCGATAGAACGAGTTGAATAATCTTTTATGTGTAGTCTTTAGGAACTAGATCGAAATTTCATAAAAACCGCAATGAGAGACGTTATCGCAGTACCATATAGCCGTACTTGGAGGGCTTCGCTAACACTTGAACCTACCGCGCATTTTTCTCTTCTGTTACTTGTCACATTCATCGGCCCAATGTTGGTTTCAAGTCAAAATACAGCGCAAGTACGACGGTCGCAGATTGTAAGGCATACCTGATCGAGTACAACAATCACGGACTCCTTTGATAATTTTACTTGCATTGTGGCTGCAGCGGCGTGACCCCGCAGGGAATGCAATGGAAGGTCATTCCGGTACAAGAAGTGATGGGAAGGTTGGCAGATAAACTCTCGCTGACATTCGCTCTAGTTGAAGTCCTACGCAATAGAAGAAAATGAAAACCGGCCCCTTATCTATTTCTACGGCGTGGATTACTCTTGGAGGCCTTATGCTAAGGCGCAGCATAGATATTGCTCAAGGTAGAAACGATAGAGCGAAGCCTCCTTAGCGATATCCGGATTCAGAAGTGGCTTGATGATATATCATGTAGTACCAGTGGTTTCATCACATCAATAGCACCAAATACCGCCGAGCTGTGTGAGCGTTACGGAATCAACCGCGATCCGTATTCCAACACCTTGCCAAGAGATAACACAATCAATTCTGATAGAAAATCATCGGGTTCTTGTTACGCATCCTTGTGCTTCCCATCGGGCGTATCCTAAGGTATCCCGCCAAAGCGGAGAGAGCCTATTGAAATGGCTCTTGAAAATACCCCTCGGACGGCCGAAGCTTGGCAAGCCAAAAAGAAAATTTATGGAAAAGTAATCTGCTGATTTCGTGGCGTCACAAATCACACCCCCGAGAGTTGGCGTAGTTCTAAAATGCCAGACACATCGTGGTTTGACGAACTCCTCGTGAATTAGACATCAGCAAGTCAATGAACATAGATCGAGAGAATCTTCCTTGAATAATCGCGATTTAAAAAAGGGAATTTATAAGATACCCGGGTGTGCCAGCCGGCATCGCTTCTGGCCTTTATTAAGATTATTAAACTATGTTACACAACTTCAGTCTCCGAGACATACTGCCCCTCACCAGTATATCTCCAGCGGTTGAAATACGCATTTCCGCCCTGGGGACACTCAACTCCGGTACCAGCTCCGTTACAAGTCGCATAAGCACCAACCAAACTCCCAACGAAAGACCCGTTACCACCGCTAACTAGCCCCGCGGATGCTGTGCCGACGAGGATGCTACCGCTTGGATCTGCAGCTGATGCGGCAGCGAGGTTGTAATGCGTCGTATTAGCCGTTTCGATTTGGAGTCTTATAGGACCATCTAGCCAGTCTTTCGGTACGGTAACCACTTTTGGCTCAGGAGGAACACCGGTTCCTTCAGCGCGGAATCGGAATGCGAGTTGTGCGTTGGCTGCTTCTTCTCGCTTTCTGTGCGATGGGCAAGAGGAGTTTGAAGAGCCTGCTAGGAGTACGATGCCTAGGTCGATGTGGTTTACTTGCGTGAGAAAGATTGTTACGCCTGCCTCTTGACCTACTTCTTGCGGTTGGAAGGTTAGGTCCACGCTGAAGGTGAAGAGGGTGTCAGTTTGGCGTCGGCCGATGAAGGATAGGCCTTGTTGTCCGCTTAGTTCGGGCGTAGTTTCGGAAAAGGGTGTTCCTGTGAGGTTATTCCGGCTTGGTACAATTTGCAGGCCGTTAGACGTCACGGAGAAAGCACCTTCGCGTGGTACGCGCCAATAGACTAAGTTTCGTGGAATGGCCGTGCCCTCCTCGAAATCGTAAACGTCTGGGTCCGAATTGAAGGGACCATCTCCAGGTACATCTCGGTTGGGCGGGGGCAACGTCCACCCACTCATCTTTCCGCGAACTGGCTGAAGTACGGGCCATTCGCCCTCGTCCCATGTTACTGGGAAGAGGACTGCTTCGCGACCCATTGGGTAAATTTCGAAGTCGGGACCAGAGCGGGTAGCTAGGCAAAGGCCCCACCAGTTACCATCGGCATCTTGGAATAGGTCGCCATGACCAACGGTCTGGAAGTATTCATCCGTGCCTCGATTTGTTAGAATGGGATTATTTTCGTATGCCTCGTAGGGGCCGATCAACTCGCGCGATCGTGCAATCGTGATGGAATGATCCGTCTCAGTGCCGCCCTCCGCGATCATCAAGTAATACCATCCATCCTTCTTGTATAGGTGAGGGCCCTCGGGCCAGACTCCTCCCGTACCGTTCCACAGGCTAATTGGTGGTTGGCTGAGCTCGCCGGTCTCTAGATTCAATTCTTGAAGGATGATTCCCTGTATGGCTACATAAAGCTTGCCGTCGTCCCAAAATAAGTCGGGGTCAATCTTGTCTGGGTGGAAGATGACGGGATCGCTCCAAGCCTCGTCGCTAAAGGGATCTGACGACGTGAAGACCACACCGATATTGCCTTCTGGTAGACCAAGGTACTCGCAAATGAGATAGAACTGTTCCTCGTGATAGCGTAGCGTAGCTGCGTACATGCCTTGTTGTTGACCAGTTGTATTCCAGCTGACGCCGGGAAGTTGACTCTCGCGGTTCCACGCATGGCTGACCAACTTCCAGTTTATAAGGTCCTTCGACGCGTAAATTGGGATACCCGGGAAAGAAATGAAAGTCGAAGTCGCGCACAAGAAGGTTCCATCAACTTGCGTGCAGGATGGATCCGAGTGCCATCCTGGCAGCACGGGGTTATAGTACGTTGGATTGACAGATCGTACTACCGCAGCCGACGCCACAGACGTGAGGAATGCCAGATTAGCATTCACCAGCAAGGGGAACTTCATGGTGAACCACTTTCTACACTTCCCAGCTGACACGAATGGCTCATTTAGCTGAGCTATCGCAACCCATGACGAAGGGGGACGTAAGCTTAATATTATGTCAACAAAGCATTGTCAATAATATTAACATTCGGTAATGTCGATCCGATTCACCCGAATAGATCTAGAATTATCCGTTACATCCAGCAGTGTGGAGGTGTCTAATGCATTTAGCCTATATTCGAGATCTGGGGTATCTCGGGGTATTGGGATTTTTCGTATTCGAATCCCCTGTTCCGGTGCCATGGGCTTGGAGACTTTGATCATACCTTGTAATTTAAATCGTTTGAATGATTCGATCGGTTCGAATGAGGCTCCTCGCAGCTAGTATAAGCGTAGGAGCTACTGAATAATGGCAGGATTCGTCAAGCCATCTTGGTGAAGAGTGTTCATGATGGTGGGGAATGGTGAGTCGTACTTTGGGGTAGTGTTCTTGGCTATTCAAACCAAAGTGTCACTAAACTCTTCCTTTCTCGACACCATCTTTCTGAAGAACTTGAACCCTTCCGGTTTTCTTAGATCGCGCGATGATAACTATCGGATCACTTCTCGGTACTTTCCTCACGACATCATCATCTCTGGACTCGGGGCTAGCTTGTAAGATGTCTATTGTTTCCTTCGAGATAAGCTGAGAGATTGTATGCCAGAACTGGCCCTGCTTTGAAAACCTGGTTCGTAATAGAAATAAAGATGTAATCGCAATAATGCTTATGGTATTGGCGCATACGATACCCGCAACTAATCCGAGGCCCGTCCATCTCACAGGTACGGTTACTGGGATGGCCGTGGTTATGCTAACATCTTCTGGGACGTCAAGCATAGCTAGCTGAGCATAGTGCATCGACATCGCCATTATTGTGAACATTGCTTGGATAGCCTGTGCAGGGCGATTAGTATCGTTTAAAGTGTCCTGGAATACAAGAGCATAATCTAGAAAAGGATTGATGCTCGACAATCCGAAACTGGCACCATCCCCGTTGATCGTCGTGCCTGAGGGAGGGTCTGGGATACCAAATATTCCCGAGTTGATCGCACCGTCCAAATAGTAGAGGAGCCTTGAGTCCATTGTTGTATTAGCGATTGAGTTAACTGTAAGTAGTTGTCGGTCTGATGGAGTGGGCAACTGGGAATTCACGCCAAGCAACGTGCGAACAGCGGTCGTATCTACGGTCCGAAGCTTTGGGTCAAAGGGGACGGTAGGCTCGATTGTATCATGAGGAGCTGACATATCCACGTGAGACATCTCCCATAAGAACTCAGAGAAGCACAGCGATGCTTCTAGATTGATGCCGTTACCAATTTTCCACCTAGTCCATTCGTCGTTCCGGCTGGGATCGTCAGGGATCGTACTTACGTTCTTTACAAATGACCAGTCATCGAAGGATCCATTGTTCCGAGTAACCAGAAACACCATTGAGTGAGGAGTGATGGGCGCGGTACGGCCATCACTAAAGAAAGTGAAATTCTCGGCGTCAATAACATTCGTCAAATCAGGTATACACATGTACGTTCCTAATCTTCCTGGTAAGCCTGCTGTAGGCATAGTGCAATTGAATTGTGCAGGAAGGCATTTCCCATCAGTACACAGGGACGGCACATCAAGGCCAGCGTTGTTAAATGTACTCTTGTATGAAATATTTCCAATCATCGTTAAGAGAAACGGGATTGGTGTCGAGCCGGGATCTATTGCTTGAAACTCCCCACTCATGACCGGTGCCACACATGATACTCTGGAGTTGATACCATATGCGTTACCGTTATAATGGTGAAGTTTGGTCCTATTGTCACGTTCTAAAGGTAGAAACATCCTCTTGATGTTGCCAGTATCACTAAAGCCACGGGCAGTCGGTTGCACGTCTATTCCGGAAGGTATTTCGCCGAAAGAAGAGTAATCCGTAGGCTTCATCTCCCATTGGGACTCTGTAGGAGAAAAGAGCTGTATGCTGTCGGATAGGGATAAGTTCAGTTGTGTCTGATTTGGATTGCCGGTTATCGAAGCGACGTCTAGATCAGTCACAAGTATCGTGGAGCCGAATTGCGTAGCTATGGTACCGAGAAAGAGTACCAGTGCCAAGAGGGGTTGAAGATTCAGAAAATTTCGGATTGAAATACGAGATAAGAGGTAAACCAGCCTCCATGGGCCATCATTTGCACCTCGCATCGTCGAAAACTCAGCAACACGGGAAAGAGGTACACCAGTCGTCTCTAGAAATGTCGCCGCCGCCAGGCTAGTACATATCAATGCTTGGGCGCTGGTGCACACCTGAATGACTAGGGAACATAAGGTAGCAGCTTCGGTGGCCCATCCTCTCAGTACTATGCTTCGCCATGGCAGTGAAGCATTCTCGCCGCTCCCAGGACCTTGTCCCGTCCATAGGATAGTGAGTAAACCGAGCATAACAACCGAGAGTATTGAACCGCCAGCTATGACGAAGGTGCCATAGTTTCCAATCGACTCTCGAAATCGCCATTCATGACTTCTTGGTCTACTTTCGATTTTTGATCTGATAGTGGATGTCGTATCGATGGTCTTAAACATCTCTTTTCTCTTGCCGAGTTGGACCATTTTAACTGGAATACCTATACGAGTACTTAAGCCGCAGGAGAAGTAAATTCGGAACTAGAAATTTTTCTATGAATTAATATGGAATAGGCTGCGGCTTTCGAGCTGAATGAGATACTTCCGCATTGCCTAGTCGGTAATAAATGCGCAACATGTATTAAAGGGAGAGAATGTATATGATAGAATTAGGGACATCGCCGTAAACGAAATACCTATAACAATAGCCATGTATATGACCTAAGTAGTCGGAGGAGAGGTCATGGTTAAGCGTAGGGTTCGTCTTTGATGTTATCATCTGCTGTCTCCGGCATTTGACTTAAGGGAAGGCCTTTCGACCTGCCTTGCATTACCAACGAAGCTGGGAAATAATCGCGGCCTTCTTCTCATCTGGTAGGTCGATTGAGAATGTGCATATCCATTCTATGCGCCCGATGGTGTTGAAGGATTGAGGTCGTGGCCTGCTTAGTTCAGCTTTAGGGTGTTCAACGCCGCGGCGGTTAATATCAAACAATCCAAGTTACACATGCTTCTCTAATCAATTTTCTCCTGCCAGCCTACCTATAAGGCTTCATTCCTATTGGAAATTCCATATTTAGTTACTTTCATGGCATAATGGTTCTGCGATTGGAGGTCGGGTCCACGTTGGGGGCCAGCGCTTAAGGAAACACAAGCTTCTTAGCATTATACTGTAGTTGAAGTATCGCATCCATAACGCACTGCTATATCGAACGATAGCACGTGGGCTATATGTGACCAAAAAATGACCGTATTTTGAGCTCTGGAATCATGAAATGGATAAGATGCGGTACTATTTTTGATTGCGAAGAAGATACGTATTCCCTATCTCTTGTGCTACCTCAACCGCTTACAAAGCTTATCCGGAGATACACTACGGGAGATTAAGTATCGAGTGACGTCACTGTTTAACAATTAATACTTCCGCCTTCCGTGGAAAAGTCGACAGCAACCACCTCTTTAACTTCTTCATCTTCCTCGTTACAAGCTAAATTTATTGGACCTTTTATCATTCGCATTAGCAATTGAATGCTGTAATAACGACTCCGTATACCAAATGCAATGCCAACTCATTACTCGATAGTAATTGGCTTCAGATAATGCCCACTTCTAAGCCACCTATAATAAAACGCCATCGACGGAACTCTGCATCAACTCATGTCTACGCAAGGGAAACGTTAGTCTTCATCACTCCTTGGCGGACCAGATTGGCAAATTGAGAGGCTTCATCGCGTTGCCGCCGGTTCTCCCCCGCGGCAGGGTTGCGGTCCGTCGCTGGCTGCATCTAGCAGCAAATCTGACTTACATGATGAGTTGCAGAGCAGAAATACTCCTATACTATAATGGAGACAGAGATAAGCGTAATACATATCGTTGGTAATTAACTTAGCGGATAGGTAACCGTGGGGCGCATATATCAGGGCACCTAACATGATATTGCAGACTAAACCCCCAATGAACGATCCGAAGTTCTAATTGGTATTTGTAGAATAGGACTTATCTAGAAAAAAGAAAAAACGAGACATTTCTTGGGACTGGCTTGCTGCTTGGGAATATGTTGTTGCTTTCTCCCCATTCTGTTTTTCGAGTCCAATTCACCCGTCGCATCTTGAATCACTTTATAATTATAACTTGAAAGTGGTCGAATAATGGTGGAGGAATATTCGCCAACGGATTTAACTCCGGTGTCCTCCACTCCAATGAATGATGAATCGACTGCGCTTCTGCCAAAGTTAGCCCCTAATGGCGTACGAAGTCAGCCACTACATTATCGAGAATGGTTATCCGAAATATGGCTCTTGACCAAGGCTTCCATCCCTGTGATACTTGCTTATACCCTCCAGAACAGCCTCCAGACTGTTTCGGTCTTGATCGTGGGCCGCCTTTCACCAGAAGCATTAGCTACCGCCGCATTTAGCTATAGTGAGTAGATCATATTGCTATTTCTCGCTCTCTTAGTAGTACATAGAAGGTTTCGGAATTGATGAGGTAACTATGGATTTTGAGATAGTATTCATTATAATGAAGTATAAACAGCTGTTAAGTGCCGATGACTGACAAACGTTGCTTTTGAAGTGTTCGCGATGTCTACAGGTTGGTTAATCGCGATGGGCGGTACAACTGCACTCGATACACTCGCATCTACCAGCTTCACTGGCTCACAAGATAAACACGACCTGGGAATACTACTTCAACGAGGAATTATAGTATTATCCACCTTTTATGCCGTTGTAGCTGTGATATGGGGGTTCTCAGAGCCCCTATTCCGCGCGCTCGGACAGGAAGAATTCATCTGTGTGGAAGGTAGCAGATTCCTTCAAACCTTAATCCCGGGTGGATTGGGATATGTGTGGTTCGAATCGATGAAGAAATACCTACAAGCGCAAGAGATTTATCGACCGGGTACTTACGTCCTCCTCATCACATCGCCCCTTAATGCCCTTCTCAACTACCTTTTCACCTACCAATTTGACCTTGGCCTTTACGGCGCCCCTTTTGCGACGGGAATATCATATTGGATTTCCTTCCTCCTCCTAGTCGCATACACAACCTTCATACGCGGTTACGAGTGCTGGGGCGGTATCGCCCCTCGGCGCGCATTATCAAATCTCTGGCCATTCGCACGCCTAGCCCTCCTCGGAGTAATACACGTAGGAACAGAATGGTGGGCCTTCGAAATCGTCGCCTTAGCCGCCGGAAGACTAGGCACAATAACCCTTGCAGCACAGTCCGTCATCATGACAGCCGACCAAATCATAAACACGATTCCCTTCGGCCTAGGTGTTGCTGCCTCGGCCCGACTGGGTAATCTTCTCGGCGCGCAGAAGCCACGTGAAGCAGAGCGTGCTGCGCATTGCGCTGCCATTTTATCGACGATTCTTGGGGCTGTTATACTTACTATTTTGATGAGTACTAAGAATGTCTTTGGGAGGATCTTTAATGATGATGATCGTGTTGTTAGCTTGGTGGCCGAGGTTATGCCCTTTGTCGCGCTGTTTCAAATCGCGGATGGGTTGAATGGGAGTTGTGGTGGTGTGTTAAGGGGGATGGGACGGCAGTGGGTTGGCGCGCTTGTCAATTTGGTTAGTTACTATGGAGGAGCACTGCCAGCGGGGATTTATCTCGCTTTTCATGGATGGGGTTTGCAGGGCTTGTGGATTGGGCAATGCGTTGCTTTATATCTAGTAGGGATCCTCGAATGGGTTATTGTAGGGTTGAGTAACTGGGATAATGAGGTTCATAAAGCGCTGGAAAGACTAGATACTGGTGATATTGATGATGATGCGCCAGGTACGGGGGAAATAAGTGCTCGGAGTGAGGTATAAGTTGGACCCAATAGGGGTTAACTTCAAGACAACTGATCAGTCGTTCATACCATGAATCATTTAATATATCAATTGTTGATTTATAATTTCAAAAGGTTTAAATTACCGATACCCTAATGGTATCTCAATTATCTAAATACTTGATTACTCCAGACAGAAAATAAGGTGGATTTTCCACTCATAACCAAACCCCTATACAGTACTACAGTATCATGTTCCAAGCAAAAAACTGCAAACCATAACAATTCATCTTAGTAGCTTCTTCTAACTCCATCCAGGAAGAGAGCTCTCCGGCGCCGGCGCAAGGACGGTTATTGCTGTAGTCCAAGAAGATTCGTCCATCGGGATAGTACCCAACCTCAACGCCAAACCCACTTCCCCGATTTATCGAAGCGCATCCCCCTCAACACCCGTGATCATACATTCGGTAACCAGTAGCCCCTAAAATGCAGCACACATTACTTTGTTTCGTAAGGTCGTAGGACATCTTCGTGTCGTACCGAGGGAAAAAAATGGAAATCATGGTCGTCATAGATCCGATCAGCGGCCTAAACGCCGATCTGGGACATGTTAGGACCGCGAACGGAACCACCGCTGCGTCGGAACTCCTTGAGAACAAAGAAGAGGCTTGCGGCGAATGATGCGAATAGGAACCACAGGAACACGGTACTAGCTTGGATCTCGCGGCATCGCTTCTCGTCGTCGTTGGAGCCGAACGCGATATAATCGCTAGTTTTACGTCCCTATTTAAATTTACAAGTTAATAAAGATTTTTCTGAATTATAGAAAGCCGGGTTTGGGGAATAAACACATACAAAGTTACTGCAGTTTACAGCCTGCAATTTTGCAGCGAGAACAACGGCGCCGATGAATGTAAACAAAGTAGCAGCGCTATCGAGGGCGAGTGCGACAACGGGAATTGCGGCCGCGGCGACAAAGTGCGAAACTACTCCGTAGATGACGGCGAGCCATGACAAAGCGCATACGAACATGATGAAGTTGACGGCGGACTCGGCGCCGCTGATGTTACTTGCGATGACATTTCCGATGAGCGCCGTAGTAAGCAAGACAAGAAGGAACTGCAGTATGCGCAGAATTGACTTGATCATAGTCTCCATGTTGACGGTGTTTGATTAAGTGTAATCGTAAGTAGAATCGCGGATGGGCTCTTTGATATGTTGAACGACGAGGGGTCGGATCGACAGCAGAGTAGGTTCACAAGGATCGAGTTCGACGGGTATGTGACGATATGGTGAGTCTGGAAATAGCTAGCTTCTTTTATCGTATGTAGTTATTCGGATTGCTTGTGGAGAGTAAGCGACGAAGATCTTGGATTGGAATATAGTATGGACTGGGTTAGGTTGGGCTTTTGTTGCCCTCGAGCAATCCTGCGAATGGTAGACAATGGGATTGGACTCGAGAGAAGAATGGTGCAGCTTGAGAGAAAAAAGTCGTACTTTAATCTATTGTCGAGGGTGTATAATTGGTTCAGAGATTTTAATCGAGCTAGTTGTATGGGGTATCAATGGCGATCAAATGATGTGCATCGATGTTGTTTCGTTTTAACCAAAGATCCTAGTGTTGAGGGTGGGTATAATAAGTGAGGATTGTAGATGGTGAGTCTGTAAGTTTGTGGATATATTTTAGCAAGTATAGATGTATGCACTAGCAGTAGTGTAGCATTGATGTATTGTGTATGTACTTCTTGAATAAAGCAATAGTCGATGGCCTGGTGATCGGCAGTTGCGGAACAGGAGAGTACCTTCCCACGGAGTTGTATTCGCAAAATATGACTATGACCTCATTGGATCTTCCTTAGTGTTCTAGAAGTAATGACGTACATAACAGCGCCGGCGTAAGTTCTTGGTCTCTTTTTCTCTTCTAAAAGGATAGTACAAAGTTTAAAAGTAAACCTGTGATCATCGGGAATGACCTCAACTTATTCTCATCTTTTCTAATCTTTCGAATGCGGCATCCTCATGTCATCCTTTGAATTCCGAATCTAGGTACCTAGGCTACCTCTTACACCTGCATACAGGAATTAATGCTACGTACCTTCTAACCCTCGCAGGCCTCGGCAATCGTCGCATATTCAATCGTCGTGGTTGGCCAGGCAGTCCTACCTTGACCAATCACGCAACGCAAATGTCCGCACCACCCTGCGCCCTAATAATTTCGTCAGCGATAAGATCTGGGGGATTATAACGATTGGTTCGTATGATTTGCGCAATGTTTTACATGGTATCGCATTGACCCAGCAACCGCGAGCCGCCCGAAGACCCTGCATCTTTTTCATCCCGAACATATAATTACCAGTCAAGTTGACTGGTCCCCTTTTTGGTGAATTTGACTCCAACAAAATTAAATCACCGGACAGGATTACATTCTTATAAGGCGCAGCATTACTCTCTTAAGCACTGAGGTCTCGATACATCATTTAAGCTTATAGACAATCTTTGCGAAAGAAAGCTTAATCACTTAATTACCTACATAGGTATCTTATGTCTTCAGCAATGCCATCTATTATAACCATTGTGACTATGAGTATAGGCAGATATGGAAAGAGACTATCTAGGTATAATAGACTTTTGTCATATCAAATACATATGTACCTTAACCTTTTTTACAGAGAATAAAGTACCTAGGCAGTAATAACAATGACAAGTAGTTTAAGCTGTGACACACCGCACGACGTTTAGTTTACTGACTGAATTCTTATTTATACTATGACCTATTGAGTTTTAGACAGGTAGTAATAGGTAGCTTTTATCTTTTGGCCGCTCGCAAAGCAATTTAAAATGGATGATTGCGGCTGCCTGTACCCTAAGATCTAAGATATTAATATATTATCAATCCTGAGCATGACATGTCTCCTCAACACTTTTATGCCAACGTCTAACATTATGAAGCGGTAGCTCGTCGCCCAAACGCGAAAAACACAACATAAAATCTTATAAAATTAATATTAATGGAGCTTAAAGAATTATAAGTAAATTTAAACGAAACGTAGACAGGCATGTGTGGTTAATTTAATGAATCATACATAGAAATATACATAGAAGTAAAGTTCGTAGTAATTCCTATTTCTTTACTTCACCTCGGCCAATATTAAGGAATGGAAAATGTGACGGGTTTACCGAGACAATTGACAGTCCGAATCGGAAGAGAATCAGGCTCAATCATTGGTTGACGAACAATCCCGGACCCGCGACAAACCTAAATACGTACCTACCCTAGACCGTTGCATCACTGTGCATCTTGCATCCATGTACTTTTGTACACAAGCTCCGAATTTTTTTTTAATCTTTGCGCTCACCGTCGTGCCATCACCACCAGTTTCTTCAGGACGTCAGCATAACCTCGCTACTGATATTCTGTCCACAATTGGGGATTGGTACCTGCTGAAGTAAAAGACCGCTTCTTTTCTGAAGCCTAATCGGGGTTTATTACCAACGCGCTGCAGTACGGATCCCTAACGGCACGACCGGACATAAGTCTTCCTGACGCTCCGAAGCTTCTCGACCGAAATCCTCCTGCGCTGTCAGCAGATCTTTTAATAGCTTCGAAATCGCCCACCACGTTCAATTAACTCGAACTTGACATCATATATTTCGAAGAATACATAATATGTCTCAAATTTACTCGCGCATATTCTATCCCTTCAGTGGCTTAACAAGGGCGCAGATGCTACGTCAAGTAGCGCCGAACGTGGGGGGAGTAGCATGGAGGCGGACATTTATTTCGAGATCACAACAATCTGGGTTATTGCGAGCTTGGAAAAACATTTCACGTACGATATCGCGACCGAGGACGACTGGAAATTTCTCTAAATCCTATAATCTACCTTTACGTTCGACTCATCGACCTTTTCACAAAACTTCCCGATTACGAGACACGAAGACCCCTCCAAAAGATGCCCCGGCTCAAGAACCGCAAGGGTTAACAGCAAGATTGAAGAAGTTATCTAGAGAATATGGTTGGGCAGCCTTGGGTGTATATCTAGGGTTAACGGTCCTGGACTTCCCATTTTGTTTCCTACTGGTCAGGTCGGTAGGGACGGAAAGGATAGGTCAGTTTGAACAAGATGGAAACATTAGATGAAGCGAAGTCATTGACAGGTTCCAGGTGAAATCGAACATTTCGTGGTTTCAAATGTCTCGAAAGCCATACCACAATCCGTCCGGAGTTGGTGGCACGAATATCGCCAAGCTCTAAAAGATGCAGAGAAAGAAAATATCGGCAACGAGGAGATTAGCGAACATGTAGAGATGGCCGGCTGGGGCGTGGAAGAGGCTGATAAAAGACATAAGGCTGAAGCCAGTAAGTTCTCACAGAATGCTAGGTCCGAAATGATACTAATACAAGACTTAGGTCTTGGGACTCAGTTGGCACTCGCTTATGCTATTCATAAAAGTTTTATCTTTATCCGTGTTCCACTGACTGCCGCGATAACGCCCAAAGTGGTCAAAGTCCTCAGATCGTGGGGCTGGAAAATTGGGAAGAGACAGAGTAAGCGGTAAGAAAAACGAGACATCAGACGCGAAATCGGCGGCAGTGCTCCAAATTATAATTGATATCTTTAGTCTGCGAAAGCGTCCTCACACACGTTGGCGCCTAGATGGAGGGGCTTGTACAATTAGTGTAAGAGGATGTACGATCTTCAATGGGGGGGAAGAGGGGAAAGACAAAATTAGACGCACTCCACATAGAATATAATTCCCAACGACCAAATTAGGTTAAGGATGTACTTCATCCCATTTTTCACGAACGGGGAGGGGTAATGAGATGTTGTGGCGAATATCGTCGTCGGATCTCAACTTTACCGATACGCTAGATTACTATTACTCAAGATACGCAATGGGCGACAGTGACGATCACAACTCGCGATGGCTACTTGTTTCAATTTACGGGGAAGCTGACGACTACTACGATTCGAGCTCTGATCAGCTGGTATTCCTTAGGGGACGGCGGTATGTAATGAGTGAGAGGGACTTTGTCAAACATATTGATTAAAGTTTTGACTTATTTCGTGGTGGTCCATTCGAGGAATGCAAATACGTACCTAGGTAAGTTGGTGGAACCCCCAAATATTACACCACACAGCCGATACAAACGGCGGAAACTTTATCAATATCCTAGATACATATGTACGTACCTTCTAAAAAAAGACCACTGGCGCATTGATTGTAATGTACGCGTGCGTAAGTACCCCCTAAGGTTCAAAATAGAGTTTAAACGGGCTTCGCTTGGCACTGGACGAATTCATACTGATCGTCTCCCTTTCGCTCATTTTTGCATCTCTTCTCCGCGATATTCTCCGGGACTCCGCCGAGGTGGTACGAGTCTCGCAATATTCCACACCGATCATCCATCGAGATCGTCTGATCCAGGCGGCAGGAACGAAATCAGGGCATTTACATTCATCGCAATCCGAGAGTTCTCCGTCCCCCTTCCATACGAGTACCCATATACTTAGAAGGCATGACTAAGTCTGTAAAGATACGTTATATTTTCCCGAGTCACATATTACCTACGGGGTTATACATGAGTTATAGTAACTGAAACTGACTACAGACAAACACGCCTAACAGGCAATTTAGTCATAACCTCCGGAGACATAAATGAGGCTCTTGAGGCCATTACAAGCCAGCCAGTTACGTATCCGAGTTAGGTCTAGAACGAATCAAGACTTGGCTGGGTGGACATATAATAGGCTCAGGTCTCCTGGACTATGGGACCCTAGTTCTTCAGCTAACCAAAAGACCCTTTCATTACTCCTAACATCCTTACAAAACCACAAGAGCCGAGTCGCTTATCCCAGAGCATGCAATATCACGAGTCAGGGTACAGCGATGGTGTCTAGAACTGACACGTTCTGGAAGGGATTATGCCGACGGGATGGACGATACTGACGAGGGTCAGGGTCTTAACTAGATCCCAAGGAAATGGAACAGGTTACGACAAGTAAAAACTCAGCCCTGGACGGGTAAGGACTCGGGAAGCAGTCCTTTTGAAAGTCTAGTTTAAGATTATTTGGCATAATACACAATTCCCCTATTCCTTTACTAAAGGGCAATTTTGTTGCGGCCTGTCTTTAGGTATACAGTATGATCGATCTCGAATGTGGCCTCGCATTGATTCATTTCAAAGTGCAGATAAAATTACATTATAGGATTAAGCTCTTCCAAGTGGTAAGCAGCATTCAGCTCTACTACTATCTACCTTAGAATTGGCGTATTGCACAAATTAAATTAACACTTAGAAGACCCGTACCTGAATAGAAGCGACTCGTATTAGCTGCACACTAAATATGTCATCACCTGAGCTTTCATACTTCCGGTTACATAGGTTCTCCGCTTGCTAGCCGTGGCCCATCTAATCCGTCTAACGTGCCTGAGGTATATAGACTCCACGAGGGCCCCTTGATCAAAAGTACTCTTATATGTATATACGTCTCAAAAAATATCACTTCAAATAAATCCTATACTGTTCACCGGCCAGGATTTAAATATCTTTATTGAATTAGGTGCCTATTGTTGCTGTATATACACAGCAAGACAACTACGTCTCATCTGTTGTCATCTTCCCTCTTCCTTGGCCATTGGTGGCCGTCCAGACATCCAATGGACCCCCGTCTCTTATTCGATCTTATATCCACCTATCCTCCCAGCCCGATAAGATACAGAAATACCTACGACGAGGACCGGATACTATTTAAACCCGGTATCTCTAGCACAAATACGTCTCGGTCGAATTACGTGCGCTCGCCTGACGACTGTATTTACCAAATGTCTGTCGCGAGCCAGAAAGGGGGAGACCTGGATGATGTCCTACAGGCGTTGGAGATAGCAAGGGAAAGCCCCGAAGACACTGAGCAAGATAATAACCAAGCGCTATTACAGAGCGCAGTGGATGGAATATGGAAGAAATTGGTCTCCGATCATAAGGGCGAGTACGTCATGACGAGGGAAGAGTTTGCAATCTTCAATTATTTTCAGAATCGAGAAAGACGCATGGTCGGCGAAGATGCTAGGATAGCTAGAAAGGCTCGGGCGAGATATTGGTCTAACGTGAAGGGACCTTTGGTCAACGATTCTAGTCGATGAGGCCTAGAGCATTCTTTGGTGAGAAAGAATAGCTCGCGACATCGATTGTTCGTACGTAGAAGGATAAAACGACGACAATTTAATGCATACCTAAGAATGCGACGAAGCGCGTAAATAATTACGTGAATAAATATCTTCAGTGTTGTGAATTTGATTTGGAGTGAATACCTTGATCTTCTACATTAGTTGTTGTGTCGGAGTCTCAAGGATACCGTCGCAATCCCAGCCAACGAATGAGTAATAGGAGAGTGCCTTGATCTCGGAGCACATGCAATGAGAAAAGGGAAAAGGGAAAGTTTATAGTAATCATAAGAAAGTTAAAAGGAAAGAAACTTGGGAAGGGAAAGTTACCTGCTTTGCTTATGTAAGCAGACAGCCACATACTACCCCTCTACATCGGTCTCCCAATCTAAGTTTCCGATCTACTTACTCGACAATCATCTCAACCTTCATTATTCGCTTTCATCGATGTTTTAGACAACTCACTCTCCCCCTTCATCAAGGGATATGCAATCCGATTGAGCGCCTACTTATGTAGGTGGGCACCAGTGCCTAACCATCGACCTTGGGCTGATGCTGGTGGGATTACGTATCATTTCTTGGATTGAGTCAACCCGCTTTGACATTGCAGTAAAGAATTCCATCACTCGCTTCACGCATTTATATTGGTGTATATGAAATATCTATACGGCTCAAGATGGCTTCTCGATACTTAGAGAAAGGGGTATCTAACACCGCTGTCCGTCATCATAATTATGATCATAATGGGTTAAGTTGGCGCGAGGAACTACCACCCATCACCAATGAAAGCCGAATGAAATTCAAACTGATATTGACTCTACTTGGCTTAATTTCATTCACTTGGTTTACAAGGTTGGACTTTGGGCAATGGCTCGTGGCGGCTCCGAGCTTGAGGCAAATTATTCGATCAGATCTTGAACAGCCCCAAAGCTCCTCTACTACAACTTCTGCTACAATTTTCGCTCCACTGCAAACTCGACCCGTCCTAGAATGTTTTCAGGTTGCGTCACCCGTGCTGGGTCCTGACGGGCCATTTCCCCCTCCAGCAACTGGCGGCGGGTACGACACCACCAACAATCGTGCTGCCGATGAGCCTTGCTCAGTTATATTGATGGAACATGTTTTCGCATTTAGCTACGGCATGCCTTTCGTTGGTAGGTCATAAATCCGCACTATGTATTCTTTGGATCATAGCTAAATACGTATGTACACATAGGAAATTATACCCCGCCAAGTTGCCAATTCAATCGAGTTGTCATGAACTTTACTGTCGTGTCGGAGGGCCGCCAATTTGATCGGCTAGCATTGATGTACTTTGGTGATACTGAAGTGTGGCGAACGTCAACTGCGGAGCCAACACAACCCCCTGGGATTCGCTGGACATTTTTGAAGGATATGACGGAGTACATGTACTTTTGGAAATCGCCTCAGAAATTAATATTCGATTTAGGCAACTTGATGGACGATAAATACACCGGGTCATTCAATGCTACTCTAACAGCTACCTTCTTCGTAGCAGAAGTAGAGACTGATGCGGCCCCTCCAGCGGACATCATTATCCCCATATCTACAAGAAAAGGGGCAACAGATGGGGCAAGCCAATTCACTCTACCGGCAGAGATGGCAACAAACACGATCGGTTTTCCCCGAAATGTGAATAGGGCCGTTTTCTCCATATCTGCTAATGGACAGGCCTCGGAGGAATTCTGGTGGGGGAATGTCCTAGAAAGTGACGTTCTCACATTTAACAAGACAGCTGGGCAATTGCTTGGCTTATCTCCCTTCCGGGAGGTACAATTGTTAATTGATGGCAAGCTCGCCGGGGTTCAGTGGCCGTTTCCAGTAATTTTTACCGGCGGAGTGGTACCTAGCTTGCATCGACCTATAGTGGGCCTACAGGCTTTCGACTTGAGAGAGCACCAGATTGATATTACACCGTGGTTACCTTTGTTGTGCGATGGTGCTGAACACACATTTGCCATCAAGGTCGCTGGGTTGAATGACTCGGGGGCAGATACCAATGTCACATTAACAGAGACTGTGAACGATAGCTGGTACGTCACTGGCAAGATATTCTTATGGCTGGGCGAGGGAGATTTGGTGACTACGGGCACTGGTCCAGAAGTCAATATTGTTGGGCCGACTATTTCACTCTCACGTCAAGTTACTCAGAACGGAACAGGCTCGAATGAAACTCTGGTCTTTGACACTATCATTGAGAGGACTGTGACGATAAAATCAACTATCAACTCAGGAGGTCAGACCGGGGAAAGTATATGGACCCAGAACCTCTCATATTCAAATCACGCGTTACTATCAAATTTTGGTAGCAGTCAAATCAACAATCTCACCATTATCGGAGAGGATCTTGCCACCAACCCAGGCACCTCATACAAGACGATTTATTCCTACCCATTATATTGCAATCAAACATACTCAAGATCGGCACAGGGCAACATATCAATCAATGCGCACCTGATAGAAGGGCTTGAACTTCAAATTGAAGGGCAATCGATTTTCCCGACAGGCCTCGAAGCATTTGAGGAAAGCATCGCGGCGTCGAAGAATTCGTACATCGCTTCACAATTAAAAACGCATCGCGATGGTACCGCATTTTTCTTTCAGACTGGAGATGGGAGGAATAGTTCTGGCTACGGTACCACTAACCAGATATTCAGCTTTGGTGGTTCTAGGAAGGGCGCTACACTCGATTTAGAAGATGATTTCAACGAGCTATACTTCAGGAATGTTACGGCAGTAAACGGCACTATCGTCTTCGATTCCGAAAGAAAAACAGGAGTAGAGGTCTATAACTTCGTTCAACCACCAAGATTGGATGGTTACGCCGATGCATCGTTGTCATTGTTTGCTCTCGTTTCTGATAAGGAAACACAACCAAAGGGGTTCATGGGCGATGATGCACACGAACGGCCTTCAGCACAAGTCCAGATTTCCTAGGATCATTCATATTATTCTAACAGCCCATAGAAAGTTATAATAATTATAATTTTTTATCTTGTTATTTACGAGGAATCTTCCAGTCTGATGTTCCACAAGCGGATAACCCATCTCTAAAAGAGTTGATCTGACATCCCCACTTAGTTCCTGGAAGTAAATAAACCGTGGCGAGGTGGAGATATACCCCTTTCCGCTAAGTATTGCCATGACTTGCGCAAATAGGGGTCTTTGCATCGTTGGCACTAAGTGGTATTCAGAGTTGACGCTAATGAATCCAGGTAGCCAATAGCCAAACTTACTACTTGCAGATGATCTCACGGTGGTTCACGATTTAGCACGGCCCATCACGTCATGGCTTTATTTACTTAGAGGCATTGTTTATTCATGCACAGATCAACCATCGTGACATTTCAAGTAAACCTAAACAGAGAGGTAGATTTAGCAGGTTATCTATGCTTCGAAGTTACTTGCAGCAAATACTTCTCAACACACAATATTATTCAAATGAGACTCGGCTCTAACGACAAGTATGAAAGCATCGCTCTGGCTATCAGTATATAAATTTTCAGCATCCTTTCCATTGACAGGCGTCCCCTATTGATTAAGATTACCAATAAATCCTTCGCTATTTTTATACCTAAAGCTAAAATATTCTCACCAGATATGTGGCAATAAAAATGAACACGAAAGTAATACTCGCCAAGGGTGCGATGTTAAACTCTTGGTTCCATCCAATGCTGAAAAACTTATGTGCCAAACACCTAAGCGCCGTCCATATGCATATTATAGAATCTCACGTTGTACAATAGCCTCAGTTAACGAAGATAGGGATCCGATGATGTCAAGCCATCATCTCCAAGCCCTTTGACTGCGTCTGCTCGCTGCAGGTATCCCATGGTGTCCGCTTCTTTGATGCCGTTGAACCAAACTTGGGCCATTTTCTCATACCCTTCGTCATTCGGATGAATGCCATCGGAGATTAAGTCGTCCAGGGTGGGGCCGTTTTTGCCCTGCATGTCGACCAAGACGAGAGATCTACCGGCTTCTTGGAAATTGCTTGCGACTTGCCTCAATTGGGCGTTGTATTCATCGATGCGCTCTGGTATGTCTTCGCGCGCGTTCACTATGAGGGTCGATAGAATGACGGTCGCTTTGGGTGATTCATCAAATAGGTCGTTGATCATGTCCGTCATCCTGTTTCCCGCGCTTGACATTTTGTAGTCTTGTATGCAGTCGTTGGTGCCCGCGTTGATGAGGATCAGGTTGGGCTTGTATTTGGGTACGGAATCCTTTGCTTTGGTGTGGACTTGTTCGATTCTGTAACCATCCCAACCCTCGCTTTCGTTGTCTTTCATAGTTCCGTTGGGGTTGTTCCCGACCATGTTGACTTTGTTCCCGTTCTGTACTATCATGTCGCGAAGGTCTTTTCGGTACCCATTTCCGTCCTTTGATCCATGACCGAAGGTAATAGATGCACCTAAGGGCATTATTCTTAGGGGTACGCCATTTGAGAAGCCCTTTGACTTCTGGAATTCTGTTGATCCCTGTAGTCCCTCAGTGAGCTCAGATAGGAGGTCACCGCTAGCAGGGAGGGCGGGCTTTGGATAGGCAAGACCTATGCCTCGTTAGGATGTAGACATGATATAATAAGTTGAGAAGACTTACCACTTGTTATTTGTGATACACATGCCAAGGCATACCATAGTAGATGCTTGGTGGACAACATGATGTATCCAGGGTGAGATGGAAATGGGACAGTAGGCTTGACTCGATGTGATGGCTCGAGGTATTACTTTCGTACCTTGGATCCCTTTATCAACTGTGGTTAAATACAATCCCGTGCCTGCTTCCTATCTGTGCTACCGTAGAAAGTTTCTAGTCGCGTGGCCCCAGTTGGCACCACGCGAGGTTATTTATCATTCCTCAAAAGTATACATTCCTATCTGACGTCTTGACAACTATATTCGATGTCTCGCCCTAGGAAGTAGTGGAGCTACCCATCATGATTTTCAATGTTAGATCCCCTCCTTTACAAAGCCGAACCAACCAATCCCTTATTTCAGTAATTGTCAAGGGTTGGATCTTACTGAGAGAAGTAACCATATGGAAGTTCTGAGGCAAAGTCGACCGTTGACCATCCTAATTTATGAATAGAGTTGAGCTTAACGAAGACTCAGGTGTCCAAGCTCATTTGGCTGTCTCAGGTACGGCATTCTATTTAATGCAGATCCCATGCCAGGGCGAGCCATACATTGGCGCTCATCTAGATTTAACGGGCACTATTATTTTGATAAGAGACTATCTGCGCATATTAGCCTTATACGGTGTTAATTTCTATTTCTAGCCCTTGTTATAGATGCCCTTTCGTTAATAATATGATTTTTGTTAAGATCCTGCGTCCAGGGCGCGGGTAGATTGACCACCCGAAGACATCGGACTTCATTTCCCCATGTCGTAATAGCAGATGAGAGCTGGGTTTTTGATCCTTTGAATCCATGTTGGATGTTCTGTAGAAATGTTGTAGACACATATCAGATCTACAAAGTGTTACTACTCTGCTTCTATTAATAAAGGCGAATCTTTCGGGATGAACAAATCTAGCAGGGATATTTACACCTTTGGGTCAACATCCCTGCCCCCCCACGTTGGAAAGATGCGGCGAACTTCGTTCTTCAGGACCAGGATGGATGTCCAACTAACATCAGTAGGGTATTCACGAGGATGCCAGATTACAGGTTCGCAGCAAAACATATTGTCTCACCCTAGCCCTAATCCCCAGCCGACAGGTTCTAAGAATTTATCTGTTATCTAGTACTTCATGCAGAGGATCTTTTACAATGCGCCGATCTAACCAATCGGATCCTACAATTACAAGCCATGTTGAAGTCACGTCATAGCGATCGACAGGACAACGGCTGTATCTGGCATACACACGGGTAGGTGCTGAATTTGATATTTCGCATTGGTATGGAACGTTTATAACCCGAGATTTGTTTGTTTCTCAGCAATCAACTTTTCTATTCATAGTCAGCCTTGTAGCTTTCCTTGCAGCACTCATCCGCACTCCTATGAAATGTTCTGGGAAGTTCGGATACTACCGTAGATGATTCGTCCCGAAGTTCTTCACCTGTAAATATTCAATGAGGCCAGCTCTGATGTCAGCTTCCCTCATACCCCCTGACTAGCGAGCGTGATGGCTTTCCACATAGCCCCCATTCGCGGGGATGAACATCTCGAATAGGTAGTTGACATCTATCACACGACTTAATCCTTAGTGTTGAAGCCGTACCGCGATTAGTCTGACGCCCTACATACTAGTTCAGGAACCCATCCGGGAATCCTTCAAAACGGCACATCTTGCCAAGTTTACAAATGCCGACATCTCACATGGCTCTAATAGCTCGGGGCTTCGCCAACTTCACCGGTTCCGCCCCTACGCAAGCCACGATAGCAAAATTTTCAGTTACGGTAACCGATACCCAATGATATTGTATGGTTAGCGCCCGCAGTATGCGGTATCCTCGATACGAGGCATCATTTAGTTTTTTTACGAGCCGTCGGTATGAAAATTTGTCCGGAAGTGTCGTTAACTTGCGATCATAGTACGGATAGCGTCTCAATGAGCAAATTTCTCACGGGAAACTGCATAGTGTTTAGTTTGTTCAGTTAGAAGGTTACGCTCTTGGAAGACTTCTATTCGCTCGTATAATTACAGGAATTGCGAAAGGCTACATCCGCTTTAGCTTAGCTCTTCTTCTCGTCCCCCAACTTGTTTTGGATCGTTCCACCAATTGATCCCGTGTCTGTGAATTGTTTTCCTACTACACCGTCTTTTGATAGGGGGCCGCCGACTTTTTGAGCTGTACCACCAACGACGCCTTCGGTCTAGAAGTATGACCGAGTTAGCGACTTTAATCTAGACTTGTGGTAAACTCCGCGAGGGAACTATTTCGTTACGCACCGTGAATTGTTTGCCAATGGCCCCAGAAGAATCGAAAGACGAAGATGCGGCTTCCGTAGTCTTTTCACCTGCCGGAGCCTAGAAACCAAGGTCAGGTGGGGGCTAGCGAGCTGGTATACTTGAATGCTCACATACCTTCTGGTTCGCAGCCTCGTAGATACCGCTACTTAACTCGGTATTGGGCATTGCGGATGTTGCACCTCGATCGACTGCCTTAGCGGATTCGTCGCTGTCAGTTTGCCCTGGTGTATATCCTGATGAAGACATGCCGATTTTCTTGAATACGCTCCAAATCTCTCAGAAAATCAAAGATGCTCGTTCGCAAGAAGTAGTAGTATACTTTCCCAGGTTATCAAAGCAATCGAGTTTTATCCATTACCCGCGCAGTCGTCATAGGATGTATGTAGGGCTGAATACACATCAGTGTCTACCAACAGTTTATTACGTCACGACCCCAGACAAGTTTCTCCTAGATTTAGTAGACAATACCTAACCTCGCAAGATAAAAGCGAAAATGAGATAGAACAAAAGACAGTATTTGATTCTATGAGTAATGTGACCCTTGAGTTTATACTGAATAATTCAACAGCTATAAACCGACCGCTATGCAAACCCGAAGTCCCTCAATCCTAGCCTCTGCACAGGCATTATTGAGATTTCGGCTCTCGTACCATAATCGAGAGATAGTAAATCCCCTCTGGCTTGCCCGTCAACTTCTCAATATCGAATGTTAATTGATCCACCTCTCGGAACCCTATCCTCTCATACACCGGCTTGCCATTCGGTGTTGCCTCTAGATATGTCTTGAGGCCATGAGCATCGGCAATAGCCAGCATAGGCAACATCAACGCCTTTGCAGCACCTTTCTTTTGGTATTTTGGTGATGTGCACAGAAGCGACAGTCCTATACATGTGTGTAAGCTTCATTCCCAGATGAAATCCTTAAATTTCATCACTGTTGCTTACCTAGCATCGCATCCGCGTTATGTTTCTCCGATACTTTCTTCAATGCATCAAAGAAGACCCTGCACGGCTCCGGATCAGCGCCCTCTGGATAATCAGCTACTGCCGGAGGTGTAATAGTATCAACCGGCGCAGTAGTCACAGGGACATCCTCTCCAGGTTTCTGCTGCGCATCTCCCGCACTCTCATCCGCCTGAACAAGCACCGAGACATCCACAGCAGATACATTCTCCCCAGGCCACTCCCCAAACGCAGCCTCATAGCCTTCGGGAATGTCCCACCGAGCGAAAGCCGCTATTTCACCGCTTTGCACGTCTGTCACTTTGAAGTGTCGCATGCTGCTGTCGCCTATTTTGCGACTGTTACGACGGTGCATCCATGCGACCATTGGCTCCTTTTCGACTGGCCACCAGAATGTGTTACGCTTGTCCGTTTTAAATGAGTCGTAGTATATCTCGCCCAATTCGTCTACATCTGCTGCTGTACAGCGGGATATGGTGAAGGATGGGGAGAGCGATGGTGGGATTGCGAATGGTAACGTCATTGCTTCTATTGCCCCTTTTCTTGTTGATATTCTTTTTCTAGTTTCCCCTGGTTGTTGTTGGTAGATAGGTACTTGAGTACTTGGAAGAAATAGGGGTTAGTTGACCCTCGTCTTTATAATGGTTGCGACTGAAGCCTAGAACTGAGACTTTGGAATAAATAGCCTAGACTATACCATGGATCCATGACTAGTAGTGTATAAACCGTATCTCAAAGAGGAAGTTCCCCGGATCCACTCTGAGAGCTCGCTGGTTGGTTAGGCGGTATGTAATAGTTACATGGTTGTGGTTCGACACGCCGATGACTCTTACCGGCGAGAAAATGGAAATAAATCCGTAGAAGAAATAGTAATCTCATACACAGGAGTTATATATATATGATGATGTAAGAGTAGTCCGAGAATTTAAATACTGATACTTATTGGTGAGTTTAAAGTTGAGGAGATAACGGCAATTGTAGGTGTAAACGTCAAGAATAAACGTGTACCTGCATGTGCTTAGATTTCATTTTCTTTAAGATCTCGTCTTATGTCAACAAAGTTATTGTTCTTTGAACTACATATATAAATTGAATCGGCCAACTTTCGTACAACATAGAGGTATTTGAGTTGTTGCTACCGAGTCTTTCTCGAGAAGTATAGGGTTGCCCTCAAGAGAATTGGCATATTTTATAGGAGCTAATCGTATAACCGATAGGGTATAAAGGGTTCGTTTGTAATTACGACTCTCGTTAGCCTCGACCAGGACGAACGATAATGTATACCGACGATCTCTCAATAAGATACTATTCGCTTGTCAGGACTGCTGCCGACTCACCTGATATCGGGATTGCGTTATTTCTAGCATGATATTAAGTGGCATCGGAGCTATCAGCAGTATACAGATAGGTTCTCGAGGGCAGGTTTATACCCTTTCGCTGACCCAAATTGCTCCTCTGCATCCTAGACGTATGACGCCTGTTAATAACCAATGCGGTTCGGCCTTCTTCGCATCGTTGTCGACAGCATGATCCAGGTGTTCCAATTCTTCATCTCGTATTCTTCTCAATGTCTGTATGAGGTCTTGTAGCTCCTCACCCACTTCGTAACCATCCGCTTCCCATTGTTCAAACATTTCGAGCAGAGTTCGTATTTGATTGTTGTAATGGCCTCCTATTTCTGTCTCAACTGCTTCTGTACAAGCCATTGCGGCCTCCCTTCCCATAACCGCTGTTGACCAACCCAATCCAGTTGCAAGGACGGACCAAAGCGGATATAGAGCGGTCGGACGTACGCGGTGTTTAGCGATGAGGGAGTTGAATGTATTAAAGTGACCTTCTTCCTGCGCATACATATGGGCCATCAAGGGTCGGAGGTGTGGGTGCGCATTTACAATAGGCGGGGTCTGAGCCGTGTAAATTAATGTGGCAGCTAATTCGCCTGCTTGATTGACACGGAGCTTAAGGAACAACGTCTTAGCATAGGTCACAGAACTCGGTGATTAAGGACAACGCTTCATGAAGGATAGCCTTACAGCTGACGAGAGAAAATCGCGTTGTTCCTGTGTCAAGGGCTTGCGTTTGGGTTTAGGCGCCGAAGAATCGGTCGGGGAGGATGTGTTGGTAGTGACTGCTGCATTATTATTTCGAGTTGTGCTTAAGAATTGTCTTCGGATTGGTCGGTAGGAAGTCAAGGTAATGAAATCACGAAGGGATGATTGTATATTTCGGCGTACTGCGCATGTTTGTAGCCTTGGTAAGGACATGGTTTGACAGTAATAATGTGTTTGTTGTAAGGAAAGAAGGGGAAAAGGTGAAGCAGAGTTTAGATCGAATTAAGATTTATTATTACAAGCTTCAATGTTGCAATTGACGAACGAATGCTATTATCTCAAGTCGGCAACATCCAATTTTTAACTCCGATGAAGCCACTCAGCGTTCAACCTTAAAATCTGGGATGTAAGGTTGAGGCGCACAGTGGCTACCTAGTCAGATCTGGAATGTTTGGTTACGTAAAGTACAGTAAAAATGGAGACGGACCAATAGAAACGGCGGAAAGAACAAACAGCCATTGCAAGGCACTATACTAGTACAGTACAGTACAGTACAATAGTACCTAAACTAAAGTATTTCGGCGCATCGACCGATGAGGCTGTAAAGCTCAACTTCTTCAATTCATCTTCCATACATTCTAACCCTACTGCGAATAGGGGAAGAAGACAAAATTAATCATCTACCACTTTATTTCTTCTCTTCATTTCGCACCATTATTTTCTGAATATTTAATTTGGTTCGCCGTAATTCATCCAAGGACACGATTCATATCCGTTTTGCTCCATCCATCGCCGAGTCCTTCACCTTCCAAGTGCTCGCCTTTTTTTCGCATCACGTTCGCGCGACACTTATGTAATCGCAGAATCGTTGGTATTGAATAGACTATAGAAATCAATTGGGATTACCTTGGTGGATCATAAGCCTCTGTCAGTATGGCTGACGTGGATGATGAACTCTTAGCACTCGTCGGCGGTGATGAATCGTCCGACGAGGAAGCAGAGCAGCCTATCAGTCGCTCCGCGTCTGGTTCGCCTGACCCCGATGCTAAGAACCAAACATCCAAAAAATTGAGGCAAAAATCTAGTAGGAGGAAAGCTGATGACTCAGATGAGGAGGAAGGAGAAGCGTGAGTTCTCTTGCCTCGTTACCTATTCCACTTGCGCGGTTCACCAGTTCATCGCACCCGACTCCACGGTTCTACGCGCTCAACCCCTCCATGTTTCTGCGTAACCGTTATTGTTGTCGTGCCCCAAGCTCTGTCGCCTCAGCATCCGCGTCCAATGTTTTGGCGGGGGTCTAAACATCGACACCTCAAATGCGTGTCCTCTTCTTTAGGACTGTAGCACCTACCTACCTTACCTTATTTACTCGCAACATATTCCACCACATTTATTATTTATTCACCAACACAAATTCCCACCGTTTACCTTCCTAAGCTAACGTACTATTCCGTCGCCCGCCTAACAGTTCCTCGATGGCGTCTCCCGCATCGCAGAATTCCGCCCCGATGGACGAGTCCGACTCGGATTCGGAGACCTTCCAGGCCAACGCCAACGGCAAGGTGGACGATGGCGATAACAAGTACCCCGTAGATGGAATTTACGAAAATGAACGTGAGAAGGCGGATATCCTAGCTATGCCCGAACTCGAGCGAGAGCAGTTGCTTGCCAAACGTCAAGAAGAAGTCGATCGTCAACGACAAAATACTCTATTACGTCGACTACTAAAGACTCGAGAAGATGATAGCCAGTTAGCTAAGAAGCGCAAAGCTAGTAGCGCAGACCTAGACGATACCCAGCGTAAGACCTCCCGACAGCGAACGAGGGTCGGTAAAGTGGGCGAAACAAGCGCAGGAATAGAATCACTTCGCCGCGCCCGCGCCGAAAAGAATGATCGAGTACGTCGCAGAGAGGAGGACCGAGAACGCAACAAGAAATCGCACTCAGCCCTACGGGGTAGTCCTGATGGCGATATTGATGGCGATAGTGATGGTGGCTGGGCAGGCACATCTAAGGACAGACGCTCCAAGTCACGAACCCCCGAGGTCAAGGAAATCCCATTCGCCGATATACGTGATATGGAACGCGTACGACTTGGTCGCAGCCGCTTCGCTCAAGTTTGTTTCTACCCTGGTTTCGATCAGGCTATTACTGGATGTTATGTTCGTATCGCACTTGGCCCAGGCTCCGATGGCGCTAATGTCTACCGAATGGCTCTCATCAAAGGTACATACATATAAGAAACACGATCGTGGCGACTTTTTACTAATAAGAATACATCAGGTTTTACACAAGGGAAGCCGTATGCTATGGAGAAATCCAACGGCCAGAACTTTGTGACCGATCAATATGTCAGAGCAGCGCACGGTAAATCGGAGAGAGAGTGGCCCTTCATCAGTTGTTCCGACTCGGCCTTCACCGAGGTATGTCCTAAATATGTTTCGATCTCTTCTTAATACTGACAAGTTACAGGCCGAATTCAACCGCTATAAGAAGGTTTGCCAAGATGAGGGCGTCATCTTTCCCAAGAGACCGACAGTGGATGCCAAAATCGATGATATCAATGCTCTTGTGAACCGTCCCTGGACTGATTCCGAAGTCAACGCTAAGATTGAGCGAGAGCGAAGCCTACTTCAGAAGTTCGCTCCCACGGAGCGAAACCGATTGGTTAACTTGATAGAGGAAGCTAAGCGTCGCGGCGATGACAAGCAAGTTGCGGAACTTCAGGATAAATTGGATTCTCTCGAGACACCGCGCTTGGCCTTTAAGACCAGCCTAGCTCAATCCAACAAGTCGGCAAGTTCTACACCTTCTCAACAAGAGCGTTTAGCAGCTCTGAATGCCGAGAATCGTCGCCGCAATGCAGAGTCAGTGCGCAAGGCGCAAATGATGGAGAAGGCAAAAGCTCGCAAGATTGAGGCTCGAATCGCACGAGGAGAAGACGTTGAGGAGGAT
This sequence comes from Hypoxylon trugodes, assembly GCF_022578975.1. Classification (NCBI taxonomy): domain Eukaryota; kingdom Fungi; phylum Ascomycota; class Sordariomycetes; order Xylariales; family Hypoxylaceae; genus Hypoxylon; species Hypoxylon trugodes. The sequence goes on along the minus strand of NW_026250019.1, from coordinate 465,307 downwards.
ACCTCGCGGCGTCTAAGAACCAAGCCAAAGTTCATGCAAGATATCAATGAGTCCTCAGATCGCAAATCAACGCCTACTAATGGTAGCGGCGCATCCACCCCGGCAAATGGAACACCAAAGCAGAACGCTACCACCAAAGCACCGTTATTACCCCATCTACAAAAGCTGCAGATACAGAACCACCAGTCTGGAAAGGATAAGAAGGGCATCCCACAAATTCACAAGCCAATCGTGGATGACGATATCATTGCAGCCCTGGACCTTGATATAGAGGTTGATATAGACTAGAAGAAGCATGCAACGTAACTTTCATGGATTTTTCGCATGGTTAAACTAGGCACTGGTTTGTGAGCCTACGTTTTTCATCAAGGATTAAGGGACGAAGCATTGTTATGCGGCAGTTCGAGATGCGAAGTACGGTTTGTTCATAAAGGCGTCTTTGTACTATAGAAATACTCAGGACCACACAACGCCATAGATGACGCCGCATCTTGAACCAATTACTCACAATAGATAAATAACTGACATTATAAATGACCAAATTGATAAAAGCCGCATTTACAAATGCGTGAATAAATACGAACCAAACTCCGAGCTTCCCAACTACATACATGTAATCCACCTACCGGTACATAACCCAACTAAACAATTCAGTAAATAATCCGGTGAGTAATTCGGTAATCAACCCAGCGAATATATATATATAAAGAGGTCAATAATGAAACGGACTAGACCTACTTACCCATCTATAACCATGTCAAATCTGATTTGAATGGTAGTACCACAGATGTCGTAGGTGGCGTTACGATAACCATGGAATACCGCGGAGTCCGGAGTTCCACGGTGTTCGAATCTCGACCGTGAAACTTACCATCATTCTAGTAGAATTCGGTAATTAAGAACCACACGAATTTTCAGCGCTATTCCTTCTCAAGGCAGGAAAGAAGATTTGAAACGATAATCAGCATTGATTCCCTTCCCTATAACACTGGATACCTTGCATCGAGGCTCTCACTCGCCCGCGTGTTCTACATCCTAGCCCCCAAGCAGGCTATAATTGATTGACAATGATTTACAATCGATGGCGAGAAGCTTCAAGGATGTTTACCATTCGCCGTGGAGTCCACACAGATAACCCAGTCCATGTACAAGTATCCGTTCGTCCCGAGGTATTCTATACCATGGGAAGACACGTAGGAAACCTATAAAGAGTAGTCGCTCTCGAAACTCTTTAGGTTATATCATAAATTACCGTTGACAGCCTTCCGATATTCTCATTAAACATCTCCAAGTATATTCAGCAGTTTCTCTACCTCATTTCAAGACACGATGCCTGCCCAACGACATGAGTCGACCACCGTCGACGTCACGCCACTCGGCGAACCGCTCAAATTCGAGTTCTCTGGGAGAGTTGCGAAGAACCGTTTCCTCAAAGCCCCGATGGCTGAAGACCTAGCTACTTGGAGTCCCAAGAATCTTGAGGAGCGTGGCATCCCAACACCAGAGCTTATTGAACTATACCGAAGGCAAGATCCAAGCAAGCGAGTCGAATAGATAGCAAAATCAACTAATGCATAGGGTTAGATGGGGAGAGAATGAATGGGGAGTTATAGTTAGTGGAAACACCGATATTGAATTCGATATGCTAGACGCTGTTGGCGACTGTATCATCACACCCGAATGCCCCCCTTCCGGTCCGCGTTTTGAGGCCTTCAAAGAACTAGCTGTTGCGGCGAAAGCGAATGGAAGCCTGATTCTTGCACAACTCACACACCCGGGGCGACAACTCTCCGCAAGAATTAGGAAAGACACAATCTCGTCTTCCGCAGTTCAACATCGTACGTCAATACACGCATAGTTCAATCGAATGCGATGCATAGATCCAAGTACTAATAGACACTTGGTATTGTAGCTTCGAAGAAAGGAGTCCCTTACGCCAAACCAAGGGCAGCAACAAAAGATGATATCGCTCGGGTTGTTGACGGATTCGCCCATGCTGCTGAATACCTGCAAAAGGCAGGTTTCGATGGCATCGAACTACAGTAAGTAATACACCCAACGCTTCATTCTTCTTGTATAAATAGTCACTAATTCCCGTCATTGTAGTGGAGCGCACGGTTACCTCATTGCCCAATTTCTATCTGAAAACTCGAACCAGCGTACCGACGAATACGGCGGTAGTCTCGAAAACCGCATGCGCCTGATAGTCGAGATCGCTGAAGAGATCAAGAGGCGTATCAAGCCAGGGTTCATTCTCGGTATTAAACTCAACTCGGTCGAATTTCAAGCAAAGGGCATCAAACCGGCCGAGGCAAAAGTCATGTGCGAAAAAATGCAAGAGCTGGGCTTTGACTTCGTGGAGCTGTCAGGCGGCAACCATGAAGAAATTGGCTGGGGAAACAAGAAGGAATCTACACAGAAACGAGAGGCTTACTTCCTTGAATTCATTGGTGATATTGTTCCACATCTGTCTAAGACCAAGAAATACCTGACCGGTGGCTTCCGCAGTACGGCTGCTATGGTCAAGGCCCTCGACACTCTTGATGGTATTGGTCTTGGTCGCCCGGCTGCACAAGAACCGCGCCTAGCAGCTGACATCCTCGCTGGCAAGATCACCGGCGCTATTAAGCCGAAAGACGAGTTGGTGAGTGATGTCTGGCTGGGTGTAACAGTGGCGGGGACCCAACTGCGACAGGTAGCTCAGAACCGGGAGCCCTTTGACACAAGCGACCCGAAGGCTGTCGAGAGTTTTATGGCAGAGCTCAGGAAGCATAATAGCAAGCTTATCGCAGATGGCGACAAGCTAGAAGTTCGAGGCTTCGTTGAGCTAACAGCTCCGGAGACGAGCTCGCATCCATATGGAACTATCTATTAAATGTACTTTCGAGGTTGGCGATAATTGTCATTTTAGTAAGTCAGGAAAGTTTTGATGTTACTATTATTGTCAGCTATATGTTGATGTTGTTAGATTTCGGAGACATAATATAGAATGTTAACGTAGCATTTAGAGGGACAATCATGTTCGGCATTCATTTGACTTTATTCCTCCATGACGTACAAATCGACTTCCCATCATACCATCCGTTCGGAAACTTTTACGATTTTACTAATGAATTGGTGGTGTTAATTAGGTAGGATCAGTTTTCAATCTATCCGATCAGGATCACGCATTATTTTAATTAGAACGAATAACGAGTCGCTAGGATTACCAAACATGTACAAGTTCCAACGGCGTCTCCATATGAGGATTTGTCAGCAACGTATATCAACCCCTGGGGTTTTCAGCAAAGCTTAACTAGATTTAAGTCTTTTTCCAGTTTTTATCTATCGGTATCTTTAACTGTATTATGTCAACAATTTGTCTTATCTAATTTTTATAAGAGATTATACGAGGGTTTAGTCTATTCTTGAGTCTACACATAGAAAACAATGGAGACAAGTTCCCGCCGTAAAGCGTGTAAGTTATTAGTCCATTTTATATCTCGTAACGTCGCTAATTATTGACTATTACCAGGTGATACATGCTTCAAGAGGAAAATTAAGTGCGATATGCTAAAGCCAGCATGCTCAAACTGTCTACTATACAAAGTACCATGTAGTACAACTGTTATCCGAAGGAGGACAGCTCCTGCACCTCAAAAAGAAATAGCAAAGTCGACGAGCCCCGCCAACAGCGGAGATAACCTAGAAGCTCGTCTTGCTCGAATCGAAGCCAAGTTAGATAGACTTGGTGATTCAAGCCCCTCCGCAACAACAACAGAACAGCATCTATGCGGTTTTGCTAATCAAGACGCATGGCCTTTATCAAATGTATCGCCTCTAGAACAATCAGACGAGCAAGCCCTAGAACGCAACGACGATCAGGGCCTACCGCCGGTAACTGAGATATTGCCAGTTGTGGAAGATTATTTCCGTGGTTTCAACGCCGCAATGCCACTATTCAACCAACATCAATTTATGCAGATGCTGTATGACTTCTATCCCGGCCAAGAACAGACCAAGAAATCGAGAGCTGTATGGGCTGCTATAAATGTAGTCCTTGCTATTGGTTATCGCGTTCGTCGCGTAGAGGGTGATGACATTCTAGCTAGGTTTAACGAGATGAAAATAAAGAAGTGCATCGACAACGCTCAAAGAGAGTTGGATGAGCTTGTCACCCGCGAGGAAGACACACTTGGTATCCAAGTCCTCTTAGGTTTAGTTCGTAAGTATATCTTAAAATCAATCTGCCTAGAGCGTTCTAGACTTCACTTAGCCTTGAACGATACTCCCAAGCCAAATTTGGCGGCTTGACATTCACCACTACCTTTCTTTTCAAACGGTGGTTACTGATATCGGGTACAGTGCTCTTCGAAACGAGCACAGACCAAAAACCGGCGTCCGTCATAATTGGTACGGCGGTCCGACTGGCTCATCGATTGCAACTTCATGTGAAATCCTCTTTATCCAACCTTCCGATAGATGAAGCGCGACACAGAAGTAATGTATTCTGGCTATGTTATTGCCTGGATAAGGATGTCAGCTTCCGCGCCAAGATTCCTTCAATACAGAATGACGACGATATAGACCTACCTCTACCAGGAGCGGATTTCGGTGACGATGGCCATTTCCTTCAGAGTATCGACGGGCACTCGCAACTCAATTACTTCCGTGCCAGAGTCCAACTTGCCTATCTCGAAGGGAAAGTATACGACTACCTACTTAGCAATAGGTCCACCAAAATATCTCCGAGGACTCGCCAAGAGAGGGTATCGCATCTTTCTACACTTCTCGATCAGTGGCTGCAAGCGATACCAGCACCTTTGCAATTTGAGAACATAACGAGGACCTTAGAAAAGGCACCGTTGACCCACATGATAATTCTGTATCAGGCTTATTTGTTATGCTCTACTACGATCAACGGTCTCTATTCCCTTGAGTCGCCTTGGATAAAGTCGATCAACGGTTATAGTAGTGCCGTTCTCTTCAACATCGATACTCAGGCGCATATTTGCACGAGACATCAGCAACCGCTAGTGCCGCATTACTGGGCAGCTTGTGTGACTGCTAGCCGTGCGTGCCTGAAGTTACTGGACAGTGCTCATGATGGATGTAACATGTGGTAAGTAAACCGCCGTTTAACTCTAGGAAGATGAAGACTCCGTTGCTAAAATGATGGTTCGTTACAGGTTAAGCGGCTGCGCTTATTTCTCTTCGTTCGTTGTCTTGTTAGCTAACATAGTTTATTTTCCTTTGCATGAGTTTGTGGAATTTGACCAGAAGCTCACCGCCAACACTATGGACCATATGACGAAGGTATTGAACCCTATGTGAATGATCACCATGTCTGAAACCAGCTAAGATATGGAGAAGTTATTGGAGCTTACCGGGTCCGAAGCCTTTAAGAAACTCCATGTCATTGTCGTAGGGTTAGAACAGGCGGCAACTTATGCAGTCAAGCGGGCGAAAAAGATTGTTGATGATTACGAACCTGAGCCCGAGCCTGAATCCGAGGCGAACCTCGCACTAGACCACGACGCTCTACATTCTCTATCACAACATAGTGTCTTTTCTGACCATTTCAGCGAGAGCTTTGTTCGTAACATTCGCACTGCACGATGAGAATATGGATCGCGGCTAATCTTGATATCCAGGTTCCCCAACTCGATACAAATTACGCATCTGGATCTACTTGGCCACAGGCATCACCCTTCGGGACCTCCGGCATGGATCTCGGCGGATTTGACTTTAATGATGAGATGTCGGTGCCGATGTTTATGCGCGATATCCCGTAAAACAAAGCTGGAATTGGGAAATGTTGATTTTTGAGTTCATCGCATGGCTGCCAAAATAATAGTCGGTACAACTTGAAGATCTAGAAGAGTTTCGTTTTGCTGACTGACCAATTAGGAAATTGGGAAATGACGAGATAGATCACATACGACACGTATTTATAAGCCATCTATATAGTACAGGGGTACATATCATATATCATGTACGTACTTGTTTGTATTTGGGTAATGGGAGACAGAGGGATGGTAATTCGGAGAGTATTGATTGGTTCGAGCTATCTCGATAGACGTGGGGCAGTAAAGCCAAGCTAGACTGGTGATGTCATGAAACGTTGTATAAAAGCATACAAGGAATAGCTTTAACCAGTAACAAGTCTCGGATTACAAGCAGTCTAACCACGGCTACACCTTCTAGGTAATAATGACAAGGATGGATTACGACACTAGATACTTCAGAGTACTTCCTTCCCTTCTTCTATACTGGCGACTGCCTGGGTACCTCATAGTTCTGTAGGTTACTGATAAAAAAGTATGCAGGTGCTCAGTTAAAAAAAGTATAGAATCACTACGCGCACGTTTACAGCATGGTGCACAAAGTTCAAGCCATTGACCACATACATACATGTGCATCAAATCTCGTAAAGGACAAGTCCAATCCAGTCTCTCCGACCCCTCCCCCTCATTCCTATTCCCATACATCTCCATACATCTCACCTTACATATTCATATAACATCGCATGCTTAATTTGGCTGCGTACGTCGTTCCCTCGTCATTCCCGGCCTGACAGATAATTGGTAATACGATATTCTCCTCTCCTGTCACTGCAGTGTTCTCCAACCCCTAGTCTCCTACTTCTTTTGGATCTAAGGCTTTGCCTGCATTACCTTTTCTACCATCCTAATTTGTTTCATGAATTCCGCAAGATCCTTTCTCTTCTTGCGACCTTCTTCCATTATCCCAGCTTTTCCTAAGCCTAGGCCCAAGCTTAACCCCAACTCTCAAACTAGTTTTATCGCTTCCCGTTCGATTACTGCAACCGCTGTTAGAGCCATGCCTCAGTTCAAATTGAAAGATGTATCGTCGCTGTCCTTGCCGCTTGGCGAGAAGCAAGAGGTAGAAGTCGAAGGCATTGAGGGTGCTAAGGTACTCCTCCTTAATGCTGGCGGCAAGATCCAGGCCATAGGTCCCAAGTGTACCCATTATGGAGCCCCTCTCGCGAAAGGTGTCTTGACTAAGGGTGGACGCTTGACTTGCCCATGGCACGGAGGTTGGTCTACCACCACTTAGACATCATTTTCCTTGTTATTTCCAAGTAATTATAACTGACGTTTCCGCTTCATTCGTGTAGCCTGTTTCAACGGCCAAACCGGTGATATCGAGAATGCGCCCGCCCTAGACGCCTTACCTACCTTCAAAGTCGTCGAGAAGGATGGCGTCATCTATGTCGAAGGTGAGGAGGCGGTAATCAAAGCGGGGAGACGTAAGCCGAATTTCAAGTGCGGTGTAAGCGGCGGAGCCTTAGCCAACAAGGTCGTGGTAGTTGGCGGCGGTAGCGGAGCCATTGGCGCGATTGAAGGGTTGAGGGAGAAAGGCTTCACAGGACCTATTACCATGATCTCCAACGAAGGTTACTTACCCATCGACCGTACCAAGCTGTCTAAAGCCTTAATTACCGACCCCGCGAAGATCCAATGGAGGGACGATGATTGGTTCAAATCGGGGTCGGTCGAGGTAGTACATGACGAAGTGGTCGACGTTGATCTGGTCAGCAAGGCGGTTATCACCAAAAATAGGGAGCGGTATATATATTCTAAACTGATTCTGGCTACGGGAGGTTCACCGCGGAATTTACCCTTGCAAGGTTTCAAGGTGCTTGAGAACATTTTCCTACTCAGGACAGTTCATGATACGAAGAAGATTGTCGATGCTATTGGTGATAAGGGTAAAAAGATTGTCATCATTGGTAGCAGTTTCATTGGCATGGAAGTAGCCAATGCGACAGCTGCCGACAACGATGTCACCGTAGTCGGTCAAGAAACCGTCCCACTGGAGAGGGTGCTGGGTAAAGAGGTTGGTGCTGGGCTACAAAAAGGGTTGGAAGGTAAAGGCGTCAAGTTCCACATGTCAGCGGGTGTGGACAAAGCTGAACCGTCCGGGTCGAATCCATCCAAGGTGGGCTCGGTTCACCTCAAAGATGGAACCAAACTCGAAGCTGATCTCGTCGTTCTGGGCGTCGGTGTGGCGCCGTCGACAGGTTATCTCAAGGAGAACAAGGTGATCCGACTGGAAGATGACGGTTCATTAAAGACGGATGAGAACTTCTTGGTGGTGGGGCTGAAAGACGTATACGCAATCGGAGACATTGCCTCATACCCTTACCATGGTCCTGGTGGTCAGGGTAATTACACTCGAATCGAACACTGGAACGTGGCGCAGAATCAGGGGCGAGTGGTGGCGCACCATATTGTCAACCCTTCGCTGAAGTCGGAATTCTTCACCCCTATATTCTGGAGCGCGCTGACGGGTCAACTCCGATATTGCGGTAACTCTATGCACGGGTGGGACGAGCTTGTGTTGCAAGGTGATCCGGGCCAAGGTAAATTTGTGGTATATTACTGCAAGGGCGAGACGGTGGTAGCGATGGCTAGTATGGGCGTCGATCCGGCGATGGTTAAGTCGGCCGAGCTGATAAAATTAGGCGCCATGCCGTCCAAGTCAGACCTGAAGGGTGGTTTGGATATTTTGACTGTTCCACTGCCGGCATAGGGGTATGACAGATTTTAGCATCACCCAATACCTTTGATAGGTACCTATTTTAGGTAGGTACCGAGGTATATAGGATGAGACACAGGATTGGTGTACATAGGCTGGTTGCTTCGGTACAAGACACCTGCAGCTGGGCTGTCTCGATCTAGGAACCATCTAAGGTTGGCCACTCTAATCCGTATAAATTTTATGTTAGGTAGCAAGCGCAAATCGCAAATGGAAATTCAACGATTATTTCTCCTTTTTGTCTTTATCCATGGATGGATTAATCTTGTTGGGACTGATGTAGGCATCTCTGGCTCGGAATAGGTAGAAATGGATGCATACATGTATGGAGGCAGCATGGATTAGGCAGTGGTGCGTCATAATACTGACACTACCTTACCCATCCCCATCTGCGCAACATCCTTGTCGATTTTCGTGAAATCCCCCCGCCTATCAGAAGACAGCCAAGGCGAAGATGGCGAGGAAATATGGTAGCATGGTGACTTGTTCATGTGATTGACTGCCAACCCCTTCTTTAACTCCTCCAACCATTCTCCATCCCACCGGTACTCTATCCAGTACGTACATATATCTTCGATATCCCATAGTACCTCTTCATCTTGTAACATGATGTCTAAGACCAACATGGAGGAGGGATAATACCCAAGCTGTGTGCATTAAGAGTATTTTATTATTCACATGATAGCGAAACGTACATTAGGTAGTAAAGGTACTAAGTACCTATATCTACTATACTTACTGTACTAGATAGTACATATGTACATGTGTACTTGCTTCATGTGTGAATGAAGTATAAAAAAGGTACGACAGCTAAAAACCCCCACTTGACCTACCTGACTGGCGCCTGCCTACCTGTCTGGGCAATTCATCCTCCCCACCCGACTAATAGCGACGCGAAATCGAATTAAACCATCTTTCAACTAACTTTCTCTAGATTCAACTTTGCGACCCGTTTGGGTTTTTTCTTCTTTTTATTGTCTTTGTCTTCATTATTTTCCTTTTTGATTATTTTTAATACCCGAATTCTACTGGAACTCAACTGTACTACTATACATTAGATGCATTATCTCGGAAACGCTTGCATCAGACAGTCTTAAATCATTCCTTTTTTTTTTCTTCTACCCAGACGGACGCGCCAGACGGCGCCATTTCGCTAATTTCGCTCCACCCACTCTACCACTTCTCTCTCATCACCGGGACGAACGAAGGAGGGAGACGAGAAAAAAATATTCAAAGCAGAGAAAAAAGAGGATTTCTAGGCAGTCTCCATATTCCAGCATGCTGATCTCCCAGCTGAATACGCGCAACGAAGGGACTGTTAGCCATCATCATGGCTGATCCTCTTCGCTCCGCGGCGGCTGCTGCCGGCGACCGCGACACCGGAGAAGATCATCTCTCTACTACGCCCTATGAACCCCATGAACCAGGTGCCATGAAATGCTGCTGTGGTTCTGTGGAGTGTATCTTTCTGAGACACAACTGTTCTGTCCTTGCTAGCGTCGAGAAGGATGTCCACACAGCTGCACGAATGGGTCAGGTACGTGTTCATGACTTGTGTCTAGACTCAAGCCACAAGAAAGTCCCACGATATCCCTCTCACACTAGGTTGAGCTAGTTACGCTCATCCGAAGCTCCCTTAGCTCTTTTATAACTCGTCGCATTCCTAAATTGTTTGCTCCCCACTGTATAATAGCAGGCCTTCAGTGAATTGCTCCGGAATGCTATACTGGAAGTAGATCGCGGCATTGCTGTGTTGTTTCGCTTCTCTTCTCGTCCGATTGCATCCTACATTCCAGAATTCCTCCCTGATAATAACTCCATTTACAACCATGGGAGTTACCAATTCTCTAACCTTTGCTTTGCAGGCGCTGCTCGCTCGCCACGAAGCTTATATGGCTGATGCTGAGCGGGATCGCAGCGAGCTCACGTCCCGGATCGACCAGCTAGAAGTCGATAACAAGGAGTTGGAGGCGAAAAATGCGAGAACGATCGAGGAGAATAGGAACCTGCTAGATCAGCTCGAATCTCTCAACACCACCGTTGTCGACTCGGATGGCCGCATCAGATCGCTGGAAGCCACTCTACTTTCTTCACAACAGACGGTTCGTCGGTTAGAGGGCGAGACTGCGCGGGCCGCCGCCCTAGAACGTCAACTATTAGCTTTAGAACAGGAACAAGCCGAGCTGCAGAGCCACCTATCCCTATCTCGCGAAGAGGCCCGATCTGCCGTATCAAGATGGAAACGTGCCGAGCGAGGCATCAACGACCTGCAGGAGCAACTCGAACGGATGGAGAAGGAAGCAAAAGAAGAGAGGGAATACCATGTCGAGATGATGGGTCGCATAGAAAGGCAGCGTGAAATGGAGAAAGAATTGAATACCGCCGCCGGTCGATTGAAAGGAGCAGCCGCCGCTAAATCGCTAGATCGTTCACCAGGAGGGAGTAATGCCGTGTCGCACTTTGTGCGCGACCTGCTTCAGGACAATGCAAACCTTCAGTATGGTATTGCCGAACTGAGGGAGATGCTGATGAACTCCAACGATGAAATACAGGCCTTGCAAAACCAACTCATGTATCACCAACCATTGGGAGAAGGCCAAGTCGATAATGCAGTGTCAACGTTAAGTGCTGAACTTGAGTCCGAAAAGGATTCGCCGGAGCAGAAATCTCCTAAAACCCCCAAGGAACTCCATATCCATCATCATTACCATTTACCGAAATCCAAGCAAGAAGCAAAGAAGCCACGAAAGAAAAGACAAGGGCTTAACACCGGAATATTTACGCCGCCTGGTAGTTCATTGCCTAGTACACCCCCAGACGGGTTTGCGCGGCCGCGGCTAGGGTCGCATGCTCATAGGGATTCCCTTCTTTCTAATTGTTGGTCTTCGTATTCGGAGCAACCTTCCGACTTTGCACCTTCATCAGTCCCGAGCTCGCCCTTATCAAATCATCGAAATTCACTATTTGATCATACACTGGAGTCGTTTCCTGGCTCCCCCACAACTAGTATCGATCCAACGTCACCAACGTGGCATGCCACTCATCATAAGCAACTCTCGAATATGTCTTCGCGGGGGTTTCAAATGTCATCAACTTCAGCTTTTGTGCAAACTACTTTAACACAAACCCATCCGATTATTGAAGAGTCTGATGATGATGAGCCTCCGGATCTAACTTCGATAACTGATGAATCTACGGATGCAATCTCTTCTGAATACCCGGATGCCGTCAATGACGAAGTTTCGGTAGCCGATGATGAAAGTGATCATCGGATGCCGTTGGTTCGTTTACGTAGGGCGTTGTCTCATGAATCCGTCATTTCGCTTTCTGGTGGCCTCGATATCCACACTTTGAAGACGAGGCCTAGCCAACTCACTATTCGCCAAATAGGTTCCGCCAATTCTGTGACGGGCAGTAGCACTGTTACAGCACGGCCCATGTTATCACGCGACAATGCAAAAAGAAGTAGTGTTTTACTACGTGAAAGTTATGCCTCATCGCCAGTAGGCAGCTTGCAATCCATTTCGGACTCATCCGTCCGAGGCCTCGGACCATCGTCGCTTAGTAGATGGGTTGGCTGGCGGCCATGGGGTAATGGTGGTGGTGGCGGCGCGAGTAGTTCTAACGCTAGTAGCACTTCCACCAGAACGGTCAAAGAGAAAGATAGCCAGAAGCAATCCAATCGACCACCGGGCATCAATCAACCTGGTGTGATACCGGGGTTCACAGAATATATAGCTGCGGCGCAACATAGAGTACCACCTGCCAAAATCCGACCTGATAACGTGGACCGCGATGCCTTGAAGGATGGCCTCGGCGAATGACAATATTGATATTAAGTTGCCATCGACTTCGTCAATTCGTTTTTTTTCTATCTGTACAGTACATCGGCAACTCGCATAACTTGGTTCTGAATTTTGGATCCGAGAAGTTCAACAAGACGGCATATTCGTGTACGCGTTGTGGAAGCGGTTATAACAGCATACTGGAGAATAGCATCGTGAATAGAAATCTATTTTCTAGCTCGAAAACATGCGTCTGTGGAGGTATCTCTTCCGATGCGATGTGATGCTATTCCAATTTGGCAACATGATGCCGCCAGAAGCTTTTGCCAATTTCCGCACGATTCATGGGGAAGTCGTCCAACAAGCATATTAAATGGCAAGGATTGGCGACGACAAGCATAGGTTGGGATAATATGGATATGATACCCCCAAGAATGGCTAGTCTACTTGCTAGTTGTTTATCTTGATTCTTTTTATTCTCCTTTGTTCATTATTGCCATTGGGTATTGGGATGTAGGTTTGGTCACCAATTATTGCTAGGCCTTGGTTCGTACATTATTCTAGTTGGGAGTCACAAGACTAGCGGTTGAGTGTCCAGATAGAACCAGGATGGTGTCAGACAGAACACATCACACAGAAGAGGAAAAGGATTGAGAAAGCAGTATGTCTTCATTTTCTGTCCTCGGAATTGTACATGGCTTCTCAAATTTTACCTACCTACCTATTTATCTCTGGTTTTTGTCTTGGTTAGTAGGATATGCCTGATTATGTTATGTATCAATAGCTCCGGATGTGCATATTTAAAATATGATAAAAACTTAAAATCTAATAATAATTACTATAATGTACCAACTTATTATATGATTTGCTGTATGAATGTATACTTGATTGGACACCTACCCGCGTGGGTAGAAGTAAACATTCCCTCTATTTCCTTCGACTACACTCTGAACACCTTCGCCCAACAATCAGTCTATTTCAATTAATCATATCAATACCGCCATTGTTCTAAATGCTAGTAACGCCCCATTAGACAGCTTAAAGATCATTAAATCTTTACATTCAAACTTGATCAACCTATCTAGAAAACGAATCAGGTTGATTGAGATCCCTTGTGACGTTTTGCCGTAATAGGCGAAGCAGAACGGAGTGTAATGTACGCGTACCAGTACCCAGAAATATAAATACCCCAATCATGACTTGAAGGGTATGCGGCTATGGAGGCCCATGATTATGCGTAATATATACCCTTATTGTATGGTCGTGAAACGAGGTCTACTCAGTATGATGCAGAATAGTTGGGTAACACATGAGTAGCCCGTGAAAAATGGTAAAACCTCTACACATTCCATTAATCATTTTTCACCCTTGGGGGTTTAAGTAACATGCGGTGGATAGAAGAAGGGAGAAGGAGATTTAATCACTATGATATCGTTAGTCATACAATTTGCAAATTTTGAAGGCTAGGGACGTACTAGATTTCCTTAGGCGCCAATAAGTCAGCCTGGTATAACCAATGGTTATCTTTCTCCTCAGCCTCAAGCCAATCGTAGGGAAATTGTACTAATGTTCCCTGGATTAAACCGCATAGTTCTTCAGCTTCTTCGCGGCTAAGAAGCTCGTATGGAAAGACGGGACCGCGCCGACTGCCCTTAGTAGTGGCTCGTCGACGACGTCTCGTCGAGTTATGATTATAAGGGTTACTAGTACTGCCGGATTCCGGCGCTGATTTCTCAGCCGACGAAAACGTCGCCCTTCGATCTCGCTTCTCGCCCTGAGGATCCAAATGCACTGTGTCGACTTGTGCATCAAATGATGGGAATGGCTGTACTGGTGAAGGGGTTTCAGTAGAATTCTTAGTTTGAATTTTCTCCGTGTCGATCCCAAGATCGGGCTTCTCTTTTTCTAGAGCGTTGTCGCCTTGAGGTACCGGTGTCTTCTCATCTAAGACATCTGCAGCTTCATTGGATACTACAACCTTGGGATTACCCTCGGCAAGTTGATCGGCGTGAAGCTTTTCGGATATGCCAGGAGCGCCTTGAGCTGCGGCAGGAGCCGCGATACCTGCTGCTATTCCACTGATATTGCCCATTTGAGGACCGGTGTCAGCCTCACTGTTTCTCGAGCCTGCCATGCTCTCTTTGAACCGGCGCGCATAGTCCTCAAATTCGGCATATTCTTTCCATGTGGATACATCGCTGTCGGGCATGCATCGAAAAACTCGCCGATACAGCTTAGTATTGTTTGATGCTACTCTCATCCAAATATCATCCCAGAAGGCGGGGTTAACGGGATCACGCATACATTCCTTGTCAACTTCAGCAGGCACAATATCAGCAACCAGAGGATTCGAGGGATCGTTTATAATCTTCTTAGAATCGTCCGGATGCGTTGGGGGACTATCCCCGGCTGCGTTATGTGACGCTGAATCCGACTGAACTGGGGGTAGCCCATTATGCCCTTTACTAGATTCATGGCATGATAAGCTCCTAGAAGAATTATCTGCGTGTTTCTCGCCGGACTTCGTTTCTTTGGTTCTATGAACGAGAACCTCGTGTCCGTCTATCACGACAGAATCGTTGCCAAGATCGGTTCCTTTGGCTTGTGCCGCTTTCCAGTGGTCTGGACCGTAACCTTCAACATCCATATTATGTTTCGCATTCCCATGTGTTCGTGTATCACGCTCTGGGGACTTTCCTTTCGAACTTGACGAGGCAGAAGACGGGCGCGAGGACGAGGAAGAAGCATAGCCACGTTCTTCGGTAGCAACGTCGTGATTGAAACTCGGTGCGCGATGAGATGTGCTTGGTCCTGGGCGCACCGAACTCTCCGCGGCAGGACTTATATCATCATCATCTCCATAAATTTTTCCCATCTCAGCTTCGAAATTGGCTTCGGCGCTGAACTCCGCTTGTCTTTCCTGTTCCGTTATCTCGTCAACGTCCAGACCGAGATGTTCTCTCATCAATCGCATACGAAGAGTGTGAGCAAATCGACCAACCCTGTAGGCTTCGCCCGCCATTGTTGACCACATCATATCAGTATCCCGAACAATAGCAGCAACTTCTGAGTCTCGATTGCCCAACATAGAGCGTTCGTTAATATTGGCCGATCCTATCAGAGCGACGCGATCATCCACAATGATGGTTTTGGCGTGTATATATAGTTGCTCTGTGACAAGCTGATTATGAGTCCCGATTTTGCCCCACTGCCTCAAACTGAAGAACTGTATATAATCTTCGGGCTCTACACCCACTGCTTGTAATCGTCCGAAGATTGAGTTGGGACCCCTGCAGATACTTCGGTATTGGAATTGCATGATCAATCGTACACTGCTTCCCTCGGCCTGATCCACTGTATTCTGAAAACCAGGCATCAGAGGAATCAGGATACAGCATCGCCACTCCTCACCTCTCTCATGAGCCCTAATAATCCGCTCAACGAGGGCATCACCAATACGGTTGACTACCCTCGTATTCATTGTTTCGGTACTTGTGATGAAGAATTGATTTTCCATGTAAACGAAATGTTCGGACTCTTCAATCAACTTGATGTATGCAGATTGAATACTATGTTCCCGCAAATCCTTCGGATAGCCCAACGACCAATCGCCTGCTGAACGTAAAATCTGGACCTCACACGTTCCGGACAACCCTAGTGCCTCGAGATCTACCGGATTGGCATCAGGTGGAGGGAGCAAAAAGGGGGTAGGTCGAGTTGGTTTGCGTTCACGCCGTAGATAATTCCATCGTTGCACAAAGTGACGAGTGAGATCACGCGCCGGCTGTCCGACAACTTGCATCGCGATGTCGTGCCAAGGCATTCTTGGAACTTTGCTCCTGTCATACATCTCCTCATAAGGCTCGTTCAGCTTGAAGAAATCCAGCACACGAGGGTTAGAGTAATCCTTTCCCGGAAAGAGTTGACAGTGTTCGGCGTCTCGTGGACTATCCCCGTCTGGTTCCATACCCGTCGGTCTGTCGTCTGTAATCGGGTGCTGTGGATTATCCCACCGGCCGAAACAGAGATCGATTCCACCAAGGAATGCTACATCGTGGTCCACAATGCAGACTTTTTCGTGATGGGCGTAGAAAAATTGGTTCTTTTTCAGCTGATTCGGTGACCTCAAAACGAGGATGTTGTCGTGTAGGTTGAGGAGAGAGAATTTAGTGTATTCTGAATCTATCGGTATGGCTTGCTCCACGTTTCTGTAGATAATAATAAATACCTTGACGCCTTCTCTAGCCTTCCTTTGAAGTAGACGGTCTAGGCGCCACTTCTGGCTGATGCATGCGGGCCGTCGCATGTATAACTCCGGGCTTAACCACCAATCATGAATATAGATGACATCTTGCGCCATGCTTATGGCGCGCGAGACATTCCACATGTAATCTCTCGCATCAACGAGCCATTGAGCAAACGCTGCTTTCCGCACGGGTGCGAAGCTTTCGAATCTGTGTTCTTCATGCCATCGAGTCTGTTTCAGCATATCAAGGACCGATTCTTCAAATTGACGCAGGACTGTCTGGTTACGAGAGAACAGCTTAATTTTCCGATCGGCCGAATACAACTTTAGCGTATGGTGCTTTCCACGGGTTTCTTCGTCGGAGAGATGGTTTTCATCGTTGTCTCCTCCCCTTTCTATCTCAACCTTCAACTTCGCGCCAAATCGTTTAAGCTTGTTCTTCTTAGACACGACTTGAAAGTATGGATCCACAAGGTAGACATCATATATGTTCATGGTTGCCGGCGATTCCACGACGGCGATATAATTCTGCCGGACCAGGAACCATTTGCGAGAATGTTGAGCTATGACCTTTTGAGGGTTGAGCACTCGCCTGAAGTCGATGCCCTTGGTGGACTGAATATGCAAGTAGCATTCCTTACCGTGAAAGCTACCTTCGGCAGCAAGCCGGACGCCAAGGGCAGAGAGCTCCAAAAATTTGCAGAGGCGATTGCTGTCGGCACGGAACATAAGCCAGTGAACCATTTCTTGAAGATACTTCTCAAGAGTTTTCCGCTGCCTCTCAATGTACTTCTTTTTTAGAGCAGCAGAATTTTGGGCGTTCGCGAGCGATGCCTCTCCATTTTCTCCGACCCCCGATGACTGCCGACGTGGTAAGAATGTATTGATACGGGACCGCTTCCTATGGGCATTCGGCCGCCTATCATTGTCGCTAGCTGTGCCCTCGGCAGCAGTCCCCTCACCCGCGGTCCCTTCCGCCACTGTGTCATCGGCTCTAGTGCCCGGAGGTTTTTCCTCTTCCTCAGATTCCTCCAGATTTTGGTAAGTCCGCAAATATGGGAACGCTTTCCTTGGGAATCGAGGTTGCTTCGGACGATTTCGTTGATTCGTAGTAGCTTGGAGAGTAATGTCGTTCTTCAGAGACAGTCTGTATTTCCAATGAATATTCCAGATCTCTCTAACGCTACGAGTGACGGTCCATCTCATTCGACTAAGCCCACTACCGTACTCCAAGGCAATGGTAAAAATGGTATGCCTTTCACTCGCGCTATCTTCAGGACGACTATCAATGACGCGTAGGTTGAGCTGCTCCAGAAGAACGGGGATACGCTTGTTCCCATGTTCATCTCTTTGCAGCATGCTAGCCAGAATAACAACAGCAGGTGTTACAGCTCGCAATTCGGCCATAAGTTCGGCGGACTTATAGAAATCGAATTGATCTGTTCGTCTTTTACCCAGCATCCTCAGGGTATGCTTGACTTGCCTCCATCTTTGTGCCCCGAAGGTAGCAGCGCGGTCCGCACCCAAAAATGGGCGTTTTGGTGTGGTTAGCCAATCGCCATCCGATGCACCACCCGCACTAAACATCTCAGAGATACGGCGGCGGTGGCCGGGTGTACGAGGTTGTGGGCTCTCGGCGTCTCTGACGTCGGAGGTTGCAGTTCGTTGAGAACCAATCCAAGAGCTTCCACGCGTCCAGCCAGGCCTTCGGCCAGTCAGATGGTCGCGCCCTTCTCCCTCGGACAATCCACCGCGGTGCTCAGCGGATTCAGGCATTGTGGAACGTCTAACCATCGCATTCAGGCGGCTCGGCCCCGGAGAATCGAGGTCATCAACGGGTCGGGGGGAGTTGGGGGCCGTAAACACGTCTAAGTGCTTTAAACGACGTCGCATCCTCTTCCTTTTACTTTTAGGCGGGTCCCTTTCATGACTTTCGTCAGCGCTCGCCTCCACATCCGCATCGCTGCCTTCCTCTTCGTCCAGTGTATCCGGAACACGGTTAGATCTACCCACGACAGGCGAAGCAGTCGTAGATTGGGGCGTGTATTCAGATGTTCCAGGGGACTTAGGTGGCTGGATACCCCCAGAGCTGCCCAATGTCGACCTCAACCTCAAAATCCATCTCTCGCTGCGAGATCGATTCTTTAGATCTCCTTCATCCCATGACCCATGTCTGACATGTTCCTGTGGAGGATCAAGCAGGATATCAGCACGAGCAAACTGCACACTACGTCGGCCAGGTGATGCCGGTTCTCCCTGCGCAGTAGCATCACCCTCAGGTATATGGATCGCGGTATTTCTCAACGGAGAGGGAGATCGTATAACTGGTGGCTGATTCAGGAAAGACGACGCGACGCCATTGACAGGGGAGGTACTTTCGTGGGGCCGGCCCCCGTTCAGATAGTCCGTCGGGGGCTCTGTATTTAGTTTGGCAGAAGAGACCGACACAGTATCGGAAAGTGACACGTCACGGGTCGGAACAGAGATCGGCAGGGGGTCGCTAGGAGAATGAGGTATAGAGGATGGGAAGTTGTGACGTGTTTGCGCGGGAGATGAAGTACGAGAAATCCTAGTGGTAGGCGAAACCGAGTCGTCGCGGTCGGGAGTGGACATGGTACTTTCCGGGTCAGCAATACAGAAACTAATCGTAGGATTGGGAGGGCTTTAGAATGTCTGAGTTGGCCGGTGCAGCTCAAGCCCACCCAAGTCGGCCAACTCGACGGAAGATGCAGACGTCCCTATGATCCGACTGTATCCTTACTCGCATAGTATTCCAACTCTTACAGACGAGGGCATATATAATAGCAGTCAGAAGTAGTATGGAAACACCAGGGTAGATTTGGTACGTGAGGCGTATGATCGCTGGGACCAAGAAAGAAAGGATAAGGAAGGAAAAAGAGTTGTGAATTGGTAGGAAAGAGGTTGCGAAGTAGATTGATAGTTTAAATGGAAAGTTAAATCATTCGTCGTAGTCCCTATTTCAACATCATCCACCTAAACTAAAAAGTAAGATGATATGGGGGGATCCGCTGAAGCTGGAGCTAGTTCAGGAACCAATAAAGCTAGTTCTTGGTGCACAAGGAGACCCCGTTCGTTATCGATAGCGACTATTTAGGGATAGCTTCGTATATATTTAATCCACTGTCTCCTTACCCATGTAAACTATCCCCTTATGTACATCTATAGCGGATCACCTGTCCAAAAGTGAAAGCGGGACATTATCACAAGCCAGTACATACATATGTAGTAATGACATAATTATAATTGATCAATTAATGACAATACCTTAAGAAAACGTGCTTTTATATATTATATTATTGATCAATTGTTTGCTTAATAGGTAAGCATACCTACAATAAGTCAAGCGAAATCTTCCTACTTTTTTGCTGCTATTTGGTTGGTTTTCTGGTCAGAGAGCCTCCTCAACATGAGGATTTCATGCTTCGTAACAAACACTCCACCACGACCACCACTATTGGCATCGGACCCATTATACACATTATTTCCTGACACTTGATCAAACAGATCTCGAACTTTAGCATTCTCCCATTGGCCCTGATTGTTCGTCCAATATACTCGCCTAATGCCCGCAGAGTGCATGTAGAGGACACATCGATAACATGGTCGAGAATCCAAAGCATTCCCACAGTCGACGGTGCTTTTTAAAGCCGCATCCTCAGATCGCGCTGGCAATGATGTTTTCAGTTCCTTGCACATCAGCTCATCATATAGAGAGCCCGTGCGAAACTCCTCGTTTACTAGCGTCGGTGCAGAAGATAAGCGGCAGTCTGTTGAGTTTGCATCTTGCTCAGCATCTGGTTCACTCTTCTTGGTATTACCGACCCCGCGCCCACGCGAGCTTGATACACTACCGAGACGAGCAACGTATACATCGGCGCCTCGCAGCTTTGGATGCTTCATGCGGTCTTTCACGTCGTGTGAGGACGGTATCGCGTCCCGGAAGTCGCTATTAGGCAGTGTTAACTTGTCGCCGTGGTCGAACTGCTTGTACAATTAGCTCCTCAATTGAAGACAGAATCGAAAGCGAATATACCCTTCGGCTTCCAGAAAACATATTGTGGTCTTTTCTATGCTTGCTCTTTAATGATGAGTCGCCACAGCTAGACGGTTCGTCCTCCTCTTCTATAGATAAGTGTTGAATTTGCGCAGACCTGAGTCTTTGATTTACCTCGTTACTATTGTTGAGTGTATTACGGTTCTCTCGATGATTACGATGCTGCTTCAATTGCCCTGCCGAATTGTACGCGTTCCCATGGTTCCCCTTCGAGTGGTGATGGTGGTGATGATGATGACCTACGCGTGAGGCATGATGTTGTTGTGTCGTATGTGTATGTGTAGGATTCAAAACGCCACCCGGCAATTTCAATTGGGGCGGTGCCCTGTTGGGTATGCGGCCGGGAAGTCTCATAGCAGACACTCTGGACGAATGCGTTGAGGATATCCCAGCGGAACTGCCGTTTTCGTTTTGAGCCATACGATAGAGCGGTCGAGGGTTTAAGATACGACAGATTTGTAGCGGCTGAGGTGTTTGATGACTGGAGAGCCGAGTTTATAGCCATCATTTCTGAATGCATAGTAAGACAGTTATTAGCAAGACGGTGGCCGCCGGCCTGTAACCCGACGGTGTTCTCGAAGGGCTTGAACCCGTTCTTCTTCTTAGGTTTGTCTTCTCCCAACTTCTCTAGTGTGGTAGGCTTGGTAGGCAGCTGGCCAGTCTTCAAAGCGCCACCATCGTAGCCAGGCCGGTAATCATTGAATCCTTTACCAATAACCTTACCTCCCTTCACAACGACACAACCGTGACGATAATGAAGAGGGGATTGCTCGGCTTGTTCCAAGCATAAGTTCAAATAATGATCAGTCTTCATGTTGATTCCGATGGAATATGTTCTTGCAATGATTTATTTTCTTCTGATGAATAATAACTTTATTAAATTTCGAACTCTTTTCTTGATGGTTGATAGTTCAAAGTGTTGAGAGTATCAATAAAACCAATGCATGGTGGGATTATCTAAATACTTAGGCAGATGTATTATGTAAGTCATACTAGGCATAAACTTAGACCCCACATGCTACTTCTACGACGATTGATTGATTAACTTCTTTATTAACTTCTTAGGAGCATCAATTCTCTCTTTACATAGGTAAACTACCAACAGCCATTACTTACCTATGTACTTTCTTATTTCACAAATTCCTAAATTCCAAAACCTAGTATTCAATTCACACTTTAAAAATATCAAATTCATCGTCGCGCAATTTCGATTCAATCAATTCTACTTCAGAAATTATGACTTCAACGATCTCGGAGATCCAATAGGTGTAGGTGGGCTAAAGGCGGTAGCACCACCCCGCCAAAGAATATGTATCGCCAATGGTACGGCCATGTTACTTTGACGCCACAGGGTTGGAACTCGAAAAAAGCAATAATGAAAATGGTCGTAGTGGCGGCCTATTAGTAAGGTTTCGAATTCGATGTACACAAAGCAAGCCGATCTAGCCACGAAACAAATCAGCGGTATATAGAAATGGGATAGGACACACAAATAAAAGACATTAAGCTCGACAAGAGTGTATTGATTCGAAAGAGCAGTCGGTTACTTCTCTGGATCTGGAACCTTGCTGTCGGCGTCTTACCCTACAATAGCTATCGAAGAAGTATCGGGAGTGCGTATTGAGAAAAGGGGCCTTTAGTAACGCCTCACTCAACAATAACCAAGAGTCAGTGTTGACGCGATGACGGTGAATACCTAAGTGGATTTAGACGGTCGGTATCATCGAATTCCCAAGTATGTGGCCATAGGATGCTGACACCTAAGTATGTATTTTGTTAAAGGTTCTTCGTCATAAGCGAATAGTCAAAACGTTGTCCTCTTATCCTCGCCTGACCGTACGAGAGCATACCCCGTATTGATATAGCTGTACCTCCAAGGGAGTTAAATTACTTAATATTCGTATATATCGTCCCTTAGGGCCCCTACCTAGGTAATTCCAGCCAGATACCCCCTAAAGGGCAAGGGAGGTGCTACCTACAAGCTGCATATATACTTAAATACTTAGGTAGATACGCGTAGACTATGGTCTACTTCAACTTTGACTTATACCATGTGGGATATACTCTTTGTGGAAACCCCCACTCTGATTTAGCCAATCGGATACTATCTTAGACTTTAACTCCATGTTCGTCTACTTACGTGCAGATATTCTTCCCCATCCTTAATACCTAGGTAGGATCAAGCTACTACAAAGGAATACAAACTTATGGCAAGATTACCATTTAGGAGGGCAATTTGTTCTTCATTTAAGGTTATAGCCCATGTTCCCTTGTTATAAAATTCTTGGCATGTCACGCACCCGTCTCCAGCGTCCGTTCGTTCGTTTCCGAGATGTTACATGGTACAAGGGCCTCTTCGGAGCCCATCCTCCCCTGACCCCCACACAAATCTCGTTTCCTTCTCTTCATTCTTTATTTGTAGTTGTACATAATTATATATGATATTGAACTTGCCTAGTAGAAACTGAATATAATGTAATTAGGAAGGCAAAGTTACGTAGATTCATGTAAGATATTCTTTTAGAAAGAAATTGTTACCGAAAGTAAAAAGTAAGTTGATAATCTTCATACCTAAAGTGTAACACGACAGCACGGGTGAATAAGTATATGCACCTGCACCAAATCGAAGAATAGGTCCATTATGGGATCTCACAAGGGACGAGCCGTCTATAGTGTTCACTAGTGTATGCAGAAGCGGTTGAGAACCCCCCTGTCATATGCGGGCGGCCCCCCTGGAAACACGGAAACGATCAGCAGTGTTCAGTCCTTCTTTGCAACCAGGCTTGCGAGTTCCCACTATTATAATGCTTAATTCTTATGCTTATCATTATACTGGTGTCTCCCTAAGTACCCATAAGCAGTTATAGCTCTTACATAGTGTACGTCATGTCAATGCTATTCCGTTTTGACCGTAATACAAGCATGTGCTTTTATATACATTATATTTCTCCTTTTAAGCTTGGAAAATAATTGCAACAAGGCCCACACTTACAGATAATCCTTTGCTTATCGTATTCAAGTCCAAAAGTAATCATAGTAATATCACGTCCCTGATATGTCAAAGTTTCTTCATGGCTAGCTCGGGGCGCCTCCGGAGCTGGACAACCATTTCTGCAGTGGCGGAGAAAATCACGCATACAAAACGCCCTCTGATCTACATAAAAATGTACCTAGGTAGGGGGTACTTAACGAAACCAATACGACCCGCGTCTAGACAGTGTCGATCTGTGTTTGCTTCGTTACAGCGGTCCAACGAGTCAGTGCAACGCTTCGAAAATAATGTCCAATAATGTACTTATGTACGATAGGACTATACATGGAAAACAGCTTAGATATAGTTGCCCCGTTCTACCGCGAAAGCCTGGAAACAGGGGTTCCTGCGGATCGTCATCGGTTGGCTGATCCGATATGCATGGGCTCTCCCTGGCTGATACTTGTCGAAAATTTCGATTATAACGGTGGGTATGGTGGTGATCGACCTGTTTCATTTTTACAGGCCTTCCACCCAGTATTTCAACTACTACTCTTAAGATGGTCTAGCCCAACCGATATTTTTATTCTATCAAAGTTCAAACCGAATCTCTCATGACAATATCACCTTATATAAAAACATATTCCACCAAGCCAAGGAAATAGGAAGCTAAGCCACTGTAGCGGCCCGGAGCATGGGCGTTGAAAGAACATGGCGGCAGGTATTCTCGATACTCATTCCCAGAGGCTCACTGTCGGCATAGTTATAACCTGTCTTGCGTTCTCCATATTATCGTTTGGCCTTCGAATCTACGCGAGAAGTGCCTCGGCGGCAAAGTTATGGTGGGATGATTATTGGATGTGCTTGCCTATGCTCATATGCATTGCTATGAGTACGAACGACTTCGTCGGGCTTGTATATGGGTCCGGCCAGCACCAAGCTGATTTAGACGAGGAAACCGTCATCAAATTCATGAAGGTAAGTCTCTTATTCTAATATCCCTTGGGCGCATCTATAACTGGGTTCCGCTAATGGCTCCGACAAATCAGAATCTCTATATATATGAAATCTTCTGGTCCATCGGCGTCTTCAGTGTTAAAGTCGGCATTCTATTGTTCTATTGGCGTGTTTTCCATACGAAATCTTTCCGCATATCGGCCATTGGCGTTGGATGCTTCTCGCTCATGATCTTTATCAGTAACTTCTTTTCTTTCGCCCTTCAGTGTACCCCAGTAGCAAGTTTCTGGGAAGGGAAGATTGAGGATTGTATCGACCAAAATACGTTTTACTCGGCATCCGCCATTATCAACGTCATTGGCGACGTCGCCGTTCTGGTCCTGCCTCTTCCTGTTGTTTGGAAATTGAATACATCTAGGAGCAAGAAATGGTCTCTCAGTTTTTTATTCCTTCTTGGTGCATTGTGAGTTTTTTTCTTGCTTCCTGCCCACAACTGTCGCTTCCTTTGCTGATTATGCTGGCCTAGTGTCTGTGTTGCTAGCATATTCCGTATTATTGGTGTCTATGAGATTGATCCGACCGATTTCACATTTAGTAACGTTTCTGGTGGTTTATGGAGTACTGTTGAAGTCGAAATAGGTTTTATATGCGCGAATCTTCCGGCAGTTCGGCCCATTGTGTTTAAGTGGTTTGGGGTTGGTAGCTCGGCAGCCACGTACGCATCTGGTAGTGCTGGCCCTAGACAATACGGCGTTTCTAGCAAAGGGGCGGCCCGGTCTGGCCATATAATTCTACGAAGTAGAAATAATGAGTCGGGACAGCTGGACTCAGACACAGAAGCGCTCACGAGGCAAGGAAAGGAAGAGGCCATGAATCTACCGGATTCAAGAGAACCAAATGGTGAAGTACAGGAAGGTCAGGCCTTTGGGCTAACTGATATCGTCGTGAAGACGGACATAGGTGTCTCAATAGATGCCAACCAACCGCTGCCTGACGATATGGAGCCAAATCATTATGTTCGGATAACAGCGCCACGTTCCAGGACGGCCAACCTAACGAGTGGCGGGGGAGGTTATTAAATATATGTCTTCTGTCTACGGGGAGCTTGAAATAATGAAATAAACATCTCATATAATTATATACATTTGATATGCTACACTCTGGGAGCAGATAAGCCCTAAATGTCTATGTTTTGGTGAATGCCATTTAACCATAAGATTCCGCCAGCCACAGTAATAAAACAAAGGCCAATGAGCATGTATTTCCTGCAGGTTTCCGCGTTGGACACGGAGTACTTGTCATGTACCCAGGTATCTATGTACATGGTATTTTCGACATAGTAAGTGCTGGGTAAGGGGATACGGGAAGGATTCATGTGCATAAGGGTAATCGACATCCTGGGTGTTTGTCATGTTCTATGTACGATTCGTATAATACATATGCAACTCCTGTTTCTTCTATCACATAGATCTACATATAAGATACTTAGGCATCTATTATTTAATCCAATCATCACATATATAGAAGCCTTTTCAGGACGGTTTTTAAGTCGAGTACGTATATAGTTTTGAGAACACTCACGGATGTGAGGCTGCAAACACATGCATGATCCATACCTAGGTAGGTAGGTACTGCGTAAATTAAACCCCCCTACGGTGCCCCGAAAGTACGCTCGGTTCGTTCTGCATGTTTGCTTTTAGGTAACCTACAAATAAGCCAAAACCTGAAATAGTCGCCAGTATACCTAGACGCGGGCCAATATGGATTTTCACCTCCTTTACCTAAAATTATACCGCACAATTCTCCCGTCTTAACTGGATGCCAGTAAAGCTTGACTGTCATACGGATTATTCGTGCTGGCTCCACAAGGTGCTAGGATGTAGGGTAGCAATTGCTACAATGCAACCCGGCTGTCCTTACAAGGTGTATTAACGTGCGGTAAGTGTATCACAATGTTACACTAATGGCTTGAACTATTGGGGATAAGTCGGAATTGGTAGGAATAAGTAGCACTAATAGAGAACGGAGATAGAAGAACACAACGTAAGATATAGGAGTGGAATAAAGAAAAAGAAAAAGAGGGAGAAGGAAGATGATCTAACTGCCTGCTTACGAACCCGTTGTTCGGCGAGGTCACCAACTCAGTACGCATCTAGGTAAGCAGATTACCATCTACGGTGTTATTCCGATCGAAGCCCACACATGGCGCAGTCACTTACCGTAGAGCAGGCCGACAGATTTATTGGACAGATGAATCCGACCGTTCGGTTTTTAATGCTGAGGTTATCCCCTACGCCCTATTGACGACACGGGGTTCGAGAGTGGAGAGAATGAATACCTGTCGATCATGTCTCATTTATTCCTGGTCCGTTACAATGGAGTACGTATAATCCGGAAATGACTCTTCGGATATAGGCCAAAAAGACCACCTAAAGCTACCTAGATGGATGTCTAGTTGCATAGCACCTCAGCTGTTCGCCCATAGGCCCAATATTACACCTAATGGTCAGCCTCAATAGGAGTTAGATTTCCAACTCCTTGTGGGGGCAGGTGCCGGGTCCAACATAAAGCCCGCTTTTACGCCGTTTTCACTCATTTGTCGCGGGTATTAATACTCGACGCATGGGTTCAACTTCCCAACCAAAACACCCATTACTCGTAGAGACAATTTACTGACTTCTCTCTAGTTAGACGAACGAGTATAAACCCCTAGTTTTGACAATCCCTTACGGCTCTAACGCATCATGTCTAACATATCTGCCGACGTTGTTAAAGAACGGACTGATCGGTTTGGCAAGCTATGGATGATCGATGACCTTATCCGTGAGCGAGGGAGAGACGAAGAGCAGGCTCCTATTCTTGGATACCCCCGTTATGATCATGATGCTGCTGAATATGAGTACTTCACCGGGAAAGATCTCGATCGTATGGTGGACGAGGCCTGTCGGGCGCTCGTGCGGGCTGGAATTGAAGTGAACTCGCGCAAAACAGTAGCTCTTTTTGCTGCTTCAGACTTATCATTCGTTGTCACTTTTTTCGCCCTGTTCCGGCTTGGATGTAAGGTGTTGACTGTGTCTATTCGCCTAAACAAGACGGCGTGTCTCCATCTACTCGGGCGCGCAAGCTGTGATACCATACTCTACGGAACCACCATTCGTGTTAAGTCGACAGTATCTGAGATTGAACGGGCACACCCGGAGTTTAAGTTCATCCAGATTCCAACTAGAGCAGATTTTGATAAACCTGAAGACATTTCCCGGCCTTTCCAGCGACATATTCCCGACAAGGAGACGGAGCACACACAGATTACGCTCATGATGCATTCATCCGGATCTACGGGGCTCCCTAAGCCATTGTTTCTATCGCACAAAGGCCTTCTCAATTCTATGGTGTCGGGTACTGGCCTGAAAGCGTTTAATGCATTACCATGGTATCATCTTCATGGTTTGATTACTTCAATACAAGCGATGTGGATGCGGAGGCCGGCACACCTATTTAATGCGCACTTACCCCTAACGGCGGACAACTTGATCTCAGCGCTCAAGTCGATTCAGCCTGAGATTTGTCATACAGTTCCGTATGCTCTGAAACTCATGGCGGAAAGACAAGATGGTATTGATGTTTTGAAAAATTGCAAAGTTGTCACGTCAGCGGGAGCGAGAACTCCGGATGAGCTCGGTAACCGAGTCGTCAAGGCTGGCGTAAGGCTTGGCCTGATTTTTGGCTTGTTCGCCTTACTCGGCCCTTAACCCGTATAAGATAGGTAGCTAACATATATTTAGGACAGAAGTCGGCCATGTGGGTGACTCCATCCACCGTGAAGCAGGAGATGATTCCTGGGACTATATTCGACCATATGCCAACTTACGCCAACATATAACCTTCAAGAAGATTGATGGCAATGTACATGAGTCCGTGTATCTAAAGTCTCATCCTGCGCTCATGATCAGCAATTCGAATGACCCCCCTGGATCTTTTCATTCGGGGGATCTCTTTGTTCCACATCCATCAATCGACTGGGCTTGGAAATATGTTGCCCGCGCCGACGACAGGGTGACGCTGCTAAGCGGAGAAAAAATACTTCCTCTAAATATGGAGGGTACTATTCGGGAGAGTCCCCTCGTGCGCGACGTATTGATGGTCGGCAATGATCGCCTTGTGCCTGGCCTTTTAGCTTTCCGGTCTACAGCAGCGGCTAATTTATCTGACGACGAGTTCGTCGAGGCCATCCAGCCTTATATAAACAGAGCAAACGAGATCGCGGACGAATTCGCACGTCTGACCCCTGACATGATAGCTCCGATCGCTGCTGATGTTGAATACCCGGCTACTGACAAGAATAATATCATTCGTGCGGCCGCATACGCGCATTTCGAAGATGTAATCGAGAACTTATACAGCAAAGACAAAGACGTTGCTGAAGGGAACGGCAGCGGGAACCTCACGCTTAACGTCGAGCAATTAGAACAGTTTATACTAAAGCTCATCCGCCAACAAGCAGCTATTGAGGTTCCAGATGTAGAAGCAGACCTATTCGCCTCAGGAATTGATAGTCTACGTGCTGCTCAGGTGCGTAGACTACTACAACGTAACTTGGATGTTGGCGGACATTCGTTACGCACCAATATTGTCTATGATGCTGGGTCCGTAGCAAAGCTCGCTCGACTCCTTTTCGCCATGCGGACAAGCGAGAAACTTGAAGATTTACACCCAAGTGACGATGATGAAATAATGAAGATGGAGAAAATAATCGAGGAAAATACGGATTTCCAGCCACGGGCGCCAGGAGCGCTCCCAACACCGGAAAAGGGGGTCGTGGTAAGCAAAAGAAATATTCTTAGCTTTCCTTGTCCCTTTCTAAACACGTAGTAGCTAACAAGATAGTATAGATACTCACTGGCGCTACTGGTGCACTGGGTGCTCATTTACTTAACCAACTACTGGATGATCCTAAAGTTGGGCATGTCTACTGTTTAGTCCGAGGGGACAATGCGTTAGCTCGCATCGATGAGTCTATGGTGACTAGAGGACTCAATACGGTGAGTGTTGATGAGGCACGATTTAGGAAGGTAACAGCCTTAACGGCAAATAACCTGGGCGCACCGAATCTTGGTCTTTCGCTAGAACGCTATGCAGCTCTTCAAGAATCGGCCACGCTCATAATTCATGCGGCCTGGCCTGTGAACTTCAATGTTTCGTTAATGAGTCTAGTTCCCCATATCGTGGGCCTACGCAACCTTCTAAATCTGTCGTTGAAGGTCCCTTTCGAGTCCCCAGCTCATCTTATATTCGCGAGCAGCATTTCTACCGCATTTCAGATGCTAACGCCCGCCATCGTACCCGAAGGGCCTATCACTTCCCTCAGATACGCGGCACCAACGGGCTATGCACGCTCAAAGCTCATAAGCGAGCGTATCTGCTTCTCCGCCGCGGCAAAGGGGGCCGTCGTCGGTGTCTTACGGATCGGACAGATCTCGGCTGATACCGTCAATGGTATTTGGAATAGCAAAGAAGCCATCCCGATTCTGGTTCGAAGTATAACCGAGGTCCATGCGGCACCACGTCTTGAAGGCGATCATGATATCTGCGATTGGATGCCGGTCGACACGGTAGCTCATACGTGTCTGCAGCTCGCAGAAAAACTTCCGATGGGGGCTCATGAGCCGTCCTTCTATAATGTCAAACCACCGCACAAATTTTCATGGAATGAGGGTTTTTTACCCGCGTTGCGAGAGGCAGGATTGAAGTTTGAAGATGTTGATCTAAGAGAATGGCTATCGAGATTGCGCTCGCGAGCGAATGTCCTAGGTTCGGTCGCGGAAGCTAGATTACCTGCGGTCAAGTTGGTGGAATACTACGAGGATACATACAGCGGTTTAGGTGTTGGCTCTGGCCCTGGTTTACGGTACAATATCGAGAAAGCCTGTCGTGATAGTAGTGCACTCCGCGAGTGTCCACAAGTTTTGGATGTCGGTCTCGTGCCGAAGATGCTACAGCACTGGTTAGGTGATGTCATTGAAAACAAGTAATAAGCCTACTCGAGTGCTTATGTAGAGACGTAGTTAGTATTTTTCAGATAATACATGGGTATTATTTTTCGCATTGACAACATGAGGTAGACTGAATCAAGTCCAATCTCCCATAACGACTAGTCGATACTATATACAGTATGGGTAGCTCGTTTAAATGCAGCCAATGCGACCAAGCCTAACAGATAATGTAGCTTGGAAAAGTAGGAGTTCCGCAATTCGGAAGAGACTCTCGATCCCAACCCAGACTCCACCCGTGCAACTAGAAGTATCCCCTATCCGTCATTACAATACCTGGCCCACATCGTATCTGCATTCAGAGTCGTAACACCCCATTATAACTTATCATGAACCAAGTCATTAACCCCAGTTAAGTTTTACTCAACTCGACCTCGGTAGTTGCCCATCTTTTCGATGGAACTCATAATGCCGCTCCTCGCGCCCGTGCCACTACCAGGGCGCGGTAGACCGCCATGAGACCCGCCATTCTTGCTTCGTTCATGGGCAATACCCCCGATCCGGCTCTCCGCTGGCTTTTTGACGGAATTGGGAGCACGTAGACCCGATACGCGACCGCCAACACTATTACGGAAACTCTCGGGTCCTGTCGGCTGGGGTTTGACGGGAGCCGGTCGGGCTGGTGTCTCTTCCGCCTGGACGAAACTCTGCATCGACATCATTTCTTCGGCCAGCAACACAAGCTCGCCTTTCTCGACACGTTCCTTTTCGAGAAGCTGACGGAGTTCGTGGTTGTCCACCTTAATGCTGCTGACGACAGCCTCGAGCTTCTCGATCTCGGCGTTTAGCTCCTTAATCTGTGCCGAGTCTTTCACGGCTTGAGCCTTGCGTTCTTCGTCTACGATGGTCTGGTTAGGATCAACCTTTGTTATTGTGGCATCCCGACCGAGCCTTAGCTTCTCGTTCTCTTCCACGTAGTCCTCTAATTTGGTCTCCAACTCGCGAACCTTCTTCTCCCAGCGGTTCTCATAACTCTTCTTGAGGGCTGCAACCTTAGTCTCGTGTTTGCCCTTGTAAAGTGCATGTAGTTCACGAGCAACACGCTCTACCGCGATTTCAACTTCGCGGGAACCGGCATTCTTAGCCTTGTCCGGCGACTTATTGTTACCAGGCTCTGACCCAGCATCCGAGGTAGCCTTGCCGGCGCGCATGCCCGCCATCTTGCTTTCGGCCTCCTGCGCCATAATCTCTGCTGCCTCGCGTCGTTTCTCGCTTTCTTCTAACTTAAACTCGATCTCTTCTCGTTCTCGTTGGCTGATGACAATCTCTTCCTTGACCTTGCGGAGTACGACCTCCATCTCCCGACCGCGTTTCTCCCATCCTTCTTTCTCTTCAGCCAATGCTTCCTTGACGGCCCTCATCTCGCGAAGTTGCTCCATGCATTCTCCCACGCGCTTTTCAGCATCGCCAACCGCAGTCTTCAGTGACGTGACTTCGGCTTCTTTGCCGCTCAGGGAAGCTTTAAGGCTGCTGATCTCGGAGAGAAAGCCCGACTTAAGCGACTCTAATTCTCTGGGCGTTACAGTAGGGATACTACGGGGTGTCGGGAGGGGTGGTATGTCAAAATCTAGCAGGTTGGACTGCTGACGTTGGGGCGTTGCGGCAACTGCGTCTCTCTGAGGTCTACCAGAAGCCTGGCTTCGGCTCGGCGTTTGCTGGGGGTGTCTAGAAGAAAATCCACCGATCTGCTCGGTGAAGTCCATGAGGAGGTTAGTCGTATTCCCGGACTCATGCATGACAGGAGGTCGGGGAGTTCTAGAAGGTGAAGGATCCGGGCGCATCCGTAGACTGGTGGGTGTGGCATTCGTATTAGCGAATTTAGTAGGGCTGTGTCCAATTCTCGCAAACATGGTCATATTCGGCACTGCGGAGAAATTACTGAAGGTGCTGATCATAGTGTCATCAGGACCTGAAGGTTCTTCTTCAATTGGCTGATCACCCACAGACATAGAAGTAACGTCAGCCTCATTGTCTTCGTCGTGTTCCAACATCGTATCTTCATCTTCAAATATTTGGATGGCGGTCGCAAGACCACTGTTTTGGCGAAGAGCTTCCTCAATACTAATTTGTTGTTCTTGTACCTTAGGCCTCGGGGTCTCCAGGGAGGGTGATGACGACGGAGAGGGGCTACTGTTGACCTTGATCGGGAAGCGCTTCTCGGGAGATATTTTTCTAGGACTTTTAATCGGTTGGGCTTGTTTTCTAGGGGGTCGAGGTTCGGCGTCGCCATTTTCATCCGTTGTGGTTAAAATCATTAGAGGCGAAAGTTCGGTGCCGGATAATATTCTTGAATGACGCGACTTGGATGGTGAGAAATTCTCTTGGCTATGACTGGCGCTGTCTTTATCCTCATCCATCTGTGACACAGCTGGAGGACTTGTCGCGTCATCAGCATGAGCGACGCGTTCGCCACTCATTTTAGTCGTATATAAATTGATATTTTCGCCGCCGTCGTTTTCGCACTTGTTTGGATTGTGGTTGTTCAAAGGTGTTGCAGAATTCAACACGTCGATCTTAGAAGGAGATAGCGGTGAAGCCATTCAGGCTTTAGAAAAAGGGAAAGGGGTGGAACGTAGTAATTAATTATCACCAAAAGAATGGAGAGGAATTTGGCAACAAAGGACGCACAAATATAGGTACGTCGCCAAAGTCTTAATTTTCGCCGTGTGATGCGCCGCCACTTTCGGTGTGAATGTTTTTTATGAATGGGGTTAGATTTGGAATTGAATTCAAAATTGAATTGAAATGTTGGAACAAAATTCCGGAATGATTTCTTAGTGTACTTACCTACAGTAGGTAGTTCTTACCCCGGACCAATCCATGTTCTGCTACTGGTTGACATAGCAACGCCGATTATGTAATTATACACACTTTAAATGTACGAGCATAATTCATAAATCTTTCATGTAAAATTATGACTGTGTGAACTGTGCTCAATATTACATAACCTCATCAATTGATATCTATCTCTTTATCTCTTTATCTCTCTCTTCTTCTTCTTTCTTTCCTTCTTTCTTTTCTTGTCTCAACTATCCTAACCATATATATCGATGCATCCGTATTATGGTCCGAATATTTGAGCTTGAATAGCTGGCACAGTGAAAGCTGGCAAATTCCACAACCCTTGCAATACCAAATATACATCATGAAAGCTACAAACGATAATCAGTTAGAAAGATCCATACATAATTTAGGTGTCTCAATTAAAAGTTGCTGTGTGTTCAACTCACCTAAGCGGAGTAAATCTCAGCGAGTCATAAATGAAATCTCTCTGGAGAGGATCGTGTAACCCGCGCATAACCATCTTATCGAGGAACCTGGTAATGAATTCAGCCCTTATAGGTACCATGTGCTGATCCCAGTTTATATAGGTTCGAACCCATGGCTGTTGAGGTGTTCCACCGCTTAGCCATAAATTAAGCCACGGCAGGGAGTTGCTAGATATTAGTATATGGAAATGCTGAAACTGGTGGTTGTTCAATTCTCTTAAGAATATCAGATAATCAGGTTGTCTATCAGCGGGTAGGCCGTCGATCCCATCGAGTATCAGGTACGTCTCTCCCGGTGAAATTACATCACCCTGGGACCCTCGAAATTCGCGGTCAAGCTCACTAATGACGCCAATGAGAGCCTGCTGAAGCTCTGCATTAGTCGGTTGCCTTGCAGGGTGGTATTGCGTGCATTGAGCACATAACTCGCGAAGGGCCGGGTAGACTCTGTTTGGCGGACACAATTGATTCAGGACGGTACGACAGAATTCGCTGAAGTCGTACTGAGCTCGCTCTCCTGGATTATTCAGGTCGTATGTTGCACAGAAGAAGTAAGCAAGGGAATCTCGACTTCGTCGGGTAGTTGCTAATCTGCAAGCCTGTCTAGTGGCATCTATTACCGAAGAACAGAACATCGTCTTACCCTCATCTCCTAAGCACGGGAAGTTATCAGCTATGTTCACGCACAAGTGGTGGTAGTTAAAAAGACATACTTTCCGCGATAGCCCACATAAAACTGAAGTTACGTCCATCTGCCTCCCAGAAATCCTCACGATGCGTGACCAAGTGGTGGAATGGGATAGGAGCGCCGCTCTGTCGATTTAAGTTCGCATCCAAGAACCCGGTTTGGTCGTACGGCGAAAGCCAGTTAAAAACGTTCAACCGTCGGCTGTTGCTTGGCAATTCATGAACTAAACGTCTCGATTAGGTCCCAGTTTGATATTTATTCGTTGGTTTAGCTAACTTACCAAGACCCTCACGTTGGTCATCATCAGGCAGAAGCCCCATTAACCACGGAGCAATAGCATCATAATTAGCACAGACGCAATGGTTCAACGATAAGTCAGGCACCGGGTTCCTTTGGTGTTTAGCGAGCAAAATGTAGTGGCCGGCTCCACGCTGTGCATGTCTATTTCCAATCCATCGTAAGAGCGGACCAACATTAGGATCTCCCAAACCGCCACCGCATCCAACAAAAAGTACGGTCTTGGTAGCCAGGAGGTGGCTCAATGTTTCCTGGACACCAGCGTGCGTTTTAACGGTGTAGTAATGTTCTGCAGATAGTACAACACTTGGGCACTCCGAGTCAGCAACCACTGCTCCGTGCAATCACGAATAAAGTCGACGTCCGCGACAAATAGCTTTGGAAAGTTACTTACGTTCCAGGATCTTGCCAATGGCCATGGATATGAAATACCGCATCAAGAGATTTTCGTTCGTACGCAAGTACGCCATTTTCATCGGTGCGAGTAAGAGATGGAATCCCAATATGCTTTTCCAGCAGATCATCATAGTTCGTGGTGAACAACATAGCCCCCTTTCGGTGAAGCTCCCGCAGACTATCAAGAATTTGCGGGCGAGTGATGAGAGTATACAGAGTTTCGAATTGGTGCCTCAGCCATGATGAGAAAAGGTCATTACGCTTTGACATGACTTTTTGTAACCTATTGATAGCCTCGAAAAGATCTTGATCCCCAATCTGCTGACGTGCTAGTATTTCCCGTGCATAGTCCATGTCGGCCCTGTATTGATTTGCAATCGGTCCTGCTTGGTTCTCGAGCCATTGGAGCGCATTCTTGATAAGGCCGGCCCACTGAGTGCAACAACGAAAGTTAGTAAAGACTCCTTGGGGAGTAGCGATGAAACGTGATATGATTGATGGTCTAAACAACCATACCCATCTATCCCGTTTCATCAAGAGTATGGAATGTGGAATGGAATTGGCAACATTGTATACGTACACCCATACGTCTTCTTTCGCCAGCACGAACTGAATATAGGGTTACACCCGATCCAACACAAATAGCCAATTTTCCCTTACTCAGTGCGATTCTGATTCTTGTTATATTCTCTTTCTGCGTTCTCCTCCTTTCCCTCCGCAACTCATTCTCTTCTCGTCGGTCAACTTTACCTTTGGGTGGCATGGCCGTTGTGGGTTATGTAACTAAACAACTGTTTTACTAGATGTCTAGACTATTAGGCCCACAGTAGATACATGGACCGCGACCGGCCTCCTTTATAATATAACCGGTGGACAAAGGGGACCAGGTGCCCGGAGCGATGTGTTATAGTACGAGGCTATAGTTGACCGGAAACGGCGAAGTCTTTCAAATCAGTACCAGAACGGGACATCGTATAACTGAATCCAGGTCGATACTGTGCTGTGGAGCGAGTTATACGTAAAAATTAGACCCGCCGCTGCGAGCAACCCATGGCTATTCACCGTACACGTAAAATACAAAACTTCATAAATATACCACACAACATGTTGAATAACGCACTATAGCAAAGTATGATATTAAGGGTATCTTTAGTCTAGTGGCGATATCTTTTCATGGTGACCACCATGGCGAGTACTGGGACTATGAAAGCAGTTACCTATATACCCTCAAGCAGCCTTGTTCTATTATATCCACAAAGGAAACATAAGACCACATTAGACTAGTTTTAAGAAGTAACATTGTTTCTAGGTTGAGTTAAACAGTTTTCCACGCCAATAAATAAGTTTCATATCATGGTCCTCCGCAGAGTAATCTTTGCTATAGTCTTTCCATTAACACAATAACGGTATCGGAGGGTATCGATGGCCCCTCAAGCCTAGATGTCAAGACGTCTTGCGGGCTAACGGCAATAGCAACGTATTAATACAATAAACTTGGCTATAAAGTACCCGAGTATTCTATCACGCAGTGAGTAGTCTAGCCAAAGGAGAAGCTATTCGCATGAAGCTCCCGGGCCTATACCATCCGGGGTTTTAGCTAAAGAGTAGAAATGCAAAGAGCTTCTCATATCTGACCCCCGATAATACCCATACCTGACGATAGTCATCACCTGTTCTCCCTTACAAATTATTAAATGACCACCATGGTAAGCTTTCGAGGACTAGAAATATCCAAAGAGGCGCGCATTATGTAGCTAAAAATAAATTGCAAGAATGTCCTGATGAATAGGCGACTAAGCTGTCTCGTGGTGTAGGTCTGGATTATTGTTGCGATCATAAAGGGTGGACTAGCGACTATATTGTTTTGGAGCTTGCAATTTATAGCCACAAAGAGCCGAATACAATCAAGAATGATGATCTCTTTGTCGCGACAGCACCTTTGTCCCCATGCCTTAGACTGAGGCCTTCCTATGATGTAACCCCTTTACGAAGACAGACTATTGACATGGTAATTCTAGCCAAGTAATATATCAACCATTGTAAATTACCATGGCGGACTCGGACCTATGAGACTACGATGTATGATAATCCCTCGGTGGTGCTTCCAAAGTGATGTATGCGCTGTTTGAGAAGATTGGTTGGGAATGGGTAGCGGTGAGCGCGAATTACGCTGGTGGCTTATTATAGGATTGATGAACGGGTGCAATCAATAAGATAATCCCGGTTTTAGTGTATAGAAATCCAGGTTTGATCATAGGTTCTAAGCGACATATTGTTGTCTTCCATGTCTGCATTTTGTTGATAAAGTCCGGATTTGTAGCAGTGTAGGCAGTATCCTTGCAGGAGTATACGAGAGGCATACATATTTTTGAGATGGCAAGTATCGAGACGATAACATGTACATGGGTGCTGCAAAATGTATGTACTCAAGGTATTTATTTAATCTTGGCATTCTCAACGGATGATATTCCGGTGTGACAACGGGTATCTACCTACCTAATGTACGCAAGCCTTATATTACCCTCCTGAGAAAAAAAGAAAAAGAGAAAAAGTCCAAGTTATACTACTATTTATTGTTGTTGAGGGATGATATTAGAGGGCCAAGATATTGCCCAACAGAAAGTGGAAATTGCATATAGGGCATATAAACAGCATAGAGTATGTCATATTTACATATTTATGATTATATCTAAATAGTTATCTGTATATACCATATAATGCGACTATTGGATAGTTTGCTTACCTATTTGGGTAGGTACTAGGGTTGGGGGGTTATATAATATATTCACTTAAATCTCTCTTTTGTCATTTGTCATGAAGCTGACCGCCGGAGAGGCTGAAAAGAGCGGCGTAGATAAGTGATACATTTGGCACCAATAATAGTAGTACTTAAATACTTGGCTGAACAAGCTATAATCCACTCGATCGTTGCATGTGGGCAAGAATGGATCCGGGTCTGGATGAAAGACAATTAATTCATGCATTTGATGTATATGCCTCGTAAGGGTCAAGTTTCACAGTAGTAGCTGAGAGCCCCGGAGGGTTCTTAAGGTTACTTAAGATAAGGCAGGTCTCTAATCCTTGTCATATAATTGGGTACCATTATCTCTAGCTCCCTCGTCCGCGTAAGAAAGTGCAATGCGACGTGACTTATCCAAGTATATGGAGAAGTAGATATACACCGATATATGTGCAAATCACCAACCTTAGAGTGTCCGTTTTATGAGGTAAGAAGTACCTATTACTTTGGACATTCAATTCAGTGGGTCAACTCCACGGTACATTACATATGTACATGTATGTAGGGCCAGGAGAATAAATAAAAATAAAAAAAAAGGGAAAGAAAAGCCCCTCAATGCCCCGCGCAGGGTAAGTACTACTGGTCAATTCTTGGACCCCCCAAGGCAACCCAGGGAAAGCTTGACCCTGCTTCAGCAAAAAATGCATTGAGAGCCCTGGAGGAAGGAGGGGTGGGGTTAATCCGTAACTCTCGTTCTAACTTTTCTAAAAGTGATCAGAGGTTAGAAATACCTCACCTCACACTCACCTCACCTCATCCCATTGCAATTCTTCATTGCATCTTGTTCTATTCTACTGTTTTCTTCTACGTCGCCCTCTGTCCGTATGTTAGTCTCCTCCCATTCCTCCCCAATCCTTCCACTCCTTCCAGCTCAATAGTTCTTCGATTCTGATAAAGTGATACCCTATAGTAATCCTCCTCCCCGTCGAACCTTCTTGCCTCGACAGTTCTTGGACATTATCTACATAGACAATGTCTGCATCCTCTCTCGATCATTTGGCCCTGGGTGGCCGCGTTGAGTGGCTCGCGAGCCTTAACACGGCTGCAACTCCTAGCAAGAATGCCCATCGACGAACTTCCATCATCTGCACCATTGGCCCTAAGACGAACTCGATCGAAAAGATTAACTCCTTGTCAGTTTTTATCCCCTTCCGAATAAAGCATTCCCCAGGAAACTAACGCGGCATCTAGGCGACAATCTGGTCTCAACATTGTGCGAATGGTAAGGAGATTTCCCTATGAAAATGGCATTTACGAGATGCTTACCACGCCAATCTAGAATTTTAGCCATGGAAGCTACGAATACCACCAATCCGTTATCGACCACACTCGTGCCGCCGAAAAGGAACGAAGTGGTCGTCAAGTCGCCATTGCTCTCGATACCAAAGGACCCGAGATACGTACTGGCGATACTGAGCGTGGTGAAGATATCCCCATCAAGGCCGGACACGTCCTAAACATTACCACCGACGAGAAATACAAGACCTCGTGCAATTCAGAGAACATGTATGGTATTTTTAAGTTTGTTATAATTGCAATTGCTGTCTCGTACTAACAACTCATAGGTATGTTGATTATGCCAACATCACCAAGGTGATCGAGCCTGGAAAGGTCATATATGTCGACGATGGAGTTCTTGCCTTCGACGTGCTCAAGATCAAGGACGACAAGACAGTCGAGGTTAAATGCCGCAACAACGGGTTCATCTCCTCCCGAAAGGGTGTGAACCTTCCTGACACTGATGTCGATCTCCCTGCTCTATCAGAGAAGGACAAGAATGATCTCCGATTTGGAGTCAAGAACAACGTAGATATGGTCTTTGCAAGTTTCATTCGGCGAGGTGATGATATTCGTGCCATTCGCGAAGTCCTGGGAACAGAAGGAAAACATATTCAGATCATTGCCAAGGTCTGTATCCTCCTATTATACCTCTCATATAAGTACGATCACTAACAGATTTATTTGTAGATTGAAAACCGACAAGGGTACGTTGATTATTCTCCTTAGCAGCACGTCCCCCCTTTAAATCCATCCCCCCAATGCGATACAAGAATCTCGTAGCTTTGCAACCATTAGAGTTAAACCCCGAGTCTTGAGAATGCTAACCGGTGCTAAACACAGATTAAACAACTTCGATGAAATCCTTCAAGAAACCGATGGAGTTATGGTAGCTCGAGGTGATCTGGGAATCGAGATCCCGGCATACGAGGTATTCGCTGCCCAGAAGAAATTAATCGCCAAGTGCAATATCGCCGGCAAGCCTGTTATCTGCGCGACCCAGATGTTAGAGAGTATGATCACCAACCCCCGCCCAACTCGAGCGGAGATTAGCGACGTCGGCAATGCTGTCACTGACGGAGCCGATTGTGTCATGCTTAGCGGCGAGACCGCTAAAGGAGCCTACCCAGAGTTAGCAGTCCGTGAGATGAGCAATACTTGTCTTGCAGCAGAGAACTCCATCCCCTACGTAAGCCACTACGAAGAAATGGTCTCGTTGACGAAACGCCCCACGAGTGTCGTCGAGGCTTGCGCTATGGCTGCAGTGCGAGCATCGTTGGATTTGAACGCTGGGGGAATCATTGTCCTCTCGACATCTGGTGATTCAGCCCGACTATTATCAAAATACCGCCCAGTATGCCCAATTTTTATGGTTACCCGCAACCCGTCAGCGTCGCGTTACGCACATCTATACCGTGGGGTCTATCCCTTCTTATTCGACGAGGCGAAGCCCAACTACGACCAGGTTAATTGGCAGGAGGATGTCGACCGTCGCATCAAGTGGGCTCTTGAGAGGGCATTGGGATTAGGCTTACTCAGCAAGAATGATTCCATCGTTGTCGTCCAAGGCTGGAGAGGTGGCATGGGTAATACTAACACACAACGGATTGTAAAGGCTGATCCAGACCACTTAGGCTTAGGGATGATGCACTAAAGCAAGCTTCCTATGATCTTAATATCGCAGTCGGGGGGTATTACGCCTTGGATGACAGTATACGAGGCAGAGCATCACTAGTAGAAAGTAGATTGCTAATAAATTAGTCACGTTTCTTGAGAATCATTCTCCATTGATTTGACGTACCTACGGACCTGTGATGGCAACCTAGTAGTTGAGGAGCAGAAT
Source organism: Hypoxylon trugodes (assembly GCF_022578975.1). NCBI lineage: Eukaryota > Fungi > Ascomycota > Sordariomycetes > Xylariales > Hypoxylaceae > Hypoxylon > Hypoxylon trugodes. The sequence continues at coordinate 424,111 of NW_026250019.1, read as the reverse complement.
ACTCGAGAAGCCATCAAGTCTAATGTAAGCGCTGTTGACATGCCTTGGGGCGCCTAGTGCCAGGCCGGTTTCTCAAACCCCTCCGTGACATTAAAAACACACAATAAAGACTATTACGTACACTTGATGGTATTTCTTTTTTCCACTCCACATATTATTGTTTATGAAGACTGCGTAGCCAGTAACAACTCCTAACGACTGACCAAAGGATATCACAAATCAATATTACTAGGCTACAATCAACTGGTTTTCAAACACTTCATCTATGCCTATTAAATTTGCCCATCAATATATATATTGACAATGCGGAACGAAAAAAATGGCTGGCCAATATACAACGCAACACTACTCATTACACACAGGGAAGACTTAACTAATCATTACCATAGAAAAAAACAGCAATACCCCCACGAGAAAGAAATCATAATATAAGATGGATAACCAAAGTTCCTCCTCGCCAAGTCAATTAAGAAGGCTGCTTGTCGGCAACCGAGACCAGATATTAGTAATCGACTTCGATGGCACCCGCTTTTCCATTGTTGGGAGGCATACGCAAGAGAATTTGGATGCCGGGTTGGCTCCTCTTCAAAGAGCCCAACCTGTTATACGTTGTGAATTCGATAGGGTTCGATACCAGTTTATTCAAGCTTAGCGATCACAAGCTTAACTTGATCTCCAGCGCAACGGCGTCGGAGGGCGGTGTTGACCTCGAATTCATCCACGACAAAACCCGTATGGTCGAAGCTTGCTACCGGAGCGGGATGATTGACATCTGGGATACGTCAAAAGCTGACGGCACCCTTAAATATATGAAGAGCCTTTCACCACCCGGCAAGCCTACTCCTCCTCGAAACCACCACCGGCCCCACCAAGCTGTCCTCGATCCAACTGGCCGCTTCTTTGTCGTACCAAACCTTGGGGGAGACACATTGGTAGTTATAGATTCGGAAGATGACAGATACGAGATCACAGGGTGTACTACTGTACCAGCCAACGTCGGTCCACGTCGTGTTGCATTCATTAGAAGAGACGAGAAACTGTTTCTAATCATGGTGGGAGAGGTTTCAAACGAGGTCTTTTTGTATGAGACCGACTATTCCAACGATACACTGCAGTTCAACGAAATCGAGCGGCAAAGCACGTACGGAAATTCGCCTCCAAGTAACGGGTCTGCAGCTAAAGTGGCTGAATTGATGGTTTCTAATAACCAGACAGATGTTTACATCTCGAATCGGGTCACAGGTGAGACGACAGACCATATCGCTCATTTTGAATTTGGGGAGCTTTACATGGTCCACATCTTCAATACATAAGACGTGTCTCGAGTGGCGGACAACTGCCTAGGGTGTTTTGTCTTAGCCCGGAGTTTGAGCAAGAAATAATGTTTGTAGGGAACGAGACAGGCGGAGCTGGCCTGGTTGCGTTGATGCGGGACGAATGGGGACATTTGGACAAGGTTCCCATTGCAACAATGCCAAACTCTGAACTTGTCGTTGCTGGCCGTGATAAAAGCAAGATTAGCGGGCCACAATCTATGACGTTTATGTAAACATTTTGACAATGGATGATGACACAAAAAAGACCAAATTGTCAATCATATGCCTGAGATTTCTTAGGTTACTATGTCATTTTTTAAACCCATTTTCAAGATATCTTTTTAATCCCTTTTTAAGAAATTTTTAATAAAAGATAAGGGAATGCCGTTTTATTAATTATAATTATTAATATTTAATTAATATATATATATATATGATAAACTTATGCCTTAAAAAGATATAATCATTATTAAATTAATTAATCTAGGTATTTTAATTTAAAAGTAATAATATTAATAATAAGTTAAGTAATTAAATAGGTTCTTATTTATTAAAAAAGCTTAAAATTTTTTTATTATATTTAAAAAAATAGTCTTAGATTAATAATTATAAAAAAATAATTAAATATATAAGAAATATTTATGATTATATAATTATTCTTTTTTTTAAAATTTTTTTTATTATTATTATAATCTAATTAATTTAATTAATTTAGTTAATTTAATTTTAGATTATTTAAATTATATAAATTATTTAAATCATTTTAAATCATATAAATAAACAAAATTATATCCCCTTATAATTCCTTTATAATTAATTTAAAATACTTCCATTCTTAGTTCTTTAATTATTACCTAATACTATTGATTTATAACGTTATACCCCACTTTTAAGATCTTTATGTGACAAACCTATGCCTCAGAAAGATATAATCATTGCTAGATTGGTTAATCCAGGGTTTCTTAATTTGAAAGTAACAATATCAATAATAGGTCAAGTAATTAAATACATTCTATTCATCAGAAAGGCTTAGAGTCCTCTCACTATGCTCAAAAGAATAATCTTAAATTAATAACTAAAGAATTATAAAAGAATAATTAAATATATAGGAAAATTGTGGTAATTATATAGATGTTCTTTATTGTTACCTTTTTTATGGATGAGGTTAGATTTCCTTATTTATATTTATCTTTATTACATTTGTTGGATAAGATTGGATGTACTTATCTATATTTATTTATGTCATATTTATTGGATAAGATTGGATATCCTCATCCATATTCATCTATGTTACGTGTTATACACTCCTGCTGTCATTGCCCTACTTCGGCAAGGAAAAAGGTTTCCTCCAGGGTCTTACACCCCTGTAGGCCTATGTGGTTTGTGACACTTTATCCCTTAAAAATAAAAAATAAATAAGTATCTTTTCCCTTTTTAAATATTATATATTTTATTTATTATATTAATTATATTTAATTAAATTTAAAAAGACCTAACTTCCTTAAAATATATAAAATAATATAAATCTTATAATTATAAAATTAATTATATTAGTAAATTTAATATTTATGGTTCCTTATATTTTTATTATTCCTATTTTAGTAAATTATTTTATTATTATATTTATAAATAAAAGTCTAATTATAATATAATAATAATAAATTTCTTTAATGATTTAGATTTTAAATATAATAAGTTTTAAAAAAAATATTATAATATTAAAAAGATTTTAAAAGCCTTCTTATATATTGTCATAAACCAACAATATTAGGCAACAATTAAGGAACCAAGAATGAAGACATCCCAGACTAATCATGGAGGAATTATAAGGAAATATAATTCTATTTGTTTATATGATTTAGATGATTTAAAACTAGATTAATTAAATTAATTAGATTATAATAATAATAGATTTTAAAAAAAAGAAAAAGGAATAATTATATAATTATAAATATTTCTTATATGTTTAATTATTTTTTTATAATTATTAATTTAAGATTATTCTTTTAAATATAATGAAAGGAATTTAAACCTTTTTAATAAACAAAATTTATTTAATTATTTAACCTATTATTATTATTATTATTATTATTATTATTATTATTATTATTATTATTATTATTATTATTATTATTATTATTATTATTATTATTTTTAAATTAAGATATTTTAGATTAATTAATTTAATAATAATTATATCTTTTTAAAATAAAGGTTTATTACATTTTAATAACTTTTTAATTAATATTAATATTAAGTTAAAAAATAATATAAATTATTTATAAAATATTCCATTATTATTGTCAATTAAATGCTCTTTTATTTTATTAATTTTTAAAAATAAAATAAAAAATCTTTATACTTTTTAAAAATTATCTTTTAAAGAATATCATAATTAAATATAAAATAAATTAATAAATCCTAATCTAAAAAACAAAGAAGAATCAGATAAAAAAAGCTTCAAAATAAAGACCTAAATGATTTATAATAATTTAATCTATCATTATCTAAAATACCCATATCTATTTATATCATTTAAAATTTATTATTTATAAAAGAAATACTTTAACTTATTAATAAAATAATATCCTTTAAAATATATTTATAAACTCCAAAATCAAATATTCAAAAAAAAATTAAAATTAAAATAAAAAAGAATAATTAAAAAAAAACTTTTAATTAATAAATAAAGGTTATAATTACCTTTATAAAAGTTAAAAGACTTAAAAAAGAATTAATAGTAAAAAAAACTAGACAAAAAAATACTTTTAAAAAGTTCCTAATAGGAACCTTTTAGTAATTAATATCTCCTTAACCTTCAGTACCTTTTGGACCATTAAATAGTAATAATAATAAAAATAATAAAGATAAAAAAAAGAAAAAAGGCAAAATATCCTAATTAAAAAAAAATAATGATCCCTTTTCTATTTATTAAAAGATATGAATTAATTAATTTATAATAGAATTTTAGATGTTAAGAATTAATTTATATATGTAAAACTTTATCTATTTTTTTATAAGAAGAATTTATTATAAAAAAAATAATAGATGTTTATTATTATTTAATTCTTAAATAAAACTATCTTTATATAGTTCTAATCTATTTTAAAAAATCATTTTAATATTATTGAAAAAGGGTTGAAGGAATTTTAATATATTTTCGAATTATATAAACATTTTAAAAATGAAATGAAGATAATATTTAATAAATTATTTAAAAAAGAAGAAATATAAAAAGTTATTTGTTATTTTTAATAGAAAAAAAAATCCATCTTTTATATGATAGAATTTAAATAGTTTGTTGTTATAAGATAATTATTTAAATAAAAAATAAATTCTTTAAGAAAAAATAACCTATCATTATTAATAAATATATAACTAAAATAATCTTTTATAATAATAGATTATATAAAAAATATAATAAAAAAAGAAGAAATTTTAATAAAATAAAAAATCAAAGAAAAAAAGAACTTATTAAGATTTAAAACCTTAACATAATTAATAATAATAAAAAATCCAAAAAAAGATTTAAATAAAATTAAGTATTATAATTATTAAAAAATAAAATATTATAAAAATTAATATAAGAAATTTGAGAAATAATTATAAATTTTAAAAGGAAAATTAGTTAGTATAATAATTATATTATTAGGATTATTAATTTTGGTAATATTTGATATTATTAATAAGAAATTTAAAGATTTATTATTTAATTATAATAAAATCATTTAATAAATAAAGATAGAAAATTTTATAGATTAAATAAATTAGTTGTAGGATCTTAATATAATAAATATAAAGGATGTTAAAGAAAAAGAAATAAATATCTTTTCCAAAGAATCTAATTTTTCTTTGAAAATATAAAAATTATTATAAGATATAAATTAAGATTTAAAAGATAAAATGAAAAGAAAAATAATATTCTTAATATAAATTAATAATTAAAATATTTTTATTATATTATTATAAAATAAAAATATTATTTTAATATATTTTAATAAAATATAAATATATTAATAAATAATATAAGATTAATAAGATATTAATAATAAAAGAAGATAAAATTAGATTCCTAAATTAAAATTAATATATCATATATGATTAATTAAATAAATAAATTATTATTATTATTATTTAATGATTTATAAAATCTTAAATGTATATTTAAAAATAATTAGTAATAAATTCAAAAACATAAAAGACAAAATTGAAGACAAACCCATAAAACCATTATTAAAAAATTATTTAAAAAAATATTAATATTATTTATTATAAAGACATTTAAAAATCTAGACTATAAAAGAGTAATCAAAAAGGAATAGAATCAAAAATTTATAAGATATTATTCTAAAAATATGAATAAAGTTATCTACGTATTGTTTTATAACCAAAAATAAAACATAATCACCTTGATCAAATATATCTAAAAATATTTAAAACAAATTATTCAATATTTAAACACCATTTCAAATAGATATTATAAATATATATTACAATAATATAAAGAAAAAATTAACCATTTTTTAAAAAAATATTATATTTAAAAAACAAAATTATAATATTTTTAAAAAAATAATTAATAAACTTGTTATAAAAAATAATAAATATAATTAATAAATAATAAAATATAATAAAAAGATTATTAAAAATATTATGAACTTTATTAAATAATAAAAAAAGATAATTAAGGAATTTCAATTAATTATAAAATTAATATAAAAAGAATATAAATTTAATATATTAATCAATTTAAAATACATAATAAATCTAATTAATTTAAAATTAATTGATAAATATAAAATATTATATTAAATAAAAAAAATGCTTTATTAAATTAATAATATTAATAAAAGTTTTATTATTTATAATAAAAGAAAAGTTAAAAAAGAAATTGTAACTTTTTTTGTTTTAATTTAGAGATATAAAAAAAAATACCTTTCAATATTATTAATATAAATTACGATATAATTCTGGGAAAGATATGGTTTAAAATTAGTAACCTAAAAATCGATTAGATATATAATTAACTTTATTAAAACAAATTAAAAGAAAATTTAATTTTTAAATATCGAAAAAAGGTCAATTTAAATAAATTAAAATAGCAATTATAAGAGTTATAAATAAATAATATTATAAAAAAACATTTCATATTTTTATATTTTATAATATAACAAATAAATATAAAAAAATTAAATAATTAAAAACAAGTTAAAATAAGTTAAAATTAAAGAAAAATATATAAAAATATTTCTTGAATTATTTCAAAATAATTTAGATATAAATATAAATATATTAAAATATAATTAATAGAATGATAGAATTATATTAAAAAAAAGAAAATACTTAAAATTACATTAAATTTACTAATTAAATTAAAATAAATCTAAAACCTTATATATTATATTTTAAAATAAAAAAACAAAAAGATTTATATAAAAATTAAAATCATTAATAAAATATTTAATCTTTTTAATACTTAAAAAGAATAAAGATGAAATATCAAAGTTAAATAAAAAAAGAAAAATGGTATGGAAAGATGTTTATAATTACCGATAATTAAATAAAATCACAATCAAAGATAGATATCTTTTATCACGTATTAAAAACCTAAAAAAAAATAAAAATAATAATAAATAATTTATATCATTAAATTTAAAATTTATTTTTAATCTTATATAAATTATTAAAAAAAATGAATGGAAAATAGTTATTAAAATATCAGATAATTATTTTTTAATAAATAATCTAAGATATTCTATAATAATTCTTTAAAAAAATATCTTTATATATTTAAACGATATTTTGATCTATTTAAAAATCAAAAAATAATATAAGAAAAATATATATAAAATACTTAAAATCTTAAGAGAAGCTAAGCTTTTTATAAATCTAAATAAAAATGACTTTTTTGTTTAAAAACTTAATTATTTTGGATATATAATCTTTCTAAGAAAAATTAAGATATAAAAATCTAAAATATTTATAATTAGGGAATGGTTAATTTTAGACATTATTATAAAAATATAAGCTTTTTATAATTTCTATAATTATAATAAAGCCTTAATTAAGGATTTTAAAAAAATCATAAGATTAATAATTATAATATATATTAAAAATCCAAAGGATTTTAAATAAACATAAAAAATAAAAAAGATATTTTAAGAAATAAAAAAAATTATAACAAAAAATCTAATAATAAAATACCCTAACCTAAATAAAAAAAATGATTATATATTAATATTTTAAATAAAACAATAAAAATAATACTGGAATAATTAAAAAACAATAAAAAATAATATCCAATTATCTACTTTTTTAAAACCTTTAAGAAATTAAAATTAAAATATAAAATATATAATTAAAAACTTATAACAATCTATTAAATATTAAAAAAATAAAAACTATAGGTATGAAAAATTATTAAACCTTTAGAAATATATTCAAATTATTATAATCTTAAACCCCTTATAATTATTAAAATTTTTAATAATAAATAATTATGATAGATAAATAATCTTATATATTTTAACTTTAAAATCCATTATATTAAGGAAAAAAAGAATATCTACATAAATATTCTTAATAAATTAAAGGATCTTAATACCAAAAAAAATAAAAAAAAAAATAAAAAACAATATTCTAAAAAATATCTAATAATATCTTAATATTATCGGTAATTTATTTAACTAAATCATAACATAAATCAGAATAAAGAATTAAAAAAGAAACCTTACAAATTAAAAACATTTTATTAATATAAAATTTGATTATTAAAGACACAATATCATATAATAGAAAAATCTATATACCATAAATATCATAAAAGAAATTTATATAAAAAAATATATAAATATTTTCTATATAAATATTTGAAAATATTTAAAATTATTATATAATTATAAGAAAAATATAATTTTTTAGGAATTAAAGGAATAATTAAGAAGATTATTTTGGATTATACCATCTATAATAAAGATAAAGGAACCAAATATAAATTATATAGATTTTTATAATTAATTAAGGTTTTAAATAAATTATAAAATATTATTATATGGGATTTTATTATCAAATTATCTAAATTATAACATCTAATAACTAAAAAAAATATAATAATATATGGATTATTATCGATAAATTTATGAAATATAAATATTTTATATTATTTAAAAAACCTATATAGCCAAAGATTTAACTTTCAAATTTATCGAAAAGGTTTTTAATAAATATAGGTTACCGAAAAAAATTATTTTAAATAAAAATAAGTTCTTTATTTTGAAATTCTAGGTTGGTTTAATGAAAAAAATTAAAAATTAAATAAAAATTCTTTATAATAATTTATTTTTAAATTAATAGATAAATGAAGTAATTAAATTAAACATCTCCTATTTATTATATTTTTATATAATATTTTAATAAATAATATCATTAAAATATTATTATAAAAAAATTATATGGATAATAAATAGATATAAAATATAAATGATTAATAAATAAGATTATCCCAGAATCAAAAATAATATTATCTAAAATAAAAACATTTGTTATTAGAATTTTAATATTTTAAATTTTTATAAAGATAAATAATAATATATTATAACAAAAAAAATTGAAAAATCAATTTTATAAAAAAGAAATAAGATTTATTTTTTATAAAATAAATAATATTTAATTTTGAAGATATCATAAATTTAAATTAAGAGATTAAATAAGAAATTGGACTTTAAAAAATTAAGATCTTTTTTAATTAAGAAAGTCCTTTTAAAAATAATTATTATTTATAATTATTAATAAATATAAAATTAAAAATTAATATATTTTATATTATTATATTTAAATTAATATTCAAAAATATCAAACTTAAAAGAGATATCAAATTGGAGGAAAATCTAAAAAAATATAATATCAAAACTGTTTAAGATTTTAGGATCATTAATAATTAGATTAAATATTTTATTAAATAATTCAATTATTTAAAAAAACATCTTATAAATAAAAAAATCTAAAAATTAATTAAAGATTTTTATTATTAAAATCTTAATTATTTAAAATCTATATAACTATAGTTAATAATAATATCAAATCAAAATTAAAATTTATTTCTAAAAAGGAAATAAAAGAAATTAAAAAAAAAATTAATAAGAAATTATTAAATTTTAGATTTTTTTTAAACCTCTTCTTCTTCCTTTTCTTTTTTATTTAATTATTTTTTATATTAAAGAATTTTTACTACCTTTCCTTTAATGATTTCTTCTTATTAATAGAGATAATATATTTAATTAAAGAATTTATAAATCTTTTTATATTATTAATCTAATAAATATTAAATCTCCTCTTATTATTTTATTATAATGCTTATTAAATATATAAGAAAGTTTTTTAGGTTTTCTTAATATTATAACACTTTTTTTGAAACTTATTATATTTAAAATTTAAATTATTAAAGAAATTTATTATTATTATATTATAATTAGGTCTTTATTTATGGATATAATGATTATATATGTTATTTTTAAGAAGATAATAATAAAATGATTTATTAAAATGGGAATAATAGGAATATGGGAAATTATAAATATTGAATTTATTGATGTGATTAGTTTTGTAATTATGGGATTTGTATTGTTTAGTATATTTTAAGGAAGTTAAACCTTTTTGGATTTGATTAAATATAATTAATATAGTGGATAAAATATATAATATTTAAGAAGGAAGAAGATATTTATTTATTTTTTTATTTTTAAAGAATAAAGATCTTGGAAGTAAGATATAATATTATAAATTAATAATATTAGATAATAATTAAGCAATTAAGAGTAGAAGTATCCTAAATTAATCATGGAGGAATTATAAGGGGATGTGATTTTGTTTATTTATATGATTTAGAATGATTTAGATGATCTATATGATCTAGATGATCTGGAATTAGATTAATTAGATTAATTAGATTATGATAATAATAGATTTTAAAGAACGAAAAGAGGAATCATTATATGATTATAAATATTTCTTATATATCTAATCATTTTTTCTATAATTATTAATCTAAGACTATTCTTTTAAATACAGTAAAAGAACTTTAAGTCTTTTTGATGAATAGAATTTATTTAATTATTTAATTTATTATTATTATTATTATTTTCAAATTAAAATATCTTAGATTAATTAATTCAATAACGGCTATACCTTTTTGAGGTAGAGGTTCATCAAATATATTTAATAAATAGCTATAATGAAGTAATAAAAAGAGATTTAATATTTATTAGATTAGTAATATAAAAGGATTTATAAATTTTTTAATTAAATATATTATCTTTATTAATAAAAAAAATTATTAAAAAAAAGGTAATAAAAGATGTTCTTATAATTCTTAAATATTATTTTCTTTTAAATAATTAAGTTATTTAATAAAATATTTGATTTAATTATTAATGATCCTAAAATCTTAAATGATTTTGATATCATATTCCTTTAGGTTTTCCTTTAATTCAATATTTCCTTTAAATTTAATATTTTTAAATATTAATTTAAATATAGTAATATAAAATATATTAATTTTTAATTTTATATTTATTGATAATTATAAATAATAATTCATTTTTAAAAAGATTTCTTTAATTAAAAAAGATCTTCATTTCTTAAGATCCAATTTCTTGTTTAATCTCTTAATCTAAATCTATAATATTTTTAAAATCAAATATTATTTCTTTTTTATAAAATTAATCTTTTAATTCTTTTTTTATTATAATATATTATTATTTATTTCTATAAAATTTTAAAATATTATTTAAACTTTATTTATAATATTATTTCCAATTTTAGAATAATTTTATTTATTAATAATTTATATTTTATATTTATTTATTATCTATATAATGCTTTTTATATTAATATTTTAATAATATCATTTATTAGAATATTATATAAAAATATAATAAATAATAAAAGTTTTACCTAATCATTTTATTTATAATTAATATAGTTTTATAAATATTATTCCAATATTTAATTTAATTATTTTATTTACTTATCAATCTAAAAATAAATTATTATAAAGAATTTCAAAATGAAAAACTTATCTTTATTTAAAATAATTTTCTTTAATAATTTATATTGATTAAAAACTTTTTTAATAAATTTAAAAGTTAAATCCTTAACTATATAGATTTCCTTAAATAATATAAAATATATATATTTTATATATTTATTAATAATAATTTATATATTATCATATTTTTCTTTAATTAATTATAAGAACCTATATGATTTATATTTGATTTCTTTAACTTTATTATAAATATTATAATTTAAAATAATCTTCTTAATTATTCCTTTGATTCTTAAAAAATTATATTTTTCCTATAATTATATAATAATTTTAAATAATTTTAAATATTTATATAGAAAATATTTATATATTTCTTATATAAATTCTTTTTATAATATTTATAATATATAGATTTTTTTATTATATGATATTATATGTTTAATAATAAAATCTTATATTGATAAAATATCTTTAATTTATAAGATTCTTTTTTAATCCTTTATTCCTATTTATATTATGATTTAGTTAAATAAATCATTAATAATATTAAAGATCTATTAGATATTTTTTAAAATATTATTTTTTCTTTTTTAACTTCTTTAACATTAAAACCTTTTAATTTATTGAAAATATTTATTTAAATATTTTCCTTTTCTTTAATATAATAAATCTTAAAATTAAAATATCTAAAATCATTTATCTATTATAATTATTTATTAATAAAAAATTTAATAATTATAAAAGATTTAAGATTATAATAATTTAAATATATTTCTAAAAGTTTAATAATTTTTAATACCTATGGTCTTCAGTTTTTTAATATTTAATAAATAATCATAAATTTTTAATTATATATTTTATATTTTAATTTTAATTCTTTAAAAATTTTAAAAAAATAAATAATTAAATATTATTTTTTATTATTTTATTTAAAATATTAATATATAATTTTTTTATTTAAACTAAATAACGTTATTATTAGATTTTTTATTATAATTTTCATTATTTTTTAAAATATTTTTTTTTATTTCTTATAATTTATTTAAAATCTTTTAAATTTTTAATATATATTATAATTATTATTAATTTTATAATTTTTTTTAAAATCCTTAATTAAAACTTTATTATAATTATAAAAATTATAGAAAATTTATATTTTTATAATAATTTCTAAAATTAATCATTCTTTAATTATAAATATTTTAGATTTTTATATTATTTTTTAATTTTTAAATAAATTAAAATATTATTTAAATATATAAAAATGCTTGTTCTAAGGAATTATTATAAAATATCCTAAATTATTTATTAAAAGATAACTAATATATTTATAAATTTAAATAATATTATTAAATATTTAAATAATTATATAATATTTTAATAATTATTTTCTATTTATTTCCTTTAATAATTTATATAAGATTAAAAATAAATTTCAAATCTAATAATACAAATTATTTATTATTATTTACTTTTTTTAAAATTTTTAATATATAATAATAAATATTTATCTTTAATCATAATCTTATTTAATCATTAATAATTATAAATATCTTTTCATAACACTTTTCTTTTTTTATTCAATTTAAATATCCTATCTTTATTCTTTTTAGATATTAAAAAAATTAGGTATTTTATTAATAATTTTAATTTTTATATAAACCCTTTTATTTCCTTATCCTGGAATATAATGTATAAAACTTTTAATTTACCCTGGTTTAATTAATAAATTTAATATAATCTTAAATATTCTCTTTTTTCCAATATAATTCTATAATTATACCAACTATATTCTAATATATCTATATCCATATCCAAATTATTTTAAAATAATTTAAGAAATATTTTTATATATTTTTTTAAATTTTAATTTATTTCTAATTATTTGGTTCTTTTATGTTAATTTATTATATTATAAAATATAGAAACATTAAATATTTTTTTATAATATTATTTATTTATAAGTCTTATAATTGTTATTTTGATTTATTTAAATTAATTTTTTTTGATATTCAGAGGCTGAATTTTCTTTTGGCTTATTCTAATAAAGTTAATTATATATTTAATTAATTCTTAGGTTATTAGTTTTAAGCCATATCTTTTCTAGAATTACATTATAATTTATGTCAATAATATTGAAAGATACTTTTTCCTTATATCCTTAAATTAAAATAAAAAGAATTATAATTTTTTTTAATTTTTTTATTATAGATAATTGTTGCGACCCAACAGGAGGAAGGTCAGGGAATAAGGACCTAGTGGGACCAAAATGACTAATTAGAGGAGGTTTCTGTGGAGGCAACAGAGACTGTGTGTCAAGGCTTATGTAATGACCTCTGGAGGTCTCTGGGGGCATTACAGAGACAAATAGAGAAGAGGTTTCTGAAGGTCTTTGTCTGAGGGATAGAGACCACTTAATGAAGGATATATAAAAAAGAAGTTTCCTATATATCTAGTTACTCTTTCATAGCTCTTTAGTTATCAATCTAAGACTATTCTTTCGAGTATAGTGAGAGGACTCTAAGCCTCTCTGACGAATAGAACCTAATTAACCATTTGACCTACTATTAATATTGTTACCTTCAAATCAAGACACCTAGATCAGCTAATCCAGCAACGACTATACCTCTCCGAGGCATAGGTTCGTCACAATAATAAGGTTTTTATTAATATTATTAATTTAATAAGATATTTTTTTTATTTAATGTAACATTTTATATTTATTAATTAATTTTAAATTAATTAACTTTATTATATATTCTAAATTAATTCATATATTAAACTTATATTCCTTCTATATTAATTCCATAATTAATTAAGATTTTTTAATTATCCCTATTAAACATATTATTTTTTTTCTTATTATTTAATAAAACTTATAATATTCTTAATAATTTTTTTATTATATTTTATTATTTATTAATTATATTTATCATTTTTTATAATAGGTTCATCAATTATTTTATTCTTTTTTAAAAGATTATAATTTTAATTTCTAAATATAATATTTTTTTTTTGAAAATGGTTAACCTTTTTTTTATATTATAATAACATTTATTTATAATATCTATTCAAAATAATATTCAAATATTGAATAATTTATTTTAAATATTCCTAAATATATTTAATTAAAGTAATTATGTTTTATTTTTCTTTATAAAATAATATATAAATAATTTTATTTATATTTTTTATAATAATATTATATAAATCTTTAATTCTATTCCTTTTTAATTACATTTTTATAATCTAGATTTTTTAATATTTTTATAATAAATAATATTGATATTCCTTATCCTTTATATATTCTTTTAATGATAGTTTTGTAGGTTTTTTTTCGATTTTATTTTCTATATATCCGAGACTGTTCCTAATTATTTTTAAATATATATCTAGGATCTTATAGGTTGCTAAAATAGTAATAATAATAATCTATTTATTTAATTAATTATATATGGTATATTGATTTTAATTCAGGAATCTAATTTTATCTTATTTTATTATTAAAATCTTATTAATTTTATATTATTTATTAATATATTTATATTTTATTAAAATATATTAAAATAATATTTTTATTTTATAATAATATAATAAAGATATTTTAATTATTAATTTATATTAAGAATTTTCTTTTTCTTTTTCTTTTACTTTCTAGATTCTAATCTATATTTCATAATGATTTTTTATAAACCTTTTAATAATCCTTATATTTCTAAAAAAGAATTGGATTTTTTAAAAAAGATATTTATTTTTTTTCTTTGGAATCTTTTATGCCTATTATATCAAAATCCCATAATTAATTCATTTAATTTATAAAGTTTTTTACCTTTATTTATTAGATAATTTTATTATAATTAAATAATAAATCTTTTAATTTTTTATTAATAATATAATTATTATGTTAATTAATTTTCTTTTTAAGATTTATAATTATTTTTTAGGTTTTTCATATTAATTTTTATAATATTCCATTTCCTGGTAATTATAATATTTAAATTTATTTAAACTTTTTTTAAATTTCTTATTATTATTAATTATATTAAGGTTTTAAGTCTTAGCAAGTTCTTTTTTTTATTATATCTTTTATATAACCTATTATTATAGAAAATTATTCTAATTATATATTTATTAATAATAATAAATTATTTTTCCTTAAAATATTTATCTTTAATCTAGGTAATTATTCTTTTATAAAGATAATTAAATTATATATTTTTAAATAATTATTCTATAATAATAAATTAATCAAATTTTATTATATAAAAAATAATTTTTCTTTTTTATTAGAAATAATAAATAATCTTTTATATTTCCTTTTTTTTAAATAATTTATTAAATATTATTTTTAAAATGTTTATATAATTTAAAAATATATTAAACATTTTTTAATTTTTTTTTTAATAATATTAAAATAATTTTATTTAAGAATTAAATAATGATAAATATCTATTATTTTTTATAATAGATTTTCCTTATAAAAAGATAAATAAAACTTTATATATATAAATTAATCCTTAATATTTAAAATTTTATTATAAATTAATAAATCTATTAATTTATATTCCTAAATAAATAAAAAAGGGGTTATTGTTTTTTCTTTTTTTAATTAAAATCTTTTACCTTTTTTTTTCTTTTTTCTTTTTATTATTACTATTATCTGGTGGTCCAGGGGATATTAAAGGTTAAAAAGGCATTAATTATTGAGGGGTTCCCAATGGGAATTTTTAGGGACTTTTCTTTTTATAACCTTTTTTAATATTAATTCCTTTTTAAATCTTTTAACCTTTATAAAAGCAACCATAATCCTTATTTATTAATCAAAAGTTTCTTTTTTCTTTTGGTTATTTTGTTTATTTTAACCTTAATTTTTCCTTAAATTTCCAATTTTAGGACTTATAATTCTATTTTAGGAAATATTATTTTATTAATAAGTTAAAATATTTCTTTTATAAATAATAGATGTTGAATAATATAAATAAATATAGATATTCTAGGTAATAATAGATTAGATTATTATAAATCATTTAGGTTTTCATATTAAAAATTTTTCTTATTTAATTTTTTTTTATTTTTTAAGTTAGGGTCTATTAACTTGTTTTATATTTAATTATAGTATTCTTTAAAAGATAATTGTTAAAAAAATATAAAGATTATTTATTTTATTTTTAAAAATTAATAAAATAAAAAAAGATTTAATTAATAATAATAATGGAATATTTTATAGATGATTTATACCATTTTTTAATCTGATATTAATATTAATTAAAAAATTATTAAAATATAATAAACCTATATCTTAAAAAAATATAATCATTATTAGATTAATTAATCTAAGATATCTTAATTTAAAAATAATAATATTAATAATAAGTTAAATAATTTAATAAGTTTTATTTATTAAAGAAGTTTAAAATCCTCTTATTATATTTAAAAGAATAATCTTAAATTAATAATTAAATATATAGGAAATGTCTATGGTTATATAATTACTCCTCTTTCCTTCTTCCTAATATCTAAGATTATCATGATCTATCTTGATTTAATTAATCTACTCCTTATAAATAAAGCTATTAAATCTAATAGATCACATATATCCTATAATTCAACTATGATTTAATTAATCTAACTAATTCTTAATCATATAATTAGATCCATTAAATCTATAAATCACATATATACCATAATTATTTTATTATTAATCCATTATATCTTACCTCTTCCAGGTTCCTAAGATAATGATCCTTTACTGATTTATAACATAAAATATAAAAATCTAAAATATTTATAATTAAGGAATAATTAATCATAAAAATTATTATAAAAATATAAATGTTTTATAATTTTTATAATTATAATAAAATCTTAATTAAAAATTTTAAAAAAATTGTAAAATTAATAATGATTATAATATATATTAAAAATTTAAATTTTTTTAAATAAATATAAAAAATAAAAAAAATATTCTAAAAAAAAAAGAATTATAATAAAAGATCTAATAATAAAATTATTTAATCTAAATAAAAAGAAATAATTATATATTAATATTTTAAATAAAATAATAAAAATAATACTTAATTATTTATTTTTTTAA
Source organism: Hypoxylon trugodes (assembly GCF_022578975.1). Taxonomy (NCBI): domain Eukaryota; kingdom Fungi; phylum Ascomycota; class Sordariomycetes; order Xylariales; family Hypoxylaceae; genus Hypoxylon; species Hypoxylon trugodes. Next base: position 406,656 of record NW_026250019.1, on the reverse strand, counting down.
AATATTTAAAAAATTAAAAATAAAATATAAAATATATAATTAAAAATTTATTAAATATTAAAGGAATACAAATTATTAATTTTTTAGAAATTTATTTAGATTATTATAATCTTAAAGTTTTTATAATTATAATAAATAAATAATCTTATATATTTTAATTTTAAAATCTATTATATTAAAAAAAAGCAAAATATTTAAATAAATATTTTTAATAAATTAAAAGATCTTAATATTAAAGAAATTAAAGAAAAAAATATTTTAAGAAATACTCAATGAATCCCTAATATTATTAATAATCTATTTAATTAAATTATAATATAAATTGGAATAAAAAATCAAACAAAAACCGTTATAAATTAAGGGTATTTTATTAATATAAAATTTTATTATTAAAAATGTAATATTATATAATAAAAAAATTTATATATTATTAACATTATAATAAGAATTTATATAAATATTTAAAAATCTTTAAAATTATTATATAATTATAGGAAAAATATAATATTTTCGAAATTAAAGAAATGATTAAAAATTTTATTTTAAATTATAATATTTATAATAAGGTTAAAGAAATTAAATATAAATTATAGAATATTATTATATAAGATTTTATTATTAAATTACTCAAATTATAATATTTAATAATTCAAAAAAATATAATAATATATAAATTATTATTGATAAATTTATAAAATATAAATATTTTTATTATTTAAAGAAACCTATATAATTAAAAATTTAGTTTTTAAATTTATTAAAAAAGATTATTTTAAATAAAAATAAATTGTTTATCCTAAAATTTTAGGTTGATCTAATAAAAAGATTAAGAATTAAATAAAAATTTGTTATAATAATTTATCTTTAAATTAATAAATAAATAAAATAATTAAACCAAATCTTAAAATAATATCTATAAAATTATATCAATTATAAATAAAATAATTAAATAGAATTCCTATTATTTATTATATTTTTATATAATATTTTAATAAATAATATTATAAAAATATTATTATAAAAAACATTATATAAATAATAAATAAATATAAAGTATAAACCTCTAAATAATATAATAACCTTAGAATTAAAAATAATATTACCTAAAATAAAAACATTTACCATTAAAATCTTCATATCATAAGTTAAATTTAAATAATAATATATTATAATAAAAAAAGAATTAAAACATTAATTTTATAAAATAAATAATATTTAATATTAAAAATATTATAAATTTATATTACAAAATCAAATAAAAATTAAGATCCTTTTAAATTAAATTTTTTTTAAAAAATAAATTATTATTTATAATTATTAATAAATATAACATTAAAAATTAAAATATTTTATATTATTATATTTAAATTAATATTAAAAAAATATTAAATTAAAAAAAGATGTTAAAATAGAAAAGGATCTAGAAGAATATAATATTAAGCTTATTTAAGATTTTAGAATTAAGAAGGATTAAACCAAATATTTTATTAAATAGTTGGATTATTTAGAAAAAAATATCTGGGAATTATAGGAATATTTTATAAATAAAAAAAATTTAAAAATTAATTAAAGATTTTTATTATTAAAATTTCAATTAATTAAGATCTATATAATAATAATTGATAATAATATTAGATTAAGGATAAAATTTATTTCAAAAAAGGAAAAAAAACGATTAAAAAAGAATTAATAAAAAATTATTATATTTTAAATTTCTTTTAGGTTTTTTTGTTTTTTTCTTTATTAATTTCTTTCTTTAATTAAAAAATTTTAATGATTTTATCTTTTATTATATTTTTTGCTAATAAGAGTATTTAATTATATAATTATATAATTGTATTAAAATATTATCGTTTTTTTATCTTTTCTTTTTAATTATACAGGAAGTCTTTAATATCCTTTCTTAAGGATTTTTTTTTAATTAGAAATGTATTTTCAGTTTTATAACATTCCTAGTAAAGATAAATTACACTTTTTATAAAAATAATCCAACGAATTTATAATAATGATGTTATAATTTAATTATAATTGATAAATTTAAATAAATAATAATTTTTTTTAAAATGAATATAATTTAAATATAATATTTAATGATTATTAAATTCCTTAATAATTAAAATATGTTTATTTCTGGATTCCTATTGATTTAAATATTTTTATTTCTATAATAAATCTTTAATAATATAATTTAATATTATAATATTTAAAAGATATAATATTTATGGATTAAGGGATATTCATTTATTTTATTTTTAAGGATAAAGATCTTAAAAATAAGATATAATATTATAAATAATCATTAAAGATTTAAAAAATTTATTAAATTTACTTATATAAAAAAACCAAATCTACCAAATCACCTAATCTATATCCAAACAAAAAAAATCCATAATTAAACAAATAAATCACCCAGATCATAATAATATCAAACTTTAAAAAAAATAATTATATAAACTATAAACACTTCTTATATATTTAATTACTTTTTTATAACTTTTTATTTATTAATTTAAAATTATTTTTTAAATATAATAAAATTTTTTTAAACTTTTTTAATAAACAGAATATATTTAATTATTTAACCTACTATTAATACTATTACCTTCAAATTAAAATACCTTAGATTAATCAATCCAACAACGACTATACCTCCCCAAGGCATAGGTTCATCACAGATTCTTGTTTGGTTAAAAAAATATCTTTAACCTTATAATATTCCTATTAAAAATAAATATATTCTTTATAAAGATAATCTAATAAATTGATAATAATAATATTATAATTTAATCATTATTAATAAATATAATAATTATAATTAATAAAATCAAATAAATAATAATAAGGATTTTTAAAATAAATATAATTTAAATAAAATATTTAATAATTATTAAGTTCATTATTAATCAAGATATATTTATCTCTAAATTTTTATTAATTTAAATGTTTTCACTTTTATAATAAACCTTTAATAATATAATTTAACATTATAATATTTAAAAGATATAATATTTATAAATTAAGAAATGTTCACTTATTTTATCTTTAAGAATAAAGATCCTGGAAATGGGATATAATATTATTAATTAATTAATAAAGAACCATTTAAAGACTTAAAAAAAGTGAAAATATTACAGCCAATTATGGATAATAATGTTATAAACCTGTTAAGAAGCAACTATTTAAAGATTTTAAAAAGTAGAAATATTACAATTAATCATGGATAGTTATTAAAGATTTAAAGAATTTATTTAATTTATTTATATAAGATAATTAAATTTACTAAATCATTTAAATTTATAATTAAATATATAAATCTACCAGATTATTTAAATTTATGATTAAATATATAAATCTATTAGATTATAATAATTTCATAAAAGAAAAAGGAATGGATTATATAATTATAAACATTTCTTATGTATTTAGAATTTTTTTTTCATAATTTTTTAATTATTAATTTAAAACTATTCTTTATATAATAATAAAAGGATTTCAAGCTTTTTTAATAAATAAAATATATTTAATTATTTAACCTGTTATTAATATTGCTATTTTTGAATTAAGATACTTTAGATTAGTTAATCCAGTAATTATTATACCTCCTTAAGGTATAGGTTCGTCACATTCATATGTAAAATATATAAAAATAATAAGATAAATTATATAACAAATATAATTTAAGATAAGATTTTTATAGGTTTTAATTTTAATTATATAATAGATATAAATAATACTATAAATTATTTATATTTAAAAGAGATAGAATTTCTTTTTTTAAATATGGAATATTAATTTTATTTCTTTTAGGTTATTAATAAAAAAAAGGTTAAAAATATTATATTAAATAAAGTTTATTATATTTAGATAAGTAAGGAATTAAAGTTTTATTAATTTTTTTATATATTTTTTAATTTATTATGTAATGTAAATTAAGATAAATAAAATAAATAGTGTATACCATATTAAAAAAGATATAAAATGGAATATAATATATATATATTTAATTTTAATATGGAGTTATAAGTATGGGATATTATGTAGAAAGTATATATAGTATTAAAGGAGGTAAAAATGAAAGAATTAGGTTTGGAAGAAGAATTAAGTTCCGGTAAAGGTAAGAAACCTATTATAAAAAAATGGAAATATATATTTATATTTATATTTTAATAAGTTATAAAATTTATAAAAAAGATAATAAAAATAATATATTAATATTAAAGATATAAGATATATTTATTATAATCTTTATTATAAAAAAGGTATAGTTATTGTTGGATTAATTAATCTAGGGTGTTTCAATTTAAAGGTAATAATATTAATAATAGGTTAGATAATTGGATAAGTTTTGTTTATTAAAAAAGCCTGGAATTTTTTTATTATGTTCTAAAAGAATAATTTTAAATTAATAATTAAAGAATTATGGGAAAAATGATTAAATATATAGGAGATTTTGGTAGTTTATATAGATATTCCTTTTTCTTTTCTTTATATTAGATGTATTAGATATATTTTTTGTATTGGATATATTATTAGTTGATATATTTAAGTACTTAAGGTTATATTATTATTGATTATTTTAGACTTTATTTATTCTTTAAAAATAGATGTAGGGTTCCTAGGTTGTAATATTATTATTTTTTAAAAAAATCTTTATTTTAAAAATTCTTTTTGATAGATTTTTTTCCCCTTATTTTAATTAATATATATATTTTTTATTTTGAAATTAATTATGTATTTTTATCTAAATTAATGTGATGAATATGAAGTTTATGTTAATTATATAGAAAGATATAGATTTTTCATTTTATTATATAATAATTATATTAATTGTAAGGAAGATAATTTAATGATATATGTTGTAATTATTATTATTATTATTAATATAAGTAATATGATATTATTAAAATAAATTTTTTTAAATGGGTTTTTATAATCTGAAAGTACTTGAAAAAAAAATGTTAAAATATTAAAGATAATTTAATTTATCTTTAAAAGGATTTTTATTTGAAGATTTTAATAAAAATAAATAAATTATAACAATTATATTAATAAAAAAATCTTCTTAAATATTATAATCTTTAATTATTATAATAGGATATAAAATTAAATAATATTAAGAAAAAAAATTATTTAATAAAAAAATAAAAATTGGTGGGAAAATAGTAATATATTATTAAAATATAAATCCATATTATTTTTTATAAATAATCTCTTTTGTAACTTTTTTCTTAAAGGTTTAAATTTTAATATATTATTAATAATTAATTAAAATTTTGGTAATAAAAATCCTTAATTAATTTTTAGATTTTCTTATTTATAAAATATTTAATTTGATTATTAATAATCTTAAAATCTTAAATGATTTTGATATTATATTCTTTTAGGTTTTTTTTTAATTTGAAATTTTTTGGTATTAATTTGAATATAATAATATAAAATATATTAGTTTTTAATTTTATATTTATTTTTGAAAGGATTCATTTAATCAAAAAAGATTTTAATTCTTTAAAATCCAATTCCTTACTTAATTTTTTAATTTAAATTTATAATGGTTTTAATATTAAATATTATTTATTTTATAAGAAATAAATTTTATTTTCTTGTTATAAAATTGTTTTTTTAATTTTTTTTATTATAATATATTATTATTTATTTTTATAAAAATTTGAAATATTATTTAAATTTAATTTATAATATTAAGATTTTAATAATAAACATTTCTACTTTAAATGATATTATTTCTAATTCTGGAATTATTAAATTTCCCGAAGGTTTATATTTTATATTTATCTATTATCTATACAGTATTTCTTATGTAAAAATATAATAAATGATAAAAGTTTTATTTAATTATTTTATTTATAATTAATATAATTTTATAGATATTATTTTAATATCTAATTTAATTATTCTATTTATTTATTAATTTGAAAATAAATTGTTATAAAAAATTTTTGTTTGATTTTCAATTTTTTTATTAAATTAATTTAGAATTTTAAAATATAATTCCTTTTAATAATCTATATTTATTAGCAACTTTTTTAATAAATTTAAAAATTAAATCTTTAATTATATAGTTTTTTTGAATAATGTAAAATATTTATATTTTATAAATTCATTAATAATAATTTATATATTATTATATTCTTCTTTAATTATTAGATATTATAATTTAAATAATTCAACAATAAAATCCTATATAATAATATCCTATAATTTATTTGGGATTTTAATTAATTATAGGAACCTATATGGTTTATATTTAGCTTTCTTAATTTTATTATAGATATTATAATTCAAAATAACTTCTTTAATTATTACTTTAATTCGTAAGAAATTATATTTTTTTTTATAATTATATAATAATCTTAAAGATTCTTAAATATTTATATAAAAGATATTTATATATCTTTTATACAAATTCTTTTTATAATATTAATAATATATAGATTTTTTATTATATAATATTATATCCTTAATAATAAAATCCTATATTAATAATATATCCTTAATTTATAAAGTTTTTTTTAATCCTTTATTTTTATTTATATTATAATTTAATTAAATAAATTATTACTAATATTAGGGATTTATTGGATATCTTTTAGAATATTATTTTCTCTTTTTTGACTTTTTTAATATTAAAACTTTCTAATTTATTAAAAACATTTATTTAAATATTTTTTTTAATACAGTAGATTTTAAAATTAAAATATATAAAATTATTTATCTATTATAATTATCTACTATTAAAAAGCTTAATAATTATAAGGAACTTAAGATTACAATGGTTTAAATAAATTTCCAATGGTTCAATAATCCTTAATATTTATGGTCTTTATTCTTTTGATGTTTAATAAATTATTATAAATTGTTAATTATATATTTTATATCTTAATTTTATTTTTTTAAATATTTTGAAAAAATAAATAATCAAATACTATTTTCGATTATCTTTTAGTTACTTTTATTATTATTTTTATTTAGGTTGGATAACTTTATTATTAAATCTTTTATTGTAATCTCCTTTTATTTTTTTTATATATATTTAAAATCTTTTGGATTTTTGATATATATTATAGTTATTATTAATTCCATAATTTTCTTAAAATCCTTAATTAGGATTTTATAATTATAAAAATTATAAAAGGTTTATATTTTTATAATAATTTTTTAAAATTAATCATTCTTTAATTATAAATATTTTAAATTTTTAGATAAAGAAATTATTTTTATCTAGGTTTACAAAAAACTTAACTTTTTTTAAGACTTTAAATATTTTATATATATCCTTTTTATGTTATTTTTTAATTTTTAAATAAATTAGAATATTATTTAAGTATATAAAGATGCTTGTTCTAAAGAATTATTATAGAATATCTTATATTATTTATTAAAAAATAAGTAATATATTCATAAATCTAAATAATATTACCAAATATTTAAAATAATTATTTTTATTTTTATTTTTTAATAATTTATATAAGATTAAAAATAAATTTTTAAATCTAATAATATAAATTATTTATTATTACCTATTTTTTTAGGTTTTTAATATATAATAAAAGATATTCATTTTTAATTATAATCTTATTTAATTATTAATAATTATAAGTATCTTTTTATATTATTTCTTTTTTTATTTAATTTAAATATTTTATCTTTAGTTTTTTTGGATATTAAAAAAATTAAATATTCTATTAATAATTCTAATTTTTATATAAATGTTTTTATTTTTTTATTATTTTAAAATATAATATATAAAGCCTATAATTTACCTTAATTTAATTAATCGATTTAATATAATCTTATAATTATATTAATTATATTCTGATATATCTATATTTATATTTAGATTATCTTAGAATAACTTAAGAAATATTTTTATATATTTTTCTTTAATTTTAATTTAATTTTAATTATTTAATTTTTTTATATTTATTTATTATATTATAAGGTATAAAAATATAGAATGTTCCTTTATAATATTATCTATTTATAATTCCTATAATTATTATTTTAATTTATTTAAATTAGTCTTTTTCCAATGTTTGAAAGCTGAAGTTTCTTTTAACTTATTTTAATAAGGTTAATTGTGTATCTAATTGATTTTTAGGTTGTTAATTCTAAGCTATATCTTTCCTAGAATTATATTATAATTTATGTTAATAATATCAAAGCATATTATTTCTTTATATTCCTAAATTGAAATAAAAAGAACTATAGTTTCTTTTTTGATTTTTCCTTTATTATAAATAATGAGGTTTTTATTAATATTATTAATTTAATATAATATTTTATATTTATTAATTAATTTTAAATTAATTAAGTTTATTATATATCCTAAGTTAATTAATATATTAAATTTATATTCTTTTTATATTAATTCTATAATTAATTGAGATTCCTTGATTATTCTTATTAAATATATTGTCTTATCTTTATTATTTAATAAAACCTATAATGTTTTTAATGATGTTTTTATTATATTCTATTATTTATTAATTATATTTATTATTTTTTTTAATAGATTTATTAATTATTTTATTTTTTTAAAAGAGTTATCATTTTGTTTTGTAGATGTTGTATATTTATTTGAGATTGGTTGATTTTTTCTTTATATTATGATAATATTTATTTATAATAGTATTTAAATATTGGATAATTTATCTTGAATATTTTTTAATATATTTAATTAAGGTGATTTTTCCTTATTTTCTTTTATAAAATAATATATAGATGATTTTATTTATGTTTTTATAACAATAATATGTAAATTTTCAGTTTTATTTCTTTCTAATTATTTCTTTATAATTAAGATCTTTAAATATTTGTCTGGTAAATGGTATTAATATTCTTTATTTTTTAAATATCTTGGCGATGGCTTTTTAGGCTTTTCTTTAATTTTATTTTTTATATTTTTAAGTTTGGTATTAAATTGATTTCGAATTATATTTCTTATCTTCTAAATTATTAAAATAATATTAATAATAATTTATTTATTTATTTAATTATATATAATATATTAATTTTAATTTAGGAATCTAATTTTATATTTTTTTATTGTTAAAATTTTATTGATTTTATATTATTTATTAAAATATATTAAAATGTTATAAATTAGTAAGGGACGATCATCTTGAAAGCCTAAAAGAAGTGGGGTGTAATGAATTAGTAGTGGAACTATGGTATATGTGTGATTTATACATTTAATGGATTTAGTTATGTAATTAAGGATTAGTTAGATTAATTAAATCATAGCTAAATTATAAGATATATATGATTTATTAAATTTAATAGGATTTATCTATAAGGAGTAGATTAATTAAATTAAGTTATATTATGATGGTAATAGATTTTAAGGAAGGGAAAAAGGAATAATTATATAATTATAAACATTTTTTATATATTTAATTACTTTTTTTATAATTATTAATTTAACATTATTTTTTTTGAATATAATAAGAGGACTTTAAGTTTTTTTAATGAATAAAACTTATTTAATTATTTGATTTATTATTATTACTATTATTTTAAAATTAAGATATCTTAGATTAATTAATTTAGTAATAATTATATCTCTTTGAGGTATAGATTTATTATATTTTAATATTTTTTTAATTAATATTAATATTAGGTTAAGAAGTGGTATAAATCATTTTTAAGATATTCTATTATTATTGTTAATTAAATCCTTTCTTATTTTATTAATTTTTGAAAATAGGATAGAAAACTTTTATATTTTTTAAAAGTTATTTTTTAAAGAATATTATAATTAGATATGGAATAAGCTGATAGACCCTGACCTGGAGAGTAAGGAAAAGTTAAATGAAAAGGAATTTCAGAACGAGGATTTAGGTGATTTATAACGATTTAGAATATTTATATTTATTTATATTATTTAGGATTTATTATTTATAAAAAAATATTTTAATTTATTAATAAGATGATACCTTTTAAAACATGCTTGTAGATTCCAAAGTTAGAAACTTAAAAAGAAATAAGGATTAAGATAAAAGAGGATGATTAAGAAGAAGAGATTTTTGATTAATAGATAAGGGTTATAATTATTTTCATAGAAGTTAAGAGACTTAAAAGGAAATTAATATTGAAGGAGGTTAGAAAAGGGAAAGTTTCTGAGGGATTTTTATTGGGAACTTTTTAGTAGTTAATATCTCCTTAATCTTCAATATCTTCTGGACTACTAAACGACAGTGATGATGGGGATAATGGGGATAAGAAGGAAAAAGGAGGTAGAGGATTCCAATTAAAGAGGGAAAGAATGATAACCTTTTTTCCATTTATTAAGGGATATAAACCAATAGATTTATTAACCTATGATGGAATTTTAGATGTTAAAGATTAGCTTATATATATAAACTTTATTTATTTTTTTATAAAGAAAATTTATTATAAGAAGAATAATAGATGTTTGTTATTATTTAGTTTTTAAATAAAATTATTTTTATATAATTTTAATTTATTTTAAAGAATTATTTTAATATTATTGAAAAAAAAGTTAGAGGAATCTTAGTATATTTTTAATTTATACAAGTATTTTAAAAATAAAATAAGAATAATATTTGATAAATTATTTAAAAAAGAAAAAATATAGAAGGTTATTTGTTATTTCTAATAGAAGAAAAGGGTTACCTTTTATATGATAAAATTTAAATAATTTATTATTATAAGATAATTATTTAAAAATATATAATTTAATTATTTATATAAAAGAATAATTATTTAGGTAAAGAATAAATTTTTTAAAGGAAAATAATTTATTATTATTAATAAATATATAATTAAAGTAATTCTTTCAAATAATAGATTATATAAAAGATATAATAAAAAAAGAGAGGTTTTAAGATAATAAAGAATTAAAAAAAAAGAAATTAATTAAGATTTAAAATCTTAATATAATTAATAATAATAAAAAATCCAAAAAAAATTTAAATAAAATTAAATATTATAATTATTAGAAAATAAGATATTATAAAAACTAATATAAAAAAGCTAAAAAATAATTATAGATCCTAGAAAGAAAATTAATGAATATAATAATTATATCATTAAGATTATTAATGAAGAATTAAAAGATCCATTATTTAATTATAATAAAGTTATTTAGTAAATGGAAATAAAGAATTTTATTAATTAAATAACTTAATTATGGGATTTTGATGTAATAAATAAAAAGATTTCAAGGAAGAAGAAATAAATATCTTTTTTAAAGAATTTAATTCTTTTTTAAAAATATAAGGATTATTGGGAGATCTATAGAAATTATTGGAAGATATAGATTGGGATTCAGAAGATGAAGTAAAAGGAAAAATAATGTTTTTAATATAAATTAATGATTAAAATATTTCTATTATATTATTATAGAATAAAAATATTATTTTGATATATTTTAATAAAATATAGGTATATTAATAAGTGGTATAAGATTAATAAGATATTAATAATAAAGAAAGATAAAATTAATATATTATATATAATTAATTAAATAAATGCATTATTGTTATTATTATTTTAATAATTTATAGGATTTTAGATATATATTTAAAAATAATTAAGAATAATTTTGGAAATATAAGAGATAAAATTGAAAAAAAATTTATGGAACTATTATTAAAAGAATGTTTAAAGGATAAAAAATATTAATATTATTTATTATAAAGATATAATTAAAAAGGAATAGAATTAAAGATTTATATGATATTATTAAAAGAATATAAATAAAGTTATTTATATACTATTTTATAAAAAATAAAATATAATTATTTTAATTAAATATATTTGAAAATATTTAAAATAAAATATTTAATATTTAAATGTCATTTTAGATAGATATTACAAATAAATATTATAATAATATTAAAAAAAGATTAATCATTTTTAAAGCAAAATATTACATTTAGAAAATAAAATTATAATCTTTTAAAAAAGAATAAAATAATTGATAAATTTGTCATAAAGAATGATAAATATAATTAATAAATAATAAAATATAATAGAAAAGTTGTTAAGAATATTATAAACTTTATTAAATAATAAGAAAAAGATAGTATATTTAATAGGAATAATTAAGGAATTTTAATTAATTATAAAATTAATATAGAAGGAATATAGATTTAATATATTAATCAATTTAAGATATATAATAAATTTAATTAATTTAAAATTAATTAATAAATATAAAATATTATATTAAATAAAAAAGATGATTTACTAAATTAATAATATTAATAAAAGCCATATTACCTATAATAAAAAAAGTTAAAAGAGAAATTATAGTTTTTTTTATTTCAATTTAAGGATATAAAGAAGAAATATCTTTTAATATTATTGATATAAACTATAATATAGTTCTGGAAAAAATATAATTTAAAGTTGATAATCCAAAAATCAATTAAATATATGGTTGACTTTGTTTGGATAAATTAAAAAAAAATTTAGCTTTTAAATATTGAAAAAAGGTTAATTTAAATAAATTAAAATAACAATTATAGGAATTACAAATAAACAATATTATAAAGAAATATTTTATATCTTTATACCTTATAATATAATAAATAAATATAAAAGAATCAAACAACCAAAAATAAATTTAAATTAAAAAAAAATATACAAAAATATTTCCTAAATTATTTCAGGATAATCCAGATATGGATACAGATATGTCAGAATATAATTAATATAATTATAAGATTATATTAAAGGAAGAAAAATATCCAAGATTATACCAAGTCCATCAATTAAATTAAGGTAAATTAAAAACTTTATATATTATATTTTAAAATAAAAAGATAAAAAAATTTATATAAAAATTAAAATTATTAATAAAATATTCAATTTTTTTAATATCTAAAAAAAAAATAAAGATAAGATACCCAAACTAAATAAAGAAAAAGAAGTGATATGGAAGGATGTTTATGATTATTGATAATTGAATGAAATTAAAATTAAAAATAGATATCTATGACTATACATTAAAAATCTAAAAAAAGAAATAAATAATGATAAATAATTTATATTATTAAATTTAAAATTTATTTTTAACTTTATATAAATTGTTAAAAAAGATAAATAAAAAATAATTATCAGAACATCATATAGTCATTTTAAATATTTGATAATATTATTTAAATTTACAAATATATTAGTTATTTTTTAATAAATAATCTAAGATGTTTTATAATAATTCTTTAAAAAGAATATTTTTATATATTTAAATGATATTTTAATTCATTTAAAAGCTAAAAAATAATATAAAAAAGATATATATAAAATATTTAAAACCCTAAGAGAAATTAAACTTCTTATAGGCCTAAATAAAAATGACTTCTTTATTTAAAAATTTAATTATTTTAAATACATAATCTTTCCAGAAAAAATCAAGATATAAAAATCCAAAATATTTACAATTAAAAAATGATTAATTCCAGAAACCATCATAGAAATACAAACTTTCCACAGTTTCTATAATTATAATAGAACCTTAATTAAGGATTTTAAATAAATAGAAAAAATAGAAAAAACATTCCAAAAAATAAAAAAATTTATAACAAACGATTCAATAATAAAACTGCCTAACCCAAATAAAAAAAACAATTACATACCGATATTTTAAATGGAATAATAAGAGCAATATAGGAACAATTAATATTTAATCATCTATTTTTCCAAGATCTTTAAGAAATTAAAATTGAGATATAAAATATATAACCAAGAATTTATAATCATTTATCAAATATTAAAGGAATAGAAATTATAAATATTAAAAATTATTAAACCTTTAGAAATATATTTAGACCATTATAATCTTAAATCCCTTATAATTATTAAAGTTCTTAATAATAGATAATCATAATAGATAATCATAATAGATAATCATAATAGATAATCATAATAGATAATCATAATAGATGAATAATTTTATATATTTTAATTTCAAAATCCATTATATTAAGGAAAAAAAGAATATTTAAGTAAATATTTTTGATAAATTAGAAAACCTTAATACTAAGGAAGTTAAAAAGAAGAAAATTAATATTATTGGTGGTTTATTTGACTAAATTATAATATGAATGGGAATAAAGGATTAAGAAAAAAACCCTATAAATTAAAGATATTTTATTAGTATAGGATTTTATTATTAAAGACATAATATTATATAATAAGAAAATCTATATATTATTAATATCATAAGAGGAGTTTATATAAAAAATATATGAATATCTTTTATATAGATATTTAGGAATATTTAAAATTATTATATAATTATAAAAAAAGTATGATTTCTTAGGAATCAAAGAAATAATTAAAAAGATTATTTTGGACTATAATATCTATAATAAAGTTAAAAGAATTAGATATAAACCATATGGATTTTTATAATTAATTAAGGTTCTAAATAAATTATAAAATATTATTGTATAAAACTTCATCATTAAGTTACCTAAATTATAAAAATTTAATAATCAAAAAAAATATAATAATATATAAGTTATTATTAATAAATTTATAAAATATAAATATTTTATATTATTTAAAAAAAACCTATATAACCAAAGATTTAATTTTTAAATTTATTAAAAAAAGTTTAATAAATATAGATTATTAAAGAAGATTATTTTAAATAAAAATAAATTCTTTATTTTAAAATTCTAGATTAACTTAATAAAAAAGTTAAGAATTAAATAATTTTTTATAATAATTTATCCCCAAATTAGTGGATAAATAAAACAACTAGATTAAATATTAAAATAATATTTACAAAATTATATTAATTATAAATAAAATAATTAAATAGAATTCTTACCACTTATTATATCTTTATATAATATTTTAATAAATGATATTATCAGGATGTTATCATAAAAAACATTATATAAATAATAAATAAATATAGAATAGAAATAATTAATAAATAAAATTATCCCAAAATTAAAAACAATATCACCTAAAATAAAAACATTTATTATTAAGATTTTAACATTACAAACCAAATTTAAACAACATTTTAAATTTTTATAAAAATAAATAATAACATATTATAATAAAAAAAGAATTAAAAGATTACTTTTATAGAAAAGAAATAAAATCTATCTTTTACAAAATAAATAATATTTAATTTTAAAGATATTATAAATTTAAATCAAAAAACCAAATAAAAAATTGAATTTTAAAAAGTTAAAATCCTTCTTAATTAAAGAAATCCTTTCAGAAATAAACTATTGTTTATAATTACCAACAAATATAAAACTAAAAACCAATATATTTTATATCACTATGCTTAAACCAGCATCTAAAAATACCAAACTAAAAAAAGATGTTAAATTAGAGAAAAACCTAGAAAAATATAACGTCAAAAATATTCAAGATTCTAAAATTATTGACAATCAAATTAAATACTTTATTAAATAATTCAATTATTTAAAAAAAAATATTTAAGAACTATAAAAATACCTTATAAATAAAAAAAATCTAAAAATTAATTAAAGATTTTTACCACCAAAATCCTAACTAACTAAAATCCATATAACTACAATCAATAACGACATCAAACCAAAATCAAAATTTACCCCCAAAAAAGAAAAAAAAAACCCAAAAAAAATTAATAAAAAATTATTATATCTTTAACTCCTTTTAGATTTCCTCCTCCTCCTCTTCTCTATCTAATTATTCCTCATATTAAAGAATATCAAAAACCTTATTCTTTACAACATCCTCTTAACAACAAAAACACTAAAAATAACTAACCCTTTCCAAAATATCTCTTTAATATTTTAATATCTCCTCCTAACAATCATTAATCTTAACTTAAAAAACAAAAAACTCATCCTCCATAACATAACATTTCTTTTCTAACCAATTAAATTTAATATTTAAATCATTAAAGTTATTCATAAGAAAAATATTACAACAAAAACATTACTTATAGATATAATAATTACATAAATCATCTCCTAAAAAAAATTTACAAAGTAACTTACCTAAATAAATACAATTTAAATAAAAAAATCCAAAAAATCTATAACATTCAATATTTATAGCACAATTTTTATAAATTTCCCTTGAACTTAACCATTTTCTAAACTAAATTTTAACAACATAATTCAACATAATAATTTAAGAAAATGCGATATCAAATAAAAAAAAAAGAATACTCACCTATTTTTATCTTTTAAAAACAAAAAGATCCTGAAGAAAAGATATAATATCACAAACTAATAAAAAATAATCATCCCAAAAACCTAAAAAAATAAAACACAATAAACCAATAATAGAATCATAATATATATATAATCTATAAATCTAATAAATCTAATCATATAATTAAAGATTAATTAAATCAATTAGATCATAACTAAATCACAAAACATATATAATCTATTAAATCTAATAAGATCTATTTATAAAATAAATTAATTAAATTAAATTAAATCACAATAATAACAGATTCTAAAAAAAAAAAAAAAGAATAATTATATAATTATAAACATTTCCTACATATTTAATCACTCTTTCCATAATTATCAATCTAAAATTATTCTTTTAAATATAATAAAAAAACTCCAAGCCTCTCTAACAAATAGAACTTACCTAATCACTTAACCTATTACTACTACTATTACCTTCAAATCAAGACACCCCAGATTAGTCAATCCAACAACAACTATACCTCTTTAAGGCATAGGTTCGTCACATAAAATAATATTTTTATTTAATAATAATAAAATAATAATATTTTAATTATTATTTTATATTAAGAATATTATTTTATTTTCTATATTTTCTTTTTGTTTCTGATTTATTTCTTTCAAAGATTTATATATTTCCAAAAAAAAATTTTTCCTTTAAATTCCCTTATTTTTATTATATTTTTTATATAATTCATTATTATAAAAGATTATTATAATTATATATTTATTAATAATAATAGGTTATTTTTTTAAAAAAAATTCTTTTTTATTTAAATAATTATTTTTTTATAAAGATAATTAAATTATATGTTCTTAAATAATTATCTTATAATAGTTAATTATTTAAATTTTATTATATAAAGAATAATTCTTTTTTTTATTAAAGATAATAAATAGTTTTTTATGTTTCTTTTTTTTTGAATAATTTGTTAAATATTATTTATATTTTATTTTTAAAATGTTCATATAATTTGAAAATATATTAAGATTTTTTTAATTTTTTCTTGATAATATTAAAATGATTTTTCAAAATAAATAAAATTTTATATATATAAATTAATCTTTAATACTTAAAATTCCATTATAAATTAATAAATCCATTGACTTATATTCCTTAATAAATAAAAAAGGATTATTATTTTTTTTCTTTTTAATTAAGATTTTTTATTTCTTTTTTCCTTTTTATTTTTATTATCCTTATCATTATTATTATTTAATGATTTTGGAGGTATTAAAGATTAAAGGGAAATTAATTATTAAAATATTCCTTCAAGCATCTTTCCTTATTTGACTTTTCTTAATTTTAATTCTTTTCAAAATTTCTTAATTTATTTATAAGTAATAATGGCCTTTATTTATTAATTAAAAAAAATTTTTCTTTCCCTTAATTATCTTTTTTTATTTTAACTTTAATTTCCTTCTAAATTTCTGATTTTAGAACCTATAAGTATATTTTAAAAAACATCATTTTATTAATAAATTAAAATATTTTCTTTATAAATGATAAATCTTAAATGATATAAATAAGTATAAATATCTTAGATAATAATAGACTAAGTTATTATAAATTACCTAAATCCTTATTTTAAAATTCTTCTTTATTTAACTCTTCTTTATTTTCCAGGTTAAGATCTATTAATTTATTTTATATCTAATTATAATATCCCTTAAATAATAATTTCTAAAAAATATAAAAATTTTCTATTTTATTTTTAAAGATTAATGAAATAATTTTTTTTAATTAATAATAATAATAATGGAGTATCTTATAAATAATTTATATTATTTCTTAATTTAATATTAATATTAATTAAAAATCATCAAAATATAACAAATCTATATCCTAAAGAGATATAATTATTATTAAATTAATTAATCTAGGGTATCTTAATTTGAAAATAATAATATTAATAATAGAGCAGGTAATTAAATAAGTTTTATTTATTAAAAAGGCTTAAAATCGTTTTATTATATTTTAAAAAAATAATCTTAGATTAATAATTAAAGAATTATAAAAAAAGTGATTGGTTCCTGGGTTGTGACAAAAATATTTAATAAAAATATTTCAGATATTTTATTTATATTTAAATTTATAATGATTTAATCTTTTATATTATTTTTAAAGAGGAATTTATTTTAAATAAATATACTTATATAATTAATTAAGGTTAGGATTAAGGTTAAGCACCCTTAGCTTTTATGGCTTAATAAATGGTTTAAAAAGACTTATGGAAATATATATAAAAATTTTATAAAAATATAATTAGAATTAAAATGTATAAAAATACTCCTTATATTTTTAAATAATTTCTTTTAAAGGATTAAAAAAATCTTTAAAAATTTTATATATAGTATATTATTATATATTTTAAAAAGAATAATAAAAAATATTATTTATTAAAATTAAAATCCTCTTTTATTACTTCTATAAATTAATTTAATAATCTATTATTATCTTTTGTATTATTTTTAATAAATAAAGGAATTATAATATATATAAATGTATAATTTTCTTAAGCATCTTTAATTAATTCTTAAATTATTTTATGAATTTTTATTAAATATATATATATATAAGGTTTTATATAATAAAATAGATTTTCTTTAATATTTATTAATCATAAAGAAATTATTTATAATATTTTAATATATCTTTATTATTAAAAGATATATTATTTAAAATAACATATTTCTTATTATTATTTAAGAAAGATGTATTTCAATAATTATTTATATAATAATAATCTTTTAGAAATCATATTTATATAATTTTAAAAAAGCATATATTATCATATATATAGGGATTAAGGTCATTTTAATATAATAAATTAATACTTAGTATTAATATAAACGATCATATTATTATAATAAAAAATCAAATTTTAAGATAATTTTATATTAATTTTATAAAAAAAATGTTCTTATTTTTTAATTTAAATGGTTTAATCCTATTATAAATCTTTATTATTATTTTATATAAATCTAGGTTTGGTTATATTACCTTTAATATATATAAATTACCTTTCGACCTTTTTAATATGTTTTTAAATAACAAGGTAGTTATATATTATTTTTATATATTAAAATAATAATCTAATATATTAAATTTATAAAAATCATATATGTTTTTTTATTTTTTATTTATTTAATATATAATAATAAAAAATATTATCTTTATATTCTTTTTATATGACATAATATTAATCAAATATTATAATTTTTTAATTCTATAATAAATTAATAAAAATTAAAAAAACATTTTAAGTAGATAAAAAATACGGATTTATTAATAAGATAAAATTGATTTATGTTAAAAGAGTTAATGAATTATTTGGATTTAAAATTTAAGTTTATTAATAGAGGTAGGATATGAGTAATAAATATAATATATTTTATAATAATAATAAGAAATGATTAAACATAAGGTGGTTCTTAAAAATCTAATTTCTAATATAATTAAATAAAATGAATAAGGAATTAAGAATTGGAAATAATGAAATTAATTAAGGATGGGTAATTTGACTTAGGTAATAATGGGGTTAATATATTATTATTTATATTATATAATATAAAGATAAATTAACTTACTTTAAAAAGCATTTTAAATAATAATATAATATGACATGTGGTTAAAAAAAAAGTGGTTAAGTGTATATATAATGTATATTTTAATATAATCTAAAGGTTTAAGTCTACCTTAATATTGTTAAACTGATTTAAATTTAAGATATTAAGTTATATTTAATATTATATTATTTAACTTTTTTAATTATCAAAATTATAATATAATTGTCTTATTTTTAATTTTTTATAATAAATTTCATTCATTTCTTAATACTTAAAAATTACATATTAGATATATAAATTTTTTAATTTGAAATATTATTACTTATTAAAATTTAATATAATAAATTACAATATGTAAAAAAAGTAATATTTTTAAATTCATAAACCTTTATATTATTATAGAATTAAAAAAAATAACCTTAATTTATATTTTAAAAGATTTATAAAATGAATTTTTTATACATTAATTTTATAATAAGTTTTATTAATTATTAAAGTTATAATTATTTTAATTTAATTAAAACTTACCTGTTATTAAATGTTATAATTTTATGAAACTTTTACTATATAATATATCATTTTTTATTAAATTTAAATAATAAAATTAAATATAAAGTCCATTATTTTTAAGATTTTATATATATTATTTTTATATATATTTAAATAAATATTTTTGAAGTTATAAAAATAACTTTTTATTTTATATTTTATTTTATAAAACATTATTATATATTATATGTAATAATTTAATATATTTTCGATTATTTCAAGTTATTTAAAATAATTATTAATTATATAAATAAATAATTAATTAATTAATTTATAAAAATAACTTTTTAATAACTTTTTTTATATAAAAAAGGTAGGTTATAAAGTTAAAAAATTTTAAAGTTTATAAATATTATTTTATTTTATAATATTAATTTTATTTATATCTTTATTAATGATTATAATTTAATTTATTATGGTTTAAGTTTTTATCATTATTAATGTTTTTTTTTAATATTTTATTAAGTTATATAAAAAGATTTATATGTATATTATATAAGGATTCATGGTCATTTATATAAGTAGGACTTTTTATTACTTGCTTTTTTTAAATTAAACTATTAATTAAAATGTTAAATAATATTATTATAAATTTAAATTATAATAATAATTTTAATTAATAAATATAATTTATATAACATATATATTACCGATTAATAATATTTAATTAGAATAAAAGAAATTATTTAAAAAAATATTAAATTAATAGATATATATTTAAAAAGATTACTAAAGTATTAAAAAATCTTATTACATTTAAAAAACATTAAAATTTATTATTATTAATAATTAATTAATATATAAAAAAGTTTAAAATAATAAAAATTAAAAAAATAAATAATAATAATAAATTTATGATTATTGATTTTTTATTTAATAATAATATTATTTTTTAAAGAAACTTCAATTTTATTATTTTAAAAAATGATTATATATTTAAATTATTTTTATTTTATTTAAATATTATATTAATATATAATTTTATTTTTGTTAAGTTTTTTAATATTTTTTAAAATAAAAGTTTTAAATAAGTTAATCATTTTGTTTTTCATTTTAATAATTATACCTTATTTTTTATAATTATATTTAATATATATTTTAAAAATAATTTTTTTTATAAAATATTATTTAATATAATGAATTTTAAAATGTAAAAATTATTATGACGAACCTATGCCTTAGGGAGGTATAATCATTATTGGATTAATTAATTTAAAGTGTCTTAATTTAAAGGCAATAGTGTTAATAACAGGTTAAGTAATTAAATATGTTCTATTTATTAAAAAAACTTAAAATGTTTTTATTATATTTTAAAAGAATAGTCTTAGATTAATAATTAAAGAACTTTTTAAAAAAATAATTAAATATATAAGAGATTCTTAATAATTTATATAGATATCCTTTTTCTTTTTTTTTATATTAGATATGTTAAATATATTTTGTATATTAAATATATTATTAGTTAATATATTTAAATATCTAAGGTTATGTTATTATTAGTTATCTTAAACCTTATTTATCTTTTAAAAACAGGTATAGATTCTTAGATTATAATATTATTACTTCCTTTTTAAAATCTTTATCCTAAAATTTTCCTTTCTTAATAGGTTTTTTTTTCTTTATTTTAATTAATATATTTTTTTTAATTTTAAAATTAATTATATATTCTTATTTAAATTAACATGACAAATATAAAATTTATGTTAATTATATAGAAAAATATAATTTTTTTATATTTAATAACATATATTATAATTATTTATAACAAACTTATTATTATAACCTAACAGGAGGAAGGTTAGGGAATAAGGACCTAGTAGGACAAAAGTGACCAATCAGAGGAAGTCTCTATGGAGATAATAAAGACTATATATCAAGGCTTATATAATGACTTCTGAAGGTCTTTGGGAGTATCATAGAGATAAACAAAGAGGAGGTCTCTGGGAACATCACAGAAATAAATAAAGAAGAGGTCTCTAAAGGTCTCTGTCTGGGGAACAGAGATTATTCAAGTAAAGGATATATAAAAAAGAAGTTTCTTATATATTTAATCATTTTTTTATAATTCTTTAATTATTAATTTAAGACTATTTTTTTAAATATAATAAAAAGATTCCAAGCTTTTTTAATAAATAGAATATATTTAATTATTTGATTTATTATTAATATTATTATCTTTAAATTAAAACATCTTGGATTAGCTAATTTAATAATGATTATATCTTATTAAGATATAGGTTTATTATATTTTAATAACTTTTTTATTAATATCAATATTAGGTTAAGAAGTAATATGAATTATTTATAAGATATTTCTTTATTATTATTAGTTGAACCTTTTTTTATTTTATTAACTTTTGAAAATAAAATAAAAAATATCCATATCTTTTAAGAATTACTTTTTAAAGAATACCATAATTAAATATAGAATAAACTAATAAACCTTAATTTAAAAAATAAAAAAAAATTAGATAAGGAAAAATTCTAGAATAAAGATCTAAGTAATTTATAATAATCTAATCCATTATTACCTAGAATATCTATATTTATTCATATTATTTAGGATCTATTATTAATAAAGAAGGTATTTTAATTTATTAATAAAATAATGCCTTTTAAGATATGCTTATAGGCTTCAAAATTAAAAACATAAGAAGAAATTAATGTTAGAATAAGAAAAGATAATTAAGAAGAAAAAGAGATTCTTAATTGATAAATTAGAATGGTAATTATTTTTAAAAAAGTCAAAAAGTTTAAGAAGGAATTGGTTTTAAAGGAGGCCAGATTAAGGAAGGCTCTTGAAAGATCCCCATTAGAAAACTCTTAGTAATTAATCCTTTCCTAACCTTCAATATCTCTTAGACCTCTAGATGATAATAATAATAAAAATAAAAAAGATAGGAAAGAAAAAAGAGATAAAAAACCTTAACTAAAAAAAGAAAGAATAATAATCCTTTTTTTATTTATTAAGGGATATAAGTTAATAGATTTACCAACCTATAATGGAATTTTGGATATTAAGGATTAATTTATATATATAAAACTTTATTTATCTTTTTATAAAGAAAATCTATTATAAAAAGAATAATAGATGTTTATTATTATTTAGTTCCTAAATGGAATTATTTTTATATAATTTTAACCCATTTTAATATTATTAAAGAAGAATTAAAAGAATTTTAATATATCTTTAAATTATATGAACATTTTGAAAATAAAATATAAATAATGTTTGATAAACCATTTAAAAAAAAGGAAATATAGAAGGTCATCTGTTATCTTAGATAAAAAAGATAAGTTATCTTTTATATGACAAAATTTAAATAACTTACGGCTATAAGGTAACTTCTTAAAGATATATAATTTAATTATTTTTATAAGGGAATTATTATCTGGGTAAAGGATAAATTTTCTAAGAAGGAATGACCTATTATTATTAATAAATATATAATTAAGGTAATTCTTTATAATAATAGATTATATAAAAGATATAATAAAAAAAAGAAAGGTTTTAAAGTAATAAAGAATTAAGGAAAAAGAGAATTAATTAAGATTTAAAGCCTTAATATAATTAATAATGATAAGAAACCCAAAAAGGATTTAAATAAAATTAAATGTTACAATTATCAAGAAATAGGATATTATAAGAATTAATATAAGAAACCTAAAAGACAACCATAAATCCTAAAAAAAAGATCAATTAATATAATAATGATAATATTAAGATCTTTAACTTTAGGAATATTAAATATAAATAAAAAAAAAAAATAGGAAAATCTATTATTAAATTATAATAAAATTACCTAGTAAATAAAAATGAAAAACTTTATGGATTAAATAAATTAATTATAGGATCTTGGTATAATAGATATAAGAAATTCCAAGGAAGAAGAAATAATTATCTTTTTAGAAAAATCTAATTCTTTTTTAGATATATAAAAACCATTATAAAACATAGATTAGAACATGAAAAAAAAAATAGAAGAAAAAATAATGTTTTTAATATAGGTTAATAATTAAAACATTTCTACCATATTATTACCAAATAAGAATATTATTCTAATATATTTTAATAGAATATAATTATATTAATAAATAATATAAGACTGATAGGATTCTAATAATAAAAAAAGATAAAATTAAACCTCTAAACCAGAATTAATATATTATATATAATTAATTAAATAAATAGATTATTATTATTATAATATTAATAATCTATAAGATCCAAGATATATATCTAAGAGTAATGGAAAATGGTCTTAAAAATGTAGGAAATGGAATTGCAAAAGAATTTACAAAATTATTGTTAAAAGAATATTCAAAAGATAAAGAATATTAATATTATTTATTATAAGGATATTCAAAGATCTAGATTATAAAAAGATAATTAGAAAAGGATAGGATTAAGAATTTATATAATAATATTATAAGAATATATATAAGATCACTTATATATTATTTTATAAAAAAAAATAAAATATAATTATCTTAATTGAATCTATTTATAGATATTTAAAATAAGTTATTTAATATCTGAATGTTATCCTAGATGGATATTATGAATAGATGTTACTATAATATAAGGAGATGATTAATTAATCTTAAAAAAATATAACATTTGGATAACAAGATTATAACTCTTTTAAAAAAAACCAAACAATTGTTGGATCTGTCATAAAAAATGATAAATATAATTAATAAATAATAAAATATGGTAGAGAAATTATTAAGAATTTTATAAATAATATTAAATAAAATCAAATCAACATATTCAATGGGAATAACTAAAGAACCTTATTTAATTATAAAAATAATATGAAAAAAATATAAATTTAATATTCTAATTAATTTAAGATATATAATTAATTTAATCGATCTAAAATTGATTAATATATATAGAATATTATATTAAAAGAAAAAGATGTCTTATTAAGTCAGCAATATTGACAAAAGCCTTATTACTTATAATAAAAGAAAAGTCAAAAGAGAAATTATAATTTTCTTTATCTTAATCCAAAGATATTAAGAATTAATATCTTTTAATTTTATTAATATAAATTATAAATTAGTTTTAGGGAAGATATAGTTTAAAGTTAGCAACTTAAGAATTAATTAGGTATATAATTAATTCTATTAAGATAAGTTAGAAAAAGATTTAGCCCTTAAACATTGGAAAAAGGCCGATTCAAACAAATTGAAATAGTAATTACAGGAAATACAAATGGGTAACCTTATAAAAGAATATTCCATATCTCTATACCTTATAATATAATATATAGATATTAAAGAATTAAATAATTAAAAATAAATTAAAATTAAAGAAAAATATATAAAAATGTTCCTTAAATTATTTTAGGATAATCTAGATATAAATATAAATATATTAAAATATAATTAATATAACTATAAAATTATATTAAAAAAAAGAAAATATTTAAAATTATATTAAGTTTATAAATTAAATTAAAATAAATCTAAAATCTTATACATTATATTCCAAAATAAGGAGGTAAAAGGGTTTATATAAAAATCAAAATTATTAATAGGATATCTAATCTTTTTAGTATTTAAAAAGAATAAGGATGAGATATTTAAGCTAAATAAAAAAAGAGAAATAATATGGAAGGATGTTTATGATTATTAATAATTGAATAATATTATAGTTAAAGATGGACACCTTTTATTATATATTAAAAGTTTAAAAGAAGAGATAGGTAATGATAAATGATTTATATTATTAGATCTGAAATTCATTTTTAACCTTATATGAATTGTTAAAGAAGATAAATGGAAAATAGCTATCAGAATATTATACGGTTATTTAGACTTATAAATGTGCTAATTATCTTTTAATAAATAATTTAAGATGTTTTATGATAATTCTTTAGAAAAAATATCTTTATATATTTGGATGACATTCTAATCCATTGAAAAATTAAAAAATAACATAAAAAAATATATATATAAAATATTCAAGATTTTAGAAGAAATTAAATTTCTTATAGATTTAGATAAGAATAACTTTTTTATTTAAAAATTTGACTATTTTGGATATATAATTTCTTTAAAAAGAATTAAGATTTAGAAATCTAAGATATCTATAATTAAGGAATGACCAATCTTAGAAACCATTATAGGAATATAAGCCTTCTATAACTTCTATAATTATAATAAAGTTTTAATTAAGGATTTTAAAAAAATTATAGAATTAATAATGATTATAATATATATTAAAAATCTAAAGGATTTTAAATAAATATATAAAATAGAAAAGATATTCTAAGAAATAAAGAAAATTATAATAAAAGATCTAATGATAAGGTTACCTAATCTAAATAAAAAGAAATAATTATATATTAATATTTTAAATAGAACTATAAGAACAATATTAGAATAATTAGAAGATAATGGAAAATAATATTTAATCATTTATTTCTCTAAAACTTTTAAAAGATTAGAATTAAGATATAAAATATATAATTAAAAACTTATAATTATTTATCAAATATTAAAAGAATAAAAACCATAGATATTAAGAATTGTTAAATCTTTAAAGATATATTTGAATTATTATAATTTTAAATCCCTTATAATTATTAAAGTTTTTAATAATAGATAATCATAATAAATAAATAATCTTATATATTTTAATTTTAAAATCCATTATATTAAAAAAAAAGAGAATATTTAGGTAAATATTTTTAATAAATTAAAGGGTTTTAATACCAAAGAAGTTAAAAAAGAGAAGATAATATTCTAAGAAATGTCCAATAGTGTTTTAATATTATCGGCGGTATATCTGACTAGGTTATAATATAAATAAAAACAAAAGATCAAAAAAGAAGCCTTATAAATTAAAGATATTCTATTGATATAAGATTTTATTATTAAGGATATAATATTATATAATATGAAAATCTATATACCATTAACATTATAAGAAAAATTTATATAAAAGATATATGAACATCCTTTATATAGACATTTGGAAATTTTTAAAATTATTATATAATTATAAGAAACATATAATTTCCTAAAAATTAAAGGAATAATCAAAAAGGTTATCTTAGATTATAATATCTATAATAAGATTAAAAAAACCAGATATAAATTATATAGGCTTCTACAATCCGTTAAGATTCCAGATAAATTATAGAATATTATTATATAAGATTTCATTATTAAATTACCCAAATCATAATATCTAATAACTAAAAAAGAATATAATAATATATAAATTATTACTAATAAATTTAGAAAATATAAATACTTTATATCATTTAAAAAAACCTATATAATCAAAGATTTAGTTTTTAAATTTATTAAAAAGGTTTTTAATAAATATAGATTATTAAAAAAGATTATTTTAAATAAAGATAAGTTCTTTATTTTAAAATTTTAGGTTGGCCTAATAAAAAGATTAAAAATCAAATAAAAACTCTTTATAATAACTTATCCACAAACCAATAAATAAACAAAATAACTAAATCAGATATTAAAACAATACTTATAAAATTATATTAGTTATAAATAAAATAATTAAATAAAACTTTTATCATTTATAATATCTTTATATAATATTTTAATAAATGATACCACCAGGATGTTACCATAAGAAACATTATATAAATAATAAATAAATATAAAACATAAACCATTGATAAATAAGGCTACCCCAGAATTAGAAATAATATCATCTTAAACAGAGATATTTATTATTAGAATTTTAATATTATAAACTAAATTTAAATAATATTTTAAATTCTTATAGGAACAAATAATAATATATTATAATAAAAAAAGAATTGAAAGATCAATTCTATAAAAAAGAAATAAGATCTATTTCTTATAAAATAAATAATATTTGATATTAAAAACATCACAAATTTAAATCAAAAGATTAAATAAAAAGTTAGATTTTAAGAAATTGGGACCTTTTTTAATTAAAGAAATCCTTTTAAATATAAATTATTATTTATAATTATTAATAAATATAAAATTAAAAATCAATATATTCTATATCACTATACTCAAATTAACATCTAAAAATGCCAAACTTAAGGGAAATATCAAATTAAAAGAAAACCCAGAAGAATATAACATTAAAACCATTTAATATTCTAAGATTATTAATAATTAAATTAAATATTTTATTAAATAACTTAATTATTTAAAAAAGAATAATACCTAAAAACTATAAAAACACCTTATAAATAAAAAAATTCAGGAATTAATTAAGGGTTTTTACTACTAAAACCTAAATTAATCATTAATAAAAGATCAAAACCCATATCCTTAAGGGAAAACCTAATAAAGGGATTAATCAAAAAGGCAACATTAATTTACACCTTTATCTTCTCCTTTTCTACAATTAATCACTTCTATTCCTCTATTTCTTCCAGATTTAAAAAGCCATATTAAATTATTTTTACCTCCTTTTCCTTTAATATCTCTTATAATTACTTAATATATATAAGATAAATAAAGAATTCCTTTTAGTAATTAAACATTATCTAAAGTTCTTACCAGATATTGGCCTTCTTTTTAGAAAGGCAAGTATATTTATCTTAAATATGATAAAAAGAATTAAGCAAAATATATATTCCATCATAAGAAACATTAACAAATTTATATTAAAAATATCCTTTTATATCTTCTAATATAATATAATCTAATTTATTATTAAAATAATAATTATAAAACATAACTTCAATATCTAGGTCTTTAATAATAAATATTAATTAATGGTAACTCTTGGTTGAAGATATCTTTTAGGATTTCTAAGAAAGCTTTAATATATGACTGACCATAATTATTAACAGGAATATGATAGAAGGAAAAGAAAAGATATATTAAGAAAATCCTTAAGATAAGAATTTCAGAAAGAAGAAAATGATATTATAACCTAACAGGAAGAAGGTCAGGGAATAAAGACCTAATGAAACCAAAGTGACTAATCAGAAAAGGTCTTTGTGGAGGTAATAGAAATTATATATCAAAGCTTATATAATAACCTTTAGAAATCTATAAGAGCATCATAAAGACAAATAAAGAGGAGGTTTCTGAGAATATCACAGAAATAAATAGAAAAAAGGTCTCTGAGAACATCACAAAGACAAACAGAAAGAAGGTTTCTGGAGATCTCTGTCTAAAGAACAGAGACCACTTAAATAAAAGATATATAAGAAGGAAATCTCTTATATATCTAATCATTCTTTTACAATTCTTTAATTATTAATCTAAGATTATTTTTTTAAATATAGTAAGAAGATTTTAAACTTCTCTGATGAACAGAATATACTTAACCATTTAACTTATTATTAATATTATTACCTTCAAATCAAGACATCCCGGATTAGCCAATCCAGCAACGACTATACCTCGCCGAGGCATAGGTTCGTCACACTTATACCTTAAGGAGGTATAGTTATTATTAGATTAATTAATCTAAGATGTCTTAATTTAAAAGTAATAATATTAATAATAAATCAAATAATTAAATATATTCTGTTTATTAAAAAGGCTTAAAGTCCTTTTATTATATTTAAAAAAATAATTTTATATTAATAATTAAAAAATTATGAAAAAAGTGATTAGATATATAGAAAATATTTATAATTATATAATTATTTTTGTTTTCTTTTTCTTAATATTTAAGGTTATTATAATCTAATTGATTTAATTAATTTATTCTATATGAATAGATTTATTAAATCTAATAAATCATATATATATTTTATAATTTAATTATATGATTAAATCTATTAGATCCTATAAATCATATATATATTATAATTCCTTTATTATTAATCTATTACATTTTACCTTTTTTAAATTTTTAAGATAATTATTTTATTAATTTGTAACATTATATCCCTCCCTTAAGATTTTTTTATTCCTAAAAGATAAAAATAGGTAAGTATTTTTTTTTTATTTAATATGGCATTTCCCTAAATTACTATTATATTAAATCATATTATTAAAATATAATTCTGAAAATAATTAAATTAAAAGGAAGTTTATAAAAACTGTGTTATAAATATTAAATGTTATGGACTTTTTAAGTATTTTTATTTAAATTATATTTATTTAGATAAATTATTTTATAATTTTTTTTAAAAGATAATTTATATAATTATTATATCTGTAGGTAGTGTCTCTATTGTAACATTTTTGTTATGAATAGTCTCAATGGCTTGAATATTGAATTTAATTAATTAAAAAAGGAATATTATAGTATAAAAAATGAGTTTTTTATTTTTTAAATTAAAATTAATAATTATTAAAAGAAAATATTAAAATATTAGAAAGATATTTCAAAAAGGATTAATTATTTTTAATAGTTTTATTATTAAAAAAACATTATAAAAAATAAGGTTTTTTGATATTTTTTTAATATAAAAAATAATTAAATAAAACAGAAAAGGAGGAAATTTAAAAAGAATCTAAAATATAATAACCTTCTATTAATTTTTTCTTAATTTCTTGTATTCCTGTTTTAGGAATAAATTTTAATCTTAATCCAATATCATTATTAATTATGATTTTAATAATAAAAATCTTTAATTAATTTCTAAACCTTTTTGTTTATAAAATATTCTTATAATTTTTAAATATTTTTTTTAAATAATTAAATTATGCAATAAAATATTTAATTTAATTATTAATAACTTTAAAATCTTAAATAATTTTGATATTGTATTCCTTTAGATTTTCTTTTATTTTGATATTGTCTTTAAATTTAATATCTTTAAATATTAATTTAAATATAATAATATAAAATATATTAATTTTAAATAATAATTAAGAAAGATCTTAATTTTCTAAAATTTAATGTTTTATTTAATCTTTTAATCTAAATCTATAATATCTTAAATATTAAATATTATATATCTTATAAAAAATAAATCTTATCTCCTTTTCATAAAATTAACCTTTTAATTCTTTTTTTATTATAATATATTATCATTTATTTTTATAAAAATTTAAAATATTATTTAAACTTAATTTATAATATTAAGATTTTAATAATAAATATTTTAACTCTAAAAATATTATTTTTAATTTTAAAATTATTATATTATTTAAACATTTATATTTTATATTTATTTATTACTGATATAATATCTTTATAATAATACGTTTATAATAATATATAAAGATATAATAAATAATAAGAATTTTATTTAATTTTTAATCTTTTTATTAAACTAACTTAGAATTTCAAAATAAAAAGTTTATTTTTATGTAAAATAATTCTTCTTAAAAATCTGTATTTATTAAAAACCTTTTTAATAAATTTAAAAATCAAATCTTTAATTATATAGGTTTTTTTAAATAATATAAAATACTTATATTTTATAAGTTTATTAATAATAATCTATATATTATTATATTTTTTTTAATTATTAAATATTATAGTTTAAATAATTTAATAATAAAATCCCATATAATAATATCCGATAATTTATTTAGGATTTTAATTAATTATGAAAACTTATATGATTTATATTTAATTTCTTTAATTTTATTATAAATATTATAATCTATAATAATCTTTTTAATTATTTTTTTAATTCTTAAATAATTATATTTTCTTTTATAATTATATAATAATTTTGAAAATTCCTAGATATTTATGTAAGGAATATTTATATATTTTTTATATAAATTTTTTTATTATATAATATTATATCTAATTAATAAAATATCTTTAATTTATAAGATTTCTTTTTTAATCTTTTATTTTCATTTATATTATAATTTAACAAATAAATTATTAATAATATTAAAGATTTATTAAATATTTTTTAGAATATTGTCTTTTCTTTTTTGACTTTTTTAATATTAAAACTTTTTAATTTATTAAGAATATTCATTTATATATTCTCTTTTTTTTAATATAATAGATTTTAAAATTAAAATATATAAAATTATTTATCAATTATAATTATTTATTATTAAAAATCTTAATAATTATAAAAAACCTAAAATTATAATAATCCAAATAAATTTCCAAAGGTTTAATCCTTTTTAATACCTATAATTTCCATTCTTTTAATACTTAATAAATTATTATACATTTTTAATCATATATTTTATATCTTAATTTAAATTTTTTTAAGATCTTAAAAAAATGAATAATTAGATATTATTTTTTATTATTTTTTTGATTATTTTAACATTATTTTTATTATTTTAATCAAAATATTAATATATAATTATTATTATTTATTTATATGAAATAACCTTATTATTAGGTCTTTTATTATGATTTTTTTTTTATTTTTATACCTATTTAAAATCTTTTAAATTTTTAATATATATTATAATTATGATTAATTCTATAATTCTTTTAAAATCTTCAATTAAAATTTTATTATAATTATAAAATTTATAAAAGATTTATATTTTATAATAATTTCGAAAATTAATTATTTTTTAATTATAAACATTTTAAATTTTTATATCTTAATTTTTCTTAAAAAGATTATATATTTAAAATAATTAAATTTTTATTTAAGTCTATAAGAAGTTTAAGTTCCTTTGAGACTTTAAATATTTTATATATATATTTTTTTATATTATTTCTTAATTTTTAAATAAATTAAAATATTATTTATATATATAAAAATGTTTTTCTAAAGAATTATTATAAAATATCTTAAATTATTTATTAAAAAATGATTAATATATCTATAAATTTAAAATTATTATATAATATTTCAATAATTATTTTTTATTTATTTCTTTTAATAATTTATATAAAATTAAAAATAAATTTTACATTTAATAATATAATTTATTTATTATTATTCATTTTTTTAAAAAAATTTTTAATATATAATAAAAGATATTTATTTTTAACTATAATTTTATTTAATTATTAATAATTATAAATATATATTTATATTATTTTTTCTTTTTTATTTAATTTAAATATTAAGAAAACTAAATATTTTATTAATAATTTTAATTTTTATAAATCTTTTTATTTTTTTATCCTAAAATATAATATACAAAGTCTTTAATTTATCCTAACTTAATTAATAAACTTAATATAATCTTAGGTACTGTCTTTTTTTTAATATGATCTTATAATTATATTAATTATATTTTAATATATTTATATTTATATCTAGATTATTTTAACATAATTTAAGAAATATTTTTATATTTTTTTCTTTAATTTCAATTTGTTTTTAATTATTTAGTTCTTTTATATTCATTTATTATATTATAAGATAAAAAATATAAAATATTTTTTATAATATTATTTATTTATAATTCTTGTAGTTCTTATTTGAATTTATTTAAATTAATCTTTTTTAATATTTAAAAATTAATTATATATTTAATTAATTTTAAATTATATTTTTTCCAGAATTATATTATAATTTATATTAATAATATTAAAAAATATTATTTTTCTTATATCTTTAAAATTAAAATAGAAAAAATGAAAATTCCTTTTCTAATTCTTTCTTTATTATAAATAATGAGATTTTCCTTAATATTATTAATTTAATAAAATATTTCCTTTATTTGATATAATATTTTATATTTATTAATTAATTTTAAATTAATTAATATGTTAAATCTATATTCCTTCTATGTTAATTCTATAATCAATTAAGGTTCCTTAATTATCCCTATTAAACATATTATTTTATTATTTATTAATTATATTTATTATTTTTTATAATAATTTGATTAATTATTTTATTTTTTAAATATTATTTTTTTTATATTATAATAATATGAAGATATTAAATAATCTATTTTAAATATTCGTATAAAAATACTATTAATATTCCTTACTTTTTAAATATCTTGATAATAATTTTATAGGTCTTTTATTAATTTCATTTCTTATATTTTTAAATTTATTATATATTTATTTTAGAATTATATTTATTATTTTATAAATTATTAAAACAATATCCGTAATAATTTAATTATTTAATTAATTATATATAATATATTAGTTTTAATTTAGGAATTTAATAAACATTTATTATTCTTTTTATCATAGATTTTCTTTATAAAAATATAAATAAAGTTATATAAATTAATTTTTTATATTTAAATTTTTATTAAAAATTAATAAATTGATTAAGTTATATTTTTTAATAAATTAAAAAACGATCATTATCCTTTCCCTTTTTAGTTAAGATCCTTTATCTTTTTTTTCTTTTTTCTTTTTATTTTTTATTTAATAATTTAAAAAATGTTAAAGATTAGGACGGTTTTGGTTATTATCAAGATTTAAATAAGGATTTTATAGCAGAGTTCTTTTATTTAATTTTTATTAATATTTAATTTTTTTAAAATTCTTAGATTTCTTCCTTTATTTTTATAATTCTTATTTATTAATTAAAAAAACCGCTTTATCTTCTTTATTTTTTTATTATTTTAATCTTAATTTTTTCCTAAATTTTTAATTCTAGGATTTATAAATATATTTTATGAGAAACCATCTTATTAATAAATTGAAGAACTTTTTTTATTAATAATAAATCTTAAACTATTTAAATAAATATAAATATTTTAAATTTTAAAAAATTAAATTATTATAAATTATTTTGGTCTTTATTTTAAAATTATTTTTTATTTAAATTTTCTTTATTTTTTAGATTAAGGATTATAATAAAAGACCTAATGATAAGATTATTTAATTTAAATAAAAAAAATAATTATATATTAATATTTTAAATAAAATAATGAAAGTAATATTAAAATAATTAAAAAATTAAAATTAAGACATAAAATATATAATCAAAAATTTATGATAATTTACCAGGTATTAAAGAAATGGAGATCATAAGTATTAGGAATTACTAAACCTTTAGAAATATATTTAGATTATTATAATTTCAAATCTTTTATAATTATTAGATTTTTTAAAAATAGATAATTATAATAAATCAATAATTTTATATATTTTAATTTTAAAATCTATTATATTAAAAAAAAAGAATGTTTAAATAAATATTTTTAGTAGATTAAAAGATCTTAATATTAAAGAAGTTAAAAAAAAAACCGATATTTTAAGAAATATTTGATAATATTTTAGTAGTATTGGTAATTTATTTAATTAAATTATAATATAAATGAAAATAAAAAATTAAAGAAGAAATCGTATAAATTAAAGATATTTTATTGGTATAAGATTTTATTATTAAAAATATAATATTATATAATAAAAAATTTTATATAAAAAATATATAAATATTTGGGAATATTTAAAATTATTATATAATTATAGGAAGAATATGATTTTTTAGGAATTAAAGGAATAATTAAGAAGGTTATTTTAAATTATTATATTTATAATAAAGTTAAGGGAGGTAAATATAAATTATATGGGTTCTTATAATTAATTAAGATTCCAAATAAATTATAAAATATTATTATATAGAATTTTATTATTAAATTATTTAAATCATAATATTTAATAATTAAAGAAAAATATAATAACATATAGATTATCATTAATAAATTTATAAAATATAGGTATTTTATATTATTTAAAGAAATTTATATAGCCAAAAATTTGGCCTTTAAATTTATTAAAAATTCTTTTAATAAATATAGATCATTAAAAAAATTATTTTAGATAAAAATAGATTCTTTATTTTGAAATTCTAGATTAACCTAATAAAAAAATTAAAAATTAAATAAAAACTCTTTATAATAATTTACTTTTTAAATTAATAAATAAATAAAATAATTAGGTAAAATTCTTTTTATTTATTATATCCTTATATAATATTTTAATAAACAATATTACCAAGATATTGCCATAAGAAATATTATATAGATAATAAATAAATATAAAATATAAGTTATTAATAAATAAGGTTATCCTAGAATTAGAAATAATATTATTTAAAATAAAAATATTTAATATTAGAACTTTAATATTATAAATTAAATTTAAATAATATCTTGAATTTTTATAAAAATAAATAATAATATATTATAATAAAAAAAATTGAAAGATTAATTTTATAAAAAGGAGATAAGGTTTATCTTTTATAACATAAATAATATTTAACCTTAAAAATATTATAAATTTAAATTAAAAAACCAAATAAAAAATTAAAACCCTTTTTAATTAAGAAAGTCTTTTCAAAAATAAATTATTATTTATAATTATTAATAAATATAAAATTAAAAATCCATATATTTTATATTATTATATTTAAATTAATATTTAAAAATATTAAATTGAAAAAAAATCTAAAAAAATATGATATTAAAACCATTTAAAATTCTAAGATTATTAATGATTAGATTAAATATTTTATTAAATAATTTGATTATTTAAAAAAGAATAATATTTAGAAATTATAAAAAGATTTTATAAATAAAAAGATTTAAAAATTAATTAAAGATTTTTATCGTTAAAATCTTAACTAATTAAAACCTATATAATTATAATTAATAATAATATTGGATCAAGATCAAAATTTATTTTCAAAAAGGAAATAAAAGAGATTAAAGAAAAGTTAATAAGAGGTTATTAAATCTTAGATTTCTTTTGAACCTCTTCTTTTTTCTTTTTTTCTTTATTTAATTATTCTTTATATTAAAGAATTTTTATCATCTTCCCTTTAATGATTTCCTCTTACTAATAGAAATAATATATTTAATTAAGGAATTTACAAATTTTCTTATATTACTAATTTAATAGATACTAAATCTTTTCTTATTACCTTATTATAATTACTTATTAAACATATAAAAAGGCTTCCAGGATCTTCTTAATATTATAATATTTTTTTAAAACTTATTATATTTAAAATTTAAATTATTAAAGGAATTTATTATTATTATATTATAATTAGGCCTTTACTTATAAATATAATAATTATATATATTATTTTTAGGGAAATAACAATAGGATAACTTATCAAAATGGGAATAATGGAAATATAGGAAATTATAAATATTAAATTTATTAATATAATTAATTTTATAATTATAGGATTTATATTATTTAATATGTTTTAAAAAAGTTAAGCCTTTTTAGATTTAATTAAATATAATTAATATAATAAATATAATATGTAATATCTAAAAAAGAAGAAAATATTTACCTACTTTTTTATTTTTAAAAGATAAAGATCTTAAAAATAAGGTGTAATATCATAAACTAACAATATTAGATAATAATTAAAAAACTAAAAATGAAGACATTCCAAACCAATCATGGAGGAATTATAGGAAAATATAATTCTACTTATTCATATAACCTAAAATGATTTAGATAATCTATATAATTTAAATAATTTAAAATTAGATTAACTAAATTAATTAAATTATAATGATAATAGATTTTTTTTAACAAAAAGGAACAATTATATAATTATAAATATTTCTTATATATTTAATTATTTTTTTATAGTTATTAATCTAAGACTATTCTTTTAAATATAATAAAAGGATTTTAAGCTTTTCTGACAACTAGAATTTATCTATTTATTTAACCTATTATTATTATTATTATTTTCAAATTAAAACACCTTGGATTAATCAATCTAATAACAACTATATCTCTTTGAGATAAAGGTTCATCACATTAAGATCTTATAAATTATTAAGATCTTATAAATTATTAAAATAATAATAATAATAATCTATTCATTTAATTAACCATATACAATATATTAATTTTAATTTAGAAATCTAATTTTATTTTCCTTTATTATTAATATTCCATCAATCTCATATCATTTATTAATATACTTATATTTTATCAAATTATATTAAAATAACATTTTTATTTTATAATAATATAATAAAGATATTTTAATTATTAATCTATATTAAAAACATTATTTTTCTTTCCATTTTACCTTTTAGATTTTAATTTATATTTTTTAATAATTCTTATAAATCTTTCAATAATCCTTATATTTCTAAAAAAGAATTAAATTCTTTGAAAAAAATATTTATTTCTTTTTTCTTAAAATCATTTATATTTATTATATCAAGATTTTATAATTAATTTATTTAATTTATAAAATTCTTTATTTTTATTTATTAAATAATAAATCTTTTAATTCCTTATTAATAATATTAATAATATTAATAATATAATTATTATATTTATTAATTTTCCTTTTAAAATCTATAATTATTTTTTAGATTTTTTATATTAATTCTTATAATATTTTATTTTTTAATAATTATAACATTTAATTTTATTTAAAGAATTTTTAGGTTTTTTATTATTATTAATTATATTAAAGTTTTAAATCTTAATTAATTCTTTTTTTCCTTAATTCTTTATTATTTTAAAGCCTTTTTTTTTATTTTTGTTGGTAGGTACGTACGTAAATGAAATGAAATAACAATAGTAAATGAAGAAAGTATGGGGTAAGACTGGTATTATATTATTGTCTAAGGAAGAAAGATCTATCTACCTGAGTAGGTAAGAAGGTAACCTATTTAAAGGGAATCATGATGACTAAGTAGATCACATGTCTTTCACCTATGTAACCATCACTTATTCTATTTTCTTTTTATAATTAATTAACTGTAAATTTATTATTAGCCATATGTTTTACCCATCCTTCTAGTTGCAAATCAATTTGGTTATTCTCCACTAGCTTCTTTATAACCTCATTTGGGGATATCTTTGTTATGGTGTCTGCGGGGTTATAGCTGCTATGAATCCAATGGATATTATTTATCTCTTGGTTCTTATATAATTGCCTTAAAGCCATTAAATTAATCATTAATCTTTTTTTGTTGGTATTACTTATTTGTATTAAATATTAATATAAAGAAAAAGAATTGGTATATAGAATAAGGGGAATCTTAATAAGTAATAGGCATTTCAGAATTATGTTAATAATATAATAGATGATGTAGCTGATGTTGAAGCCCTGGACCATTCTGTATATTTTGTTGGTAAGGATATTATAAATAATGTATTTGCATTTGGTAGATAATTAGTAGATGATATTTCTAATGATTTAGATTTTATTATCTTGGCCAGTAGATTTTTTATTACCTAAAATAATAATATAATTAATCTATAAATTTAAATCTTTATTATTTACAAATAATCTATCAATAAAGGCATATAAACATAAATCTTGTAGGTTTAATTTAATATAATTAAATCCTTATACCTAATTATCCATTTATTATTATATCTTAATATTAAAGACTTTTACTTTTTTAAGGCCTGGTTTAAGATATTAGGCTATTATAGAATAATCAAAAATAGCTTTAGGTTGATAGATAAAGGTAATATATATGTCTCTTATCCTTTACTCCACAAATTTCTTAATTATATTAAGGTTTTTCATATCTAAGAATTTAAGCTTTTCAACTTGGCCTTTTTAAGTGATGGAGATCCCAAAATCCCTGTCGTAGATAGTGATACATAAATTATTGAAATCTTTAGATCCTAAGTCCATTATCTTTTAAAGGTATACCCTGATTCCTGCCTTGGTGAATGCTATGTCTTTAATGGCAAGAAAATCCATAGTGCCTATGTTGAAAATGTCGTTCATCTGAAATCCTGTGATTCCAAAAGGGCCTGAATCCATTACCAGTAAACAGGGGTTAAAGGTTAATAATTTTATATATAATTTTTGTTAATAATAATATAAATAAGTTTTAAATTAATAAATATTTAATTTTATAAGGTTATATAATGGTTTAATAATTTATAATAATGTTCCCTTAAGGTATTTATCTTTTAATTTAGCTGGTAATTATATGAAGATTATCCTCTATATTAGTGTTTTGGACTGAGTGTATGCCATGGTTATATCCTGTATTATAATCTTTATTCCTTAATAGTATAATATAAAGATAAGAATTAATATTAATTATTAATTTATCTTTTAGATAATGAATATATATATTATGATAAATTCTTTATCATGATTATCATATCTTTAGACCATAAATTATAATTTTTTATAGGGAAAAGGGGTATTCCTGGCCTTAATTTTGCAAACCATTCTTAATTTAAAGATTATCATATCTTAGTAAACTGCTTTATCATATATTTTAAATTATAAAATATCTTCTTTAAATAATATATTTATCTCTTTTATATTTAATATTTTATATGGTTTATTTAGAATGATTATTTTTCTATTTATTTATAGCTTAAATATAAAGATAAGGTTATTTTATTCTTTAATAATAAGGTATAGAATAGCAACATGGAAGAGGTTATTAATATATATAAGATCTTCTTTAGGGATAACTTTAAAATTATCAGGATTGAATAAAGGTAGAGGTAATTAGACTTTCAATTTCTTCATTGATTCTGGAATTTCCTTAGATTAGATATATAATTTAATATAGGAGTTCCTGAATATTAATATATTGTCTAAAATGTTAGAAACTATAGTTATATCTTTATTAGTAATCATAATAACCTTATATAAACCTTTCTATTTATTTTTCTTATAATATATCAAGACCTTATTATTAATAGGTAGTAATATGGATAATATCTTCTATATATTAGGGTTATTCTATATATTTAAAGAATTTCTAATAAAATATTAAACTTTAATCCTTTTGATTTCTATTATAACCTTCTAAATTACCTAAGCCTTTTGGGTCTATAACAAAATAAGTAGGAAATCCATGTTAATCCTAAAATAAATATTGAAAACCAGTAAAATTAGGACAAATCTATCAGGATTAGCCATATCGTTGATTACTTTGATAACCATCTGAAATCTAACTACCTTGGAACCGATGCCCTACTTTTTTCTGTAATAATTTCATAAGCCCTACAGATGGGGCTATAATATTCCTCAACTTTACTGATAGATTAATATGCTTCCACTGATACCTGGTAATAGATGATTCCAATAAGACGTGCCTCGTTTTGGAATTCGATACTATTGAAGTTGATGCCAGCATCATAAGTAATAATATTTAGGGATCCCAGATAGATATCAATCTAATATTACTTTAATATTTCTTAGGTTTCTTTAACAGATATGTTCTTTAAAAATCATATTATTTAAAAACTAATAATTATATTAATGACATAGAGAATAAGCCATTCATCTAAATATATAATATCAATAATCACCTTATAATTAAAATCCATATCTAAATCCTTCATTATAAATTTAAATCTTTATAAAATTTTTTCTTTAATCTAATAATAATAATAGAATTTATTAATTTCCTTAATATCATCAATATTGATATCATGACCGGCCCTATCCAATAGATTATATAATTTATTAATTAATGGATGACCAAATTGGATGTGGATGTATCATAGTTCAATCTTAGTAAAGAATATTATATCCTCTAATTGGAACCATAGGTATCCCTATTTTCAGATGATATTAATGATTATACCATTCTTATAAATTAATTAATTAATAATATTATTAAGATATATCCCAAATTAATCTATATTTTTAATTGAAAATAGGAATGGGATATCCATATCTATAATATAGAAATCCATATAACTAAAAGGGATATTTATTATAATAATTTCCAGGAATCTAATAAATAATCCATCTCCAAACCTGATATTAACTTTTTCAACATAGTTATCATCTAGTCTTAATTAATAATTTAAATATTCTCTAATAAGGATTAAATATTAGCCTTTTCTAATTATTAATATATGGGTGACTCTAGTGTCTGGTATA
This sequence comes from Hypoxylon trugodes, assembly GCF_022578975.1. NCBI lineage: Eukaryota > Fungi > Ascomycota > Sordariomycetes > Xylariales > Hypoxylaceae > Hypoxylon > Hypoxylon trugodes. The sequence goes on along the minus strand of NW_026250019.1, from coordinate 364,661 downwards.
ACTCCTTAAAAGATATCTTTGTTATATTAATTTAAAAAGAAAACAATATTAGGCTGAAGGTTAACTTTGGGAAATAGGGTAGTGATATGGTGTTGAAAAGTTTGATTAGATAAGTATATGGCAGTCATGTATTGTTGATTTGTAGATTCTTTATTATCCAAGGTTAAATTATTTATTTCTTTTTGTTCAGGTTCTGTGTCTAAGTTTTTAAATCCCTTGTAATCTACCAGAAATGTAGCATAATTGTCCTTAAAGGGGCCTCTTTTGATTTTCTATTAGATATAGGCCTTTTTATATTCCTGTTCTAAATGCTTAATAGATTAATATTTTTTTTTCTTATAGACCCAGCATTGGCACTTCTACACCTTTGGTAATTATTGTTTAGGAAAGAATTTACTACCTTTGTCATTACGGTGGTATTTATGGTTAATATAATAGATGTTGGTATTGTCATTGTCGTTATTATCGGTAAGTAGGTATTATCGTGTTTTCTTTATAACCTTATAGGTGCCAATAAATGTTTAGAATTTATTTGCCAAGTCTTTAAAATAAGTAGTAGATTTGAAGAGAATATGTTATAATTGAAGAATGAGATAATAAGCATAGTATATTGCTGTAATCAGTTATTATTCCCTTCTAAAATTTAGTCCTAATGTCCTCTAGTATAAAGAAAGTTTATTTAATATAATTTAGAGTATTTTTAGGTTGTTCTTTTTTTCATTCTGTTTTTCTACTTTGATATTAAAGAATGTGGTGGCTGTTTAATTGTGGTAGTATTGGATTTTATTTTATTTTATATTAAAATATTATTATATAATAAAATATATATTGGTAAATGTTTAATATTAAGAGATGTTATATAAGAAATAGATAATTACCTATCCTGATAGAATTATTAAGAATATTATATAGAATTATAATTATCTAATCTTATTAATATAATAGATATTTAAAAAAAATCTAAATTTATTTTCTAAAATATTATATATCTTATTTATATAATTATTCTCTTTATTTTAAGCCTTTTTAAATTATCTTATAATAATTAATAAGCATATTTTATTAAATATTTTAATTAATGGAATAGTATAGAATATAAGTCCTTATTAATTATTAATGGGTATGGTAATTTAATTAGGTAATGGATTAGGTCCTGGGATAGGCCTTAGAATCATCTAAGAAGAAGAAATATAACCTCTTAAAATACCTATAGGCCCTGGTTTTTCAATTAGAGATGCTATTGAAAAGGATTGTTATCCGGGGAATTATCTAGATCTTAGAGGAATATTAATTTGAGTACCTAGAGGGGATATGGGTTATACATTCCTTCCAACTACCGGATATAGTAGCAATGGCTGCCACTGGTTATACCCTAGATAGTAAGGGTAGGAACCAGGGGGAAGGGGGTAGCCAGGGTAGCTGGTATAAGGCGGATAGCCCGGAGGGTAGGGATATTGATATGGATATCCCATATTAGTATTATCCAGGGGGTTTGGCATAGCTTGTGTAGGAGGTGCGGGCTGTCCCAGGTGAAAGGGGAGTTGGATGTTAGGAGGAGGTAAAGACTGGGCACCAAGGGAATGCTAAATGCCATGGAAAGAAGGATGAGGTTGGGTACCAGAGGGGGATAGGACCTTTCCAAGAGGTAAAAGGTTGTTAGATATTGCTGGCATGTTGTATGCCGGCTGGGGCCCAGGGGTTTGGCTATGATTGGCTAGAGTTGGTTGTTGAGGTATGAGGTGGGGGGGAGGGGGTTGGTTGGTACTGTAACCAAAGAATTGGCGTAAGGGATCAGGTGGTGGATCAATTGGAGTTATGCTTCTAATGATTTATCCTGTTGGTATTATAGGTTAATTAATACCTAGTAAAAATGTTGGTAGTCTTATTAATCTAAATTAAGTTAAATAGATTAATATCTTTTAAGGGTAGATCAATCCTTATTCTATGTTATAGATTAATACTTTCCATATTAATATATTAGGCTACCTGGTTTTGGTCATTTCTAATTTGGTTGAATCCTATATTGATAACTAGGATTATATAATAAGATTAGCCAAGATTATTATAAAATTAATATTATATCTTTTAATATAAATATTTCTTTATATTAATATAGTCCTAAAGGCCATTTAAAATACCTTAAATATAACCTTAAAATCTACTTTTATAAATCCTTAGAAATATTTTTAATATTATTTAAATATTTCTTCTATTATCTAGCATATCTCTAACCTATTATCTATTTTATTAAAGTCTTCAAGGGTAAGGAATACCTAAATTACCTTCTAGACATCTATGGTTATTGATAGGATAATTTCTATCTAATCTATAACCATATAATTAAATAATTAAATAAAAATAGTTTTTTATCCTTAAAGATAATTAAAAAATTATGTAAAGATAATTATATTTTCTTTTTTAATATTTTATTATATAATTATTTACCATAATATGTTATGTGGTTGTTGTATAACAGCCTATATAAAACTTTCTACTTGGTTATCAGATATGTTAAGAACTAATAAAAGGAGGTTTATAGAAGAAGGAAACTAATATCACTTATATTATTATAATAAGGTTTTTTAATTATTATAATAATAACTTTTTTAACTTTACTAATCTATATTATTAACTATTTAATAATACTGATTAGTGTTGGTAGGTATATATATAAATAAAATGAAATAATAATAGTAAATAAAGAAAATATGGGATGAGACTAGTATTATATTATTATCTAAAGAAGAAAAATCTATCTACTTGAATAGGTAAAAAAATAACCTACTTAAAGAAAATCATGATGACTAAGTAGATCACATATCTTTCATCTATGCAATCATCAATTTTACCTTTTATATAATTTATTATTAAAAAAGATTATTTTAATTATATATTTATCAATAATGACAGATCATTCTTCCTTAAAAAATTCTTTTTTTATCTAAATAATTATTCCCTTATAAAGATAATTAAATTATATATCCTTAAATAATTATCCTGTAATAATAAATTATTTAAATTCTATTATATAAAAGATAACTTTTCTTTTCTATTAAAAATAATAAATAACCTTTTATGTTTCTTCTTTTTTAAATAATTTATTAAATATTATTTTTATTTTGTTTTCAAAATATTCATATAATTTAAAAATATATTAAGATTTTTTAATTCTTTTTTAATAATATTAAAATAATTTTCCAAAATAATGTGACGAACCTATGCCTCGGAGAGGTATAGTCATTGTTGGATTAGCTAATCCAAGGTTTCTTAATTTAAAGGTAACAATATTAATAATAGGTTAAATAATTAAATTAATTCTATTCGTCAAAGAGGCTTAAAATCCTTTCATTATATTTAAAAAAATAATCTTAAATTGATAACTAAAAAATTATAAAGAAATGATTAGATATATAAAAAAATATAATAATTATATAAATATTCCCTACTATTATCTTCCTTATAGATAAGGTTGGATACCCTTATCTATACTTATTTTTATCACATTTCCTAGATAAGACTAAATACCCTCATCCATATTCATCCATGTCACGTGTCATGCACTCCTGCTGTCATTACCCCATTTCGGCGAGGAAAAAGGTTTCCTCCGAGGTTTTACACCCCTGTAAACCTATGTGGTTTGTGACAAATAAATTAAAACTATATAAAAATAATTTTATTTAAAAACTAAATAATAACAAATATTTATTATTCTTTTTATAATAAATTTTCCTTATAAAAAAATAAATAAAGTTTTATATATATAAATTAATCCTTAATATTTAAAATTTCATTATAAATTAATAAATTAATTAATTTATATTTTTTAATAAATAAAAAAAGGATTATTATTTTTTCTTTCTATAATTAAAATATTTTCCTTTTTTTCCTTTTTATTTTCATTATTTTTATTATCATTATCATTTAATAATCTAAGGGATATTAAAGGTTAAAAAATATTAATTATTAAGAGGTTCTTAATGGAAACCCTTTAAGAACCTTTTCTTATTTAATTTCTTTTATTATCAATTCTTTTTTAAGTTTTTTAATTTCTATAAAAATAATTATAATCCTTACTTACTAATTAAGAATTTCCTCTTTTTAATTATCTTTTTCTATTTTAACCTTAATTTCCCTTTAAATATTTAATTTTAAAACCTATAAATATATTTTAAGGAATATTATTTTATTAATAAATTAAAACATTTCCTTTATAAATAATAAACCTTAAATATATAAATAAATATAGATATTCTAAATAATAATAAATTAAATTATTATAAATCACTTAGATTTTTATTTTAAAATTCTTTTTTATTTAATTCTTCCTCATTTTTTAAGTCAAAATCTATCAATTTATTCCATATCTAATCATAATATTCTTTATTAATCTTTAAAAATAGGATAGAGAATCTTTATATCTTTTAAAAATTATTTTTTAAAATAAAAAAAAGTTTAATTAATAATAATAATAGAATATCTTATAAATAATTTATACCATTTTTTAACCTAATATTAATATTAATTAAAAAATTATTAAAATATAACAAATCTATACCTTAAAAAGATATAATTATTATTAAATTAATTAATCTAAGGTATTTTAATTAAAAATAATAATATTAATAATAGATTAAATAATTAAATAAATTTTATTTATTAAAGAGACTTAAAATCCTTTTATTTTATTTAAAAAAATAATCTTAAATTAATAATTATAGAAAAAATAATTAAATATATAGGAAATATTTATAATTATATAATTATTCCTTTTTCCTTTTTCTTAGAATTTATTATTATTATAATTTAACTAATTTAATTAATTTAATTAATCTAATTTTAAATTATTTAAATTATATAGATTATATAAACTAATAAGATTATATTCCTTATAATTCTTCTATGATTAATCTAAGATGCTTCCATTCTTAATTCCTTAATTATTACCTGATATTGTTAGTTTATGACATTTTATTTTTAAAAATTAATAAAATAAAAGAAGATTTAATTAATAATAATAATAAGATATTTTATAAATGGTTTATATCATTTTTTAACCTAATATTAATATTAATTAAAGAATTATTAAAATATAATACATTTATATCTTAAAGAAATATAATTATTATTAAATTAATTAATTTAAAAGTAATAATATTAATAATAAATTAAATAATTAAATATATTTTATTTATTAAAAAGGTTTAAAATCTTTTTATTATATTTAAAAAAAATCCTAAATTAATAATTAAAGAATTATAAAAGAATAATTAAATATATAAAAAATATTTATAATTATATAATTATTCCTTTTTTAAAAAAAAATTACTATTATCATAATCTAATAGATTTATTTATTTAATCATGGATTTAAGTAATTTAATAAATTTAATAGATTTTCTAAATCCTTAATAATTGTTTATGGTTAATTATAATATCTTCATTTTTTAAGTCTTTAAATGATTACCTTATTAACTGGTTTATAATGATAATATAAATTAATAAATTAATAAATTTTTATAAATTTTTATTTTAAATTATTATTAACAATTTATTTATTAATAATCATTTATATTAAAACCTTTATTTAATTAATTTTTATTTAACTTTTATAAAATTCCTTATAAAATTATAATTTTTTAATTAAATTAAATTTTATTAATAAATAAATAATTAAAAAAGGAATTAATATAAATAATAATATATTTATAATTATTAAAAATTATTAATTAAAATAATAAATAAAATTTAATATATATATATATATATATATATTAAATAATTAAATAATATAAATTTATAAGATTTTAAATTAAAAACATAAAAAAATATTATTTAAAAAATAAAAATTTAAAGTTTTTATTTATTTTTTATTAAAAATTTCTTAAAAATTTCCTAAAAATGGATTTAAAAAAAGAATGACATAATAACCTGAGAAATCTCAGGCATAAACTCGGACATCCCTTATAAACTCAGGTAAATCTCAGGCATATTAGCATGGGCAAACATAGTGTGGCTAGAGTGGGCACAGCCCACTAAGCGTAAGGAGGACTAGTCTGAGTTTACTGAGATAAGGTACAGTCTTGTCGCTCTATTTAAGTATCCCGAAACAGTCACTCTACGATTCATCAACCTTAAGGATCTCTTTTCTGACACGTAAGGAGACTGTCCGTTAAAAAAAAAATAACATCCTTCATAATCTCCAACAATTCACCATAACTCTTACCTCATCACTTATATTTAACTTTATTTAATTATATATTTTATTTACCATATTCTTGAAATGATCATATCCATTTCTGTTTGTTTAGTTACCCAACTACCATGAACATTCCATCCCCTTTGCGGGTTTGCTAAACCAGCATCATATAGCCGGTAGAATTCAACCACTAACTTGCTGATCATCATAATCGCAATATTCTTCCCGATGCAAGTATGTGTGCCTGCTCCAAACTGCGAGGGGATATACAGTTAGCCATCATAACTTGAATAATCATCACTTTGTTCGCTGCCTTGGGATCTTATGCTTACCGAAAATAAACATTGGTTCATCTCTAATCTCTTCTCCTCACTCGCTTCTAGCCACCGTTCGGGACGAAATTCATCAGCGTCTTTGCCGAATATCGTCTGATCGTGATGGAGTACCCACGCGTTTACACCAACTGTGGTGCCGCCAGGTATATAATAGCCATCAATTGTGGCTCCCTCCTGGGGAGCCTTGCGCTCTATTATGGTGCCAGTGTTGGGGTGAACCCTCAAAGTTTCTTGAATCACCGCATTTCTTTTCGTTCAGAATTTATAGGTTAGCCACGAATAGCGCCCGGGATATGGTGGGTGGTGGCGATAATGACTTACAGGTATGGGAGTTTAGATATAACCGTGAATGGTATCATTGGCGAGGTTAGGTGTTCACCATCTATAGACTCGATCTCATCCCGTAGCTTGCTTAACACATGTTGATTGGAAGCAAGATAATACCAGATTGCGCGAATTGTAATCGCTAGGACATCATGCCCGGCTGTGCTAGCTACGAGTTAGTTCTTGAACCCCTTTGGTAGATATGTAGGACCTACAGGTTTATAAATATAGCTGCCGTGAGCTCTCTAATTGAGAGCTTTTCTGGGTTGCTTAAATGAAGGTCAAGCAATTTGCCTAACATATCTGTGTGTATCTGAGTTGACTTTCTTCTTTCATCCACTTCACTGAGTGTGAACTATGATCGCTGTCAGTGCTGATCCCTGAGTTAGTGAGTTCTCCAAGTACAACGCACTTTTAGGATGGGTTCTGCTTCTTCTGCTGGCGCTAGTGATCTCAGGAAGTTCAAGACCGATTGAAGAATGGGTGCTTGGGTGAACTAGTTGGTTTCGTTAGTGATGTCACGATGGATAGGACTTGCCGAAGTATAGACATACTAGGCCAACCATGTAGAATATCTTGTCTGAAGACTCGATAGTGCCGTTTACGTCCTTCCCTTGCTCTAGAAAACCTAGCTTTTTCGAGACGTTGATTTCGCTTAGGCATTCGTAGGCAAATAGGTGTAACCATACAGACATGTTAAGCTCGGTAGGCCCATCCCTGGTTCGTTCCGCAAGCTGCTTCATGAATAAATCAATACAGCTGTCGATATGTGGTTCGAAATCCCTGACAGCAGTCTTTGTATAAAGACCACCGATATTCCTCTTTAATGTGGCGTGGCGTTGGGCGTCTCTTAGGGAGAAGAGGTTCTCCAAAGGTTCACCGCCGTAGGCAGGCGCCCCTACTTCGTAGAAGTCCGACTAATATCAAAATATGAGATTAGCTTACATCCTCCATGGGATTGTAGTAAGGCTTCTCTTACTTTCGCAAATGCCTGTCTCGAGGCATGGATTATATGGAAAGCCCTTGGGCTGGCGAACGACACGTGGCTTGGGCCGATGCGGACGACGGGGCCATATTTTTTATGAGCATTTTTATTCCAACCTGGCATATCCTCATCGTAAATAGCTGCAAGTTTCCAGAGATTACTAAAGCTCGCTATCAAAGGCCCTGGTATAGAAGTCAAGTGTTTTTGGTAACGAGTACGTAGTAGTTGAAGACAGGTGACAAGGGTGAATATTACGAAGACGAGCGCAACCGGTGCCATTCTCGCTATAGTTGAAAGAGAGTAGAATATGTAGGAAATGGGCCACGGTAAACGTGGGAGCTTTCTTGATACATCTAAGAGTTGAACTAAATAACAACCACAGAGGCGGCTGTGTCCTTGACCGGCGACAGGCGGTTGGTAGAAACACCTAGCTTGTAGGAAACATAAGCCAATGACGGAATATGGGTCAGGCTTATCCAAGATATATATGTCGTCCATATATGATGGACGTGTTGAATGTTTCCTTTTATTTCAACCAATGAAACATATAGACCTTGCCCTTGGGTCTGTAGACCTACTGCTGGTTAGTGTGTTAGCTAAAGCGGTTCATCATGGAATTCCATCCTGATTCAGCCACTGCCGATTACTATGATGTAGGGAACCGGTATTAGTTTATGGATGTGACTAGGAGGGCCTCGCCCCATCGCCGTGGGTCAGGGGTGCCTGGCCTGTATAGGTGATCTATTTTAATCACAACCCACGTGTACCTAGGCTGATTACGTATATAGTTAGGGCTGTCATGGTCCTTATTTATGGGTTACTTCGGATCATTTACTAGAAATGATGTTCAGGTACTTATCTACTTTATGGTGTGATCTTCTTGATGGATTTATAGATGTAGAACTTGATGTTTCATATGATAATAAATTTCTTATTCGTAACGGACTATACGAAGGAGCAGCTGTTTAAGGATCTGTAAGTATTTCAATATTCATAAATACTAGTTTAGATTCCATTTCGATATGGTAGAATAGAGAGGTATCGCCCTCGTCTCTGCAAGAAAAGAATCATGACTAAATAACGGCTGGGACGGAAGCTGGAAGTGTGGTCTGAGACCTGTGGGATCTGCAAGCGGCTGTGTAACGAATGATTAAGCGGGGGTTCGTAAAATACTAGGCAAGGATCGTCGTATAAGTCCTAATATTAATATCCTTTATAAAATGGAGGTTGGTACTTGAGTGCGTGTATCGGCCGAAAAGCTAAGCAATTTAATCCTAGTAAATCACATTCAAGTTGTATATATCATTTCTCATAAACATTTACATGGTAAATAAATGTCTAATATTCCACTTATTAATTTAACCTTTTATTATTTAATATTTAATATTAAAACTTTCTTTCCTACCTAATTCAGCCCTGCCAGCCCTGTCATACACTACATCCACTTAATTACCTTTTAAAGTTAATAAGCTATGAGGTTGTTAGACGATCTAATAGGCCAAGTATACATGGATGGTACCTGTAGGACTAGATGTAGCTATCTATATACGTCATTATAATGCAATAATGTTAGAAAATAGATACGCTTCAATTATTTTCCTGATTGGAATTCTGAAAGCTTAAAACTTGCTATGAAACTAGAACTAAGGAGCTCTTTAGGTAAAAGGGATCCTATTTTTCCAAGACACCGCAAGTGCATTAACAATCATTCCTTGTACCGTAATGGCTGATTGCTACCTACCTACTTAAGTAAGCAACAAGATTGATGTTACATTCTCTGATGGAGTCCGTCGCACCGCGGAGTTCCTCTTACCTAATACTACCTACCTAGATATAATACTATGGTATCGATAGGCCGTCTTAGTACGTACTTAGTACGTAGTATGTCAGCACTAATCCCGAGTATCATGATTTTTCTATGCCTAAGCACCATGCCTAAATATAATATACAACGACTCATAACACTGTGCAGAGGTGACCTGGTACTTGTGGTGTCAATAATTATAGCGACGATTCTCTGTATTAGGTTGAAGCATTCATGAATATAGCAAAACTTAACCATGGCTGTGTTGAACCGCTGTTATATTGTCACTGATTTTTATAATGAAATGAATACTCGGGCGCTTCGGCATTGTAATAACATGCGCCACCGGACTTTACCATACCCGCAGGGTTCCGAGGAATCGGAAATCTAGTTAAAGTGGTGTGATAACTAAGACCAAGAGTGGACCGTTACAGGAAGGAAGAAATAACTGCGACGAAACCAAATCGGATATGATAGAGATAGGTAGGTTATGAGGATTACCTTGGTCAGGGGTATTGTATAGTGACTTAGTTTCGGGGGACGCCATAAACATTTAGGTAGGAACTTGTATATGGAGAACTTTGTTGGATATCTGACATTAAATAAATCGCTGGAGTCTATGTACACTGGCCCGACCAACGTAGGCGGTTTAATACCATTTATATATATTGGTGTTGTCGTCTCTTAGCCTGCTTAGAGTAGTGTGAATAATTCTTGACCGGAACTATATCAGGGATAATATCGATCGAAGTCTCGTCTTATCTCGATATTCGTCTCAACGTATATCTGGCTTCGGTTGGCATCTCTCATAAAGTCATCACGTGTTTGATACGTCGGTACCATCGCAGCCTGGGGATGTTGGACTGATCCCCTACCCCGCGAGCCTGACGACTCATCACCGTGTATGCTCGAATAATCACTGTTGTAAGGTCTCTTCAGGCGGAGTCTGTCGGCCTGGTGGGAGAGTGCACCTTCAACCTTTTCGGTTGCGTTGGGAAATCGAGTTTTAAGGAAAGCTGGGAGGCGAGAATAAAGTGGTCGCATTCCAATCAGACAGGCAGCTGAAAAGTACATGCCACATTCGATTGCCGTCCACGAGAATGCCTCATCGGCAACTACAGAGCATTAGTTGATGAGTTCGAAAAAAAAAAAAAAAAGAAAAAAAGAAAAGAATAAGGCTCTTTCTTACATGTCGGGTCATTTAATATCACATCGCCCTTGGTATAAAACACGCTGGTGCGCACGCAAGAAGCTATCATACCGCTAGAGTGGAGATTAGCGACGTTTCGATACATCGAAAGGGGAGAGATGATCACTTACATACTGCCGGTCAGACAGACAGCTGCAATGCCGGCCCTTCGCGGAACTGAGGCCTTGAGTCCCCAGATGGTTCTAATCGGTAGAATCATAATCAAAACATCACCTAAGATGTTTGGGAAATTCGTAAGCTGGTACCAGAGTAGCTGGTTGAAGCATTTACCGCCTTGGATGCTTCTGTCCCACGTGTATGCAAGGGGTGTGCACTCGAGCTGGGCGGCGATGATGGTAGCGAGGCAGTTGGCGACTAAAAATCCAATGACTGCGTAACAAGCGATCCGTGCCCACTTGTCGGTGAAAATGCGCAAGTACAAGACGACGACGGAGACTCGTGACAACATATTGGACGGTACGTAGAACCAATCTAATATGTATAACAGCATGAGGTATCGATTTACTTTCTTGGGATCTTCCATCATAACAGAGGCGACATGCCTGCCCAAGCCCGCCTGTAACACTTCGGCTGTAGAAGAATCGTCAGCGTCGGATGCTCGCTAACTAAGAGTCCATCTCCTCGGTGGAGATGCAAGCTTGTCGACATACCATAGAGGCTCCCTATTAGTCCAAGGAGGAGTATATAGGCCGGAATCAATACATGGTCGTCCCACCCTCGCGCGGCTGATGTCAAACTTCGAGCGTAGAGTCGCAACGCAAAGAGAATGGTGGTTATGACCAATATAGTAGTAGCGGCAGCAATAACTCGCCCGCCATTATTCTCCTCCAAATATCCAGGTGGAAACTGGTCTGGCGATGGTAGTGCAGCTGCCATATTGAACGTTGGTCCTCGAGATTTATAGGCTGCTGGGCGACGTCGTTACCGACCGAGAAAAGGATGACAATATTAGAATAGCACGAGATTCTAACAATGTTTTCCAACCATGTATCGTGAGGCTCGTACCTCGAAGTGGGAGTCAACTCGGGCTATTAGATAAGTTGACGACTAAGCTAGATATACATGGCGAGTTAAGCGGGCAAACCAAAGGGAAGGTCAGAAAAGCGAGAGATCGTGCTAGATGTAAATTAAGTACTCGAGAGAACAAATCATGATAAAGCTAGCCATCCTGCCTGTAGCTGAAGGCCGATGGCCTTATGCGTCTAATGAACTGGGGTTCGAATGCGACGTCAGACAATCCCTCCGATGCAATAGTGCTGCTCCGCCTACTCCTCCAATGCTACCCAACATGTACACCGCGTGCAAAGAATGTGTTCTGGCTTTCTCGAACGGTCTTAGGATGGGGGCGGCACAATCATAGGGAAGATCAATTCCATGGGTACCGCCCATTGGAGGGATGATCGATTACTAAGTGGATGTATAGACCAAGGATTGGCATCTTAGTGTTGCTATTTATAAGTTATAACCGCCGCGCTACTACGTACGGATGTCAGCACTACTAGCATCGTAGCAAGCATTAGACGCGAGAGACTAATACCACTTAGGTAATGAAAGCACTCAGCTATGTTTGAATGAAAGAAAGGTAGGAAGCCGACAAGGGGCACAACGCCACCGACTGTTCCTAGGCACCCGCACCCGCACCCGTACCTATCCGGTTGATGCATTGTAAGCTGCATCACCTTGCAAACTACCGAGATATCCTAACGAAAAAAAAAGCAGGCAACATTTCCTAATGAAGGTGTGATTACAAACGCTCCAAACGTTGTTGCACAGGAATTATCAAGTGCCTAAAGACTCTTCTCACCCGCCCCCTTTTTTTCATTGCGGTCTCTCTAGGATTTACGATCTCACTTTCTTTTTCATATCCCTATTAGACGTGGTCTCTGGAGATCAAATAGGGAATCACCTGCAACAGATCGGCATTTTGTAGACATTCGACTGGTTGGAACGATTGGGTACGAAGCAAAATAAAAACGCCAATGGCCGCCACAATTCTCATTACAGGGACCACGGGCCTGATTGGTTTCCGCATTCTTCTCGCCGCTCTTGCTGCTGGCCACAGGGTACGATATACAGTGCGGTCGGAAGAGAAGGCCCAAAAGGTTTCTTCGAACCCAGCAGTCCAAAAGCTCGCACCCGGCGATCGTCTCTCCCCTGTCATCATTCCGGACTTCACTGCCGATGGCGCCTTTGACTCTGCCTTGCAAGGCGTCACGCATGTCATTCATGCTGGCTCGCCGGTGCCTGTCCCAACTTACGATCCCGTGACGGAAGTTTTCGAGCCTACGGTGAAGATTTCGTCGGGCCTACTCGCCTCCGCGCTCAAAGCACCGAGCTTGCAGCGCGTTATCATCACCTCGTCCATTGTGGCCAACCTCGGTCTCATCCCACCCCCAACCACCGTCTCCGCCTCCACACGAGTCCCGCTGCCGAGCCCCATCCCCACCGCCTTTAGCAGCGTGTTTGAGGCGTATGTGCAAAGCAAGATAGTCGAGATGCACAACTCGGACGAGTTTGTGAAGACGCAAAACCCCCACTTCACCGTCTCCCATGTAGTGCCGGGATACACTTTCGGTTGGAACGAGCTCATGCTGGATCCGGTCATGATGCAGACGCAGAACAGCTCTAACAATTTCTTGATGATGGGGATAACGGGCGGTCAGCTTCCGATGCCTATCCACGGCGGCTACGGACATATTGATGACGTGGCGGACCTTCATCTGCGTGTGGCGTTCCTCGATCCCAGCGCTGGGGGACCCCGGGATTTCGGGCTTGCGACTAAACTAGATTACACAACATTGTTCGACTATGTCGAAAAGGCATTTCCTAAGGCCGTCGCAGAGGGAATATTTAAGAGGGGTGTAATACCTACATTGCCCGTCGAATATGACTCGAGCGATGCCGTAAAATTGCTAGGAAGACCGATCAAGAGCTTCGAGAATGCGGTTGTCGATGTTGCAAGCCAATATCTCGAGTTGCTAGGAAAGGAAAAGGCATGATCTAAAAGCTGTAGAGTGCAGGACTACAAAATGCTCAACTGAGAGCAATTATACCATATGATAGCTTGGCTTGAATGCCAATTATTTCTCTACAAATCATAGAGTTGCTCGAGATAAATCTCGTAGCCTGTAAATGTCCGCCTATGTAATCTATATGAGATCACCTCTAATATCTGGAGCTCCCCTAGATCATTCATTCTCTGGAAGTATCGCCCTAAATCGGCAGGCCAATCGAGCATAGACAAGATGCCCTGGATGCCTTGGATGTAGTATGTCCTACCGAATTCCAATGCCGATTTCTTGGTGATTAGGTAACAGAGTCAGTGGTTCCGTGCCATGTAAGTCAACGGCCAGTAACCAAAATTAGATAATCCGCGGCGTTATGGATGGACGACTAACCTGGTTGGCCGATGTTTCGAGTAAATTCTAGTCTTACGTTCTCTCGACAAGATGGTAATATGACCCTGTCGCATATCAATCGGCATAAACATTATGCCCCGGTATTTGTTTCAGGGTCTTGAACCCAAGGGTATGGATTAAACCCTTGCGATCTAATTTTAGATCGTGCAAGACTCGATTGCGTTCTCGATCTTCCTATTGTCATCGTTGGGCAAATATTGCACGTTAATGGTATGACACGTCATATCTCCGAAGGCGGAAACCGAGGAAGATTATTCAGAATGAATTACTCATCTCAAACATGGATTTCGATTATCGTTGTGCGGCTGGTAACTACGCCTTGCTGGATATAGTGTGGTTATGACAATCCTGTATGGTATGTTGAATTCATATGTTCCATAGGATATCTGAAATGACTCCTACACTCCTAGGGTGCGTTGATGTTAGTAAAAATAATTAACGACGCAGAAAATATGGTCATTGGCGTATTGGGATCGTATAGCATAGGCTTAAGCTGCCTTTGACGAGAAGGTATATTCCAAGTTAGAATCTTTCTTTCTTTTTTCTAATAAAAATTAGAATTCATTTCTTTTAGTGTAAATGGGAGGTCCATTGATATTTCGACAGCGTAACTAAGAACAATGCCGAACGTTGAGATGCTATGGTATCAATATTTTTATTTGAAGCAGAGAAATAAGGAAGATAACTTAATTTAAGTGCGAGACGGGACTAATGTATGGTTCTTATCGATAGTTATCAATGTATTTAGGTACTTGTTCAATGAGTACATATGTAGGTATGTAAATGCCCCGCCCCCGCAACAGTAAGAGAAAGTTGACTCACGGAATTTTGGCGGGGCTATTTTTTCTTATACACCTAACACATTTAGACTCAAACTTTGACATTTACATCCTCATCCTCTATTTAACTCGTACTTGACACCGCTTCATACCTTGTCTAGGAATATCAAGTCAGCCAAGGCCGTCGCGGCGCTCGTCAAGATGAGTATCAACTTCCCGCTCACGGAAGAGGAAACCGTCCGCTTCTGGCGAGAGGTCGACGCCTTCCAAACCCAACTAAAACTCACCGAGGGCCGCGAGAACTTCACTTTCTACGATGGTCCCCCTTTCGCCACAGGTCTTCCTCACTATGGCCATCTTCTAACTTCCACCATAAAGGACATCATCCCTCGATACTGGTCTATGAAGGGATACCACGTCGTTCGTCGATTCGGCTGGGATACACACGGTCTCCCCATTGAGTACGAAATTGACAAGACCCTAGGCGTGTCTGGCCGAGATGCCGTCCTGCAGATGGGTATCGAGAAGTACAATGCCGAATGCAGAGCTATTGTAATGAGATATGCTGCCGAGTGGAGACAGACAATTGAGCGATTGGGTCGCTGGATAGACTTTGACAATGGTGAGTTGGTTCGTTATTCCTACGAGCTAGACGAATTCAAGGCTGATGGTATATATATGGCTTAAGACTACAAGTCTATGGATGTCAAGTTCATGGAATCTTGTTGGTGGGTCTTCAAGCAGCTTTTCGACAAAGACCAGGTTTACCGCGCCTACCAGATTATGCCTTTCTCGACTGCTCTCTGCACCCCATTGAGTCACATGGAGTCCAAGCAAAACGAGAAGACGACCCAGGACCCTGCTGTATTAATCGCTTTCCCCGTGCAAGGCAGAGATGCATCCTTGGTCATCTATACTACGACGCCGTGGACCCTGCCGTCTAACCTCTTCATTGCGGCCCACCCTGACTTCGAGTACATCGAAATCCTAGATGAAGCATCAAGCAAGCATTACATCCTCCTAGAAAGCGGCCTTTCTATGCTCTATAAGGACAAGAAAAAGGCAAAATACAAGGTGGTTGGGAAGCATAAGGGCAAAGACATGATAGGTTGGAAGTACGAGCCTCTATTCCGTTATTTCGTCGACCAATTTGCCGACTGCTTCCAAGTAATAGGCGCCGACTACGTGGAGGCAGATGAGGGTACTGGCCTTGTCCACCAGGCCCCTGCTTTCGGTCAGGAAGATTACGACGCCGCAGTTGCTGCAGGCTTCATACACCCGGGGCGCTTGCCGCCGTGCCCGGTGGATGATAAGGGCCTTTTTACGGAGGCAGTAACCGAATACGCCGGCCAACACGTTAAGTCTGCCGATAAGGCTATCATCAAGGACCTGAAGGAAACTGGACGCCTACTTGTCGCCACTCAGGTCTCTCACGTAGACAAGTTTTGCTGGCGGTCTGACACACAACTCATCAGGAAAGCCGTTTCTTCGTGGTTCATCCGGGTCTCTAACTCTATTCCCGAAATGCTTACGAATTTGGAATCAACCACCTGGGTCCCTTCGTTTGTGAAAGAGAAGCGATTTGCAAATTGGGTTGCCAACGCACACGACTGGAACATCGCCCGAAATCGATACTGGGGTACGCCGCTCCCGTTGTGGGTGAGTGAAGATTTCGAGGAGGTTATTTGCGTGGGAAGTATCGCCGAGCTCAAGGAACTGAGCGGGTTCACCGGTACTTTGGATGACATTCACCGAGATAAGATCGATCATATTACCATACCCTCCAAAAAGGGCAAGGGGCAACTTCGCCGCGTTGACGAAGTTTTCGACTGTTGGTTTGAGTCTGGCAGTATGCCATACGCATCTAACCACTTTCCGTTTGAGAATTCCGAAGGATTTCATGACGGGAGGTTCCCTGCAGACTTTATTGCCGAAGGGCTTGACCAAACTCGTAAGAAACCTTTTCGTATTTCAACTTTATGAACTATTATCACCTTGGCTATAAATCCCGGAATGCTTCCCCCCCGCGGTCTTCATTCAAACTGCCACGTATAATCATAACTAACACCCATTGGTCGTAGGTGGCTGGTTTTACACACTGAGCGTCCTTGGAAATAAGCTTTTCAACGTATCGCCATTCCGGGCCGTCATCGTCAATGGCTTGGTTTTGGCAGAGGATGGCAAGAAAATGTCCAAGAGTTTAAAGAATTATCCGGATCCTAAAACTGTCATTGACCAGTACGGTTCCGATGCGCTGCGGCTCTATTTAATCAACTCCCCGGTTGTTCGTGGAGAGCCATTACGTTTTAAGGAGTCGGGAGTCAAGGAGGTAGTAGCAAAGGTGCTTCTACCACTTTGGAACAGCTACCGGTTCTTTTATGAACAGACGGTTCTATTTAAAAAGACGACTGGCGAAGATTTCGTCGCTCAGTTCCCAGAGACTAGTAATGTCATGGATCGATGGATACTTGCAGACTGCCAGAGCATGTTACAATTTATCAACCAAGAAATGGCTGGTGAGTACATGGCCCGCCTATTTGTGTTCTAAGCTAATTCCGTAGGCTACCGCCTATACACTGTCGTACCGCGTTTACTTCAGGTTATCGACAACTTGACGAATTGGTATATCCGTTTCAACCGCAAGAGGCTTAAGGGTGCAGCTGGTCTAGATGCTAAAGACACTAAGGCAGCACTGGATACGTTATGCCAAGTGCTCTTTACCCTGGTCCGAGCCCTGGCGCCTTTCACACCTTTCCTCACGGAACATATCTATCAACTGCTGCAGCCGTATCTTGGTAACGCACTCTCGGAGTTCCCCAATCCAAAGAGCGTTCATTTCCTCTCGTTCCCAACCGTCCAGGAGTCGCTTTTCGATGAGGTAATCCAAAGGAAGCTATCTGCTATGCAAAAGGTTATCCAACTTGCGAGGACGGCTAGGGAGCGAAAGACTATTCCACTAAAGACGCCCTTGCTTACCCTTGTGGTTATTGCCGATGCACAGCAGCTAAGTGATATCGAAGAGCTGCAGACATACGTCAAAGAGGAGCTCAACATTCGAGACATTGTCTTGACGAACGATGAAGAGCGATACGGTATCCATCTCGAAGCTCGAGTTGACTGGCCCATTCTCGGAAAGAAGCTAAAGCGTGATGCCCAAGTTGTTCGAAAAGCATTGCCCGACCTAACACAGGAAGAGCTCAGACAGTATTTGAAGGATAAGAAGATCACCATTAAGGGAATTGAGCTCGAGGGAAATGATCTTACTATCGTGCGGGTGGTAGCTAAGGATAACGCGAGCGTTGTGAAGGATGATGGGGTGCAGTATGAACCGGCGTTCCTGGAAGACATGATCATCCTCTTAGATACGGCGCCGCACCCAGAACTGATTGACGACGGAATTGCGCGTGATGTGATGACGCGTGTGCAGAAGATGCGAAAGACAGCTGGGTTGGTTCCCACTGACGACGTACGCATGCAGTACAACATCGTTTCAAACCCTGATGACGTCCAGTTTGACGCATTGGTGTCTTCCCGGAAATCTCAATTCGAGAGTACCGTGCGTGGCCCGCTAGAGCCATTCTCGCCGACAGGAACGGCGACAGAAGCTGTTATCCTAGAAGAGGAGCATTCTATCAGCAGCTTAACAGTGCTGCTAAGGCTGTGTCGGCTTTGAGTGCGTCATGTAGCTCTGAGGGGAGAGCGATATATAAAGCTGTTAAACTAGAGCTATTAGAATTTCGTGACACAATCCTAGAGATCTGGTCACAATGGAATACCGTCTTTCTCTAGAGACGACGTGAACTGGTTCTTATTCGTGATATATTATACCTCATTCTATCAACAACGTTATATAATTTGCATCCACCTGGATTAGGTACATAGTGTTACCATGACCGTATTATGTAGTAAAGTATGTATGGAGAAGAGGAGCGTACAAATATATTGATGTGTATATATCTCCTTATCCCCGCTGGCAAATACAACAAACTCGAGGACTGAAACAAGACTACTCCACAAGCAAGAGAACTTAAAAGCGGAATTAACGAGTTACACTACTGGTATATAGCAAAGGGCCGTTAAACTAAGCTATTAGACTTTGAATTATCTATTAAGAGTGTAAAATATTGAATGGTTATGGGGGTTGAAACGCGATGTGTTTTGAAGATAAGCACCGTTGCTAAGTCTAGTGATATCTTGAGAATGTTAAAACGCGTAAGAGGCATGTCAGATTATCTTTTTGAATATAGTTTCGAATATATATATATATATATATATATATATATATATATTTGTACAATATATATTTTTTCTATTTCTATGGGAAATGATTTAGTAAAATCGAAACTGGAATAATACCAGAGAGGATCTAAGGTTAAGCTACGTACCTCGGTAGGCACATGCAGTGGATTGGGCCGTTTGTGCATAGGTGGATTAGGTAATTTAACAGGGATGCTCATAAAAAGGAAAGGTGTGTTTTGTCGCGACAGAATATGATTGGTAGAATCTTAATGTTCGTACCTGGCTACCCCTGAATATTGGTTGCTACATACATGTACGTTATGTATTATGAGCATGAGTGCTTACTTTCTGTACGTAGATGATCGAATCTTGGTACTATAGATGTAGTTTTTACTGGTAGGTACTTAGATCATACCCCTTGCCTCACTTATCAACCCACCTAAGTAGAGAAAGGTATTAACCGTAAAAGGAAAGTTAAAAAGGAGTTGTCTGTTCCTGAATCTTGCATGTGTAGGAAATTGTTGAAGGATCTGACCACCAATTTAGCACTCACACATACACCAGTACACATACACAGACGCACACGCACACTCGCCGCAAAGGTAGCAAGATGCTACACCCGCAGATATCCTCTCGATTGATAATAGTTGATCCGGCCAATTACTTACTTGGGAAGGAAAGAAAGGACATCAATAAGATTAATTACCAGAAGAATACGAGGGGGAGTTTGATTTAGGACATACTAGAAAGACACGGGACCACTACGTCTGTCTTATCGCATTGACTCCATTCGCAATTGCGGAGATTACACCACCCCTATTATACCCTATACCTAACTAGAACGGCATACCTACCACCGCACACGAACGTGCGTACAGACGTACAGTCGTGCAGTCGTGCAGACCATATGCTGTAACCTACCTGCCTACAGTACACATCGGTAAGCAAGCGGGATCATCAGTGTGGTACCTCTTTTTGGCGAGAGAGTCATAGCACGGGCATCTGTTACCGCTTGCGATTAGGGACTCAGATGGTTTCGCTACTAGTGGAGGATAGGTAGGGGAAAAAAACATGATGCCACTACCGCCGACGCCGACATCACGACTACAATCACCATCTCCACCACCACAACGCTCCGGATCTTCTCATCAGCACTATCAACGCCAAGAACAACCACAGCAACAACTACCTTCATCGCCATCGGTAAACCCTTTCGGCCCATCGAGCACATTGGCCACGAAGAGTAATAAAAAGAATAATAATTATAATAATAAAATTCACGACAACTACCATCAGCACCAACAAGCCTATTATAATCGTGGTGGGGCTTCTTCGTCCAACGGATTTAATGGTGACGGTAAGGGTGAAGGTTATGGTAACGGAAACGAGATAATTAGTGATGGTGGAGATGGAAAATTAATAACAGCAAGAGGAACAACGACAGGAACGAGAACAACAAGAAGTGGAAGTAGTGCAAGTCAAATTGGTAACGGTACTTCTTCTCCTAGCGGTATAGTCCGGCTGACTGGATTTGGCCCGAAAATCGAAGGGACAGGAAAGACCGCGACTACCTCGACTACTACTACAACTACAGCTACAACTACGACGGCGTTAACTCAAACCGCCGCTAGTCAAAGTCAATCTCGTCCCCATCTGCATCCGAATATCCATCTAGCTGGAGAAGAGACCCATCAAAAACCCCGTCCCCTAATTTATCAGTCCACCATTATTTCCAATTCTTCTAGTTCCAATCCCAATTCTAATCCCAACCCTCCCAATCCCCCTCCGCCCAGAACCTCGTCGCTTCTTCCGCCGCCTCGCAACACGAACGCGAAAATAGTATCCCCCGTCGGTGTTTTCGATCCCTCT
Organism: Hypoxylon trugodes; assembly: GCF_022578975.1. NCBI lineage: Eukaryota > Fungi > Ascomycota > Sordariomycetes > Xylariales > Hypoxylaceae > Hypoxylon > Hypoxylon trugodes. The sequence continues at coordinate 343,501 of NW_026250019.1, read as the reverse complement.
ATTGCTTCTCCACGACTTCATTCGCGACACCATTCGCGATCAAGTAGCATCGGCGGCGCTAGCGACGGTTTCCGAAATCTCAACCGCTGGTCTAACTCCACCGCCTCGAGCCGCGCATCAAATCCCCACCGCGACCGCGATTACCAATCTCAGCAGCAACAGCAGCAATCAGCACCACCGCTTCAACAACAACAGCAGCAGCAGCAAGGCCTTCAATCTCCACCACGAAAATTAATCAAGCGACGACCCTCAACCGATACGAGTGCATCTCCGCGAACTCGTCGCCCATCGCCGCCACCTCCGCCGCCGTCTTCTTCCACGCCGCCGAATCTTCCTCCTATAATTTCTCTCCCTCCCCTCGACGCGAATCCGGAGTCTGTCGCTCGTACCTCTTCACCGCGCCTAGTTAGTCGTGTGAGCCCGGCCGAACCGCAAGACCACTTCTGGGATGACCTAGCTCGTCTGAACACGGCTGCTAGAGAAAATTCTGGATTACTCCCAGCGGCACCTGTTATTCGTGACGCCATGACTGATAGGAAGAACCATGCGAGAGGTCGCTCCTCGGCGACAAGAGGTAGCACAGACTCTACTAAAGCCAGAGATCGCGCCAACAAGCCCTCACAGAAAGCTATGCTATCAAAGGCTTTAGGAAAAGCAAACGCGGCTGTTCGACTGGATAACGCCCAGACCTACGGCGCGGCTAGGGACGCCTATATAGAAGCCTGCGATCTCTTACAACAGGTCCTTGCTAGAACCAATGGCGATGACGACAGAAAAAAGCTGGAAGCGATTGTAAGTTCTTTATTAACGCCGTGTAGATAACCGCAGCCAGAATGTTAATGCGTTTTCATATAGCGACTCACGTACACTAGCCGGATAGATGAGTTGGAGGCACTGGTGCCCACGTATACACAAAACGATAAAGCATTACCCGCAAGACCAGAAAGCGACGATTATCATGGAGCTCAGGTCGAGTTAGTTGGTGCTGAAAGCCCTGTGGAAGAGAATAGAGGGGAATCGCCCACCGCAGATACTCCTCAACTTCGAGCCTCGCCAAACCTTGGCCTAGACCAACGCTTGCCTCAATCATCTTTCTCGAGATCTCAAATGCGCCGAAATTTTGAGGGTACTTCTCTAAGTCTACCACAGTCGCAAGACTCGGGGTATATGCCCGCCCCACTATCACCTCGGAGAGCAGTCTCGCCCGCGAAACCACCGACTCCGGAACCGATCGTACGACAGGATTTCTCTTTGCCATCCGAAAGGTTAGTGGCGGAAAATGGCACTAGAAGCCATAGACGAACCATAAGTCACGAATCAGCATCGTGGCTGGATCCCATCGATGAATCGGGCGGTTCAACTACATCCTCAGTGCACTCGAGGACTTCATCGCTTGGACTGAGGAGGAAACACATGCGGCATACTAGTGGCAATACGGAAGCTGAATTTGACGCCGCTTTGGATGCCGCAGTCGAAGCTGCCTATGACGATGGCTACGAACCTATGGACTCATACGAGACGGCATACGACGACGACAACAACCCCGACGGCGACGTTGTATTAAATGCGATGCGCAAAGTGGAGCTTGCTAAAGAAAGAGTCCGACAAACTGAACGTGAGGCAGCAATAGAATTGGCCCGGGAACGCGAGCGCCAGAGACAGATGTCCATAGACCAGAAGCCTCAGACCTTCAGCGGGGACTTCTTTGACGCAAACGATTCTGATGAGGACGAACACGTTTTGGAAGAAATAGCTAGGAGATCTGTGATGGAAGATTTTTCTTTTAATCGGCGATCTCAGCAATCGCAGTCCAAAGTTCCTAGAGAGTCTGATTCTAGCGGGATGACCTCTCGAACATGGCATAGCTCAGTTGGCTCGAACCCTCCGACCGCCACGACGGTGCTCTCGACGGTCACCGAAATGCCACCACCAGCAGCCCTCCCTAAAACGGCGCCACCATCCATACCCTCTCCACCACAGCCATTGCCTCAGGTTTCTCCCCAGGTATCCCCTACCTCTGGAGTGCGCAATCGCCGTTTCTCCGGTCAGAATCTCAAACAACTCAAGATTGAGACATCGAAGCTCGGCCAACCGCCATCGATCTCTACATCTGGATTGCAAACAAAACCTTCAAATAGCTACGCTGCACAGCAACAAAGGCAAGCAATGTCAGCGACGTCAACACGACCGGGGCCCTTTTCCATGCGTGCACCCTCCTCTCCCGCCAGAGGTATTAGTCCGGCAGAGGGCTTCGTCCCCCCAAGTCCACCAACCAATCAGGCAACTGGTGGCCAGGAATCCGACGAGCTTCGAACGGACTCACCAGCCTCCATTCGGCCGGGTATACGCAAGAACTTCTCATCCTCTAGTCTGAAGTCCCTCAGGACGCGACAATTTTCCATTTCACACATTGACGACTCTGACCTCTCACCCAACACCCCTCTCACTCATCAAATTTCGAATACTTCAGTTGCCCGCCAGCCCATGATACCTACATTGCCCACTCCGCTTGCGGCCGCCTTCCATGAAAGGATGACGGGAGGTATTGGTGGCTTGCACCTTTTCGACTCTGATTTTCATTCCCCGACTACCCATTCACCAAACCAACTTTATCACCACCATCACCTTCACAACAACCCCGACGTACCAGTACCTCTAGAGCCTTGTCCGTCCGATCCTATGCTACGACCTTTCTGGCTTATGCGTGCTTTGTACCAGACTCTTGCACACCCGCGCGGTGGATATATAAGCAACCGCCTTTTTATCCCTCGAGATGCATGGAAAGTCAAGGGCGTGAAGTTGCGCGCCCTTGAAGATAAGATTGGACAATGTGACCTGCTGACTGCCGCACTCCTTAAGCTGGCGAGGGTAGATAGCAACGACGCGGACGCGGTTCTCGAGGAGATGCAGAGCTTCGAGAACATCCTTGAGATGGTACAAATGACGCTCACACGTAAGCTTGGCAATGAGGTCGGAACGCAAGGTATGAGTGCCTTCCGAGATGAAAAGGATACGGAGGCCGCGCCGCCTGTACCACGCAGTGCTAGCGTCAGCGGGAAAGGAGGCGCGTTCAGTTGGCGAAGGCTCAGAAACAAAGGCTCAGCTGCCAATATGACCAATGCATATGGAGGGAAGAGTAACAGTGGCGGAAGCAATGGTCCCAGTGCAAACGAAAGGGATATAACAAGTTCGATCGGCTCAATCCCAAGTCTACCCATGACCGCCCACCCGAGTAGTAAGCCTGCGAAGAGAGATGTGGCGTCAGCGGGTTTTGATGGGCCATACGCGAATTATATGGCGAGTTTAGCACGCCTGTTCGATGCTGCGCAAACCGTTGGTGAGTATACTAGTGATGATATATTATCCCCCTTGCCACAGGATATATATACTAATAATCACCAGATCAAATCGCCCGCCAAGTCGAAGACCCGGGGTTACGTCACGCCGACAAGACTCAAGTTGGGCTAGAGCTGTGTACTAGACACGCAGCCGAGTTTTTCGGTTTTTACATCTGCCGCTTCGTGTTAGCCGATCTAGCATTGCTACTCGATAAATTCGTCAAAAGAGGCAGCGAATGGGTTCTCGCTTAAGAATAGGGGAAAATAGGGCTGCTAATTTGCCCAGTGTGATATGGAATGCAGCCTGGTATTTTGATGCCTTTGTGCGGTCAATCCAGGGTGGAGAAACGAGGGTAAGGAGGGCATGCTGTCAGTTATTTGAACGGAAAAAAAGATATCCTAGGAGAAGCTTCAAGCGAAGATCAACACGGAGCTTAGAGAGGGAGAGAATCTCTCCATGGTGGTCGATAAGGGTCCGCGAGAGTAATGATCACAAGAATTCGAATGTGTGGAATGGGAGGGCACATTTGAATGACGCCATATATGCGCCGCGCTTTCTTTTGTGCATTTTTCGGCGCCGGCATATATCCCAGTTGGTTTCATGACACGATATAAGATACCACTTGAGTTATTTACTGTTCGATAGTCGCCACTTTTGGCCGGTTATACAATGTCTATGGACATTTTTGAGACATTGCAGGTCTTTCGCTAGGAAGAATCCAAGCATCACGGCTGTATATAGACAAGTCCGTTTAGAATTGGAATTTACACTCCAACTGTTTCTTTTGCTTGAACCAAAAGTCGCACCGCCTATGTCTCCCATTCGCTTGGTCCTATTTTGAATTTGTTTGGGGGTAAAGGAGGATGGAGGGTATCACCACTATGTCGCTGAGCCGCCGTCATCCAATCTTACCGTTAGGCCGAAGCAATTTCTGTTATCGTCCTATAGAACTGAGCCGGGTCGTGCGCGAATCGCCCCAAGAACAGCCCATCTACTCCGTCCTTGAGCTGCCCGAATAATCCAGGACCAGCACTTCCGCCGTATAGGATCCTCGTCGTTCCTTTCCTCCGCCGCACGCACTCAAGAGCCCTAATATCCTTCGCTACGGCGACGACGTGTTCCGCGCCCGCAGGCTCAGCAGCGCCGATAGCCCAGACAGGCTCGTACGCCAACACGACCTCGGCGTCGTCCGGTAAACCTTCCATCACCGCTTCTACTTGCTGCTTGCATTCGTCGACGGCAACGGCGACATCGCCCCTCGAACGCTCGCCAATGCAGACTAACGGGATCATGCCATTCCGGGCGGCAGCCGCGGCTTTGCGCGCAGCATCTTTGTCAGTCTCCCCAAATATACGTCTACGTTCCGCGTGCCCTAGTTCCACGATGCGACACCCGACTTCGGCGAGCACGGCGGGGGATACTTCGCCTGTGTACGCGCCGGAGTCTTCGTAGAAGGCATCTTGGGCGCCGGTTAGGATGGATGTGTTTTGGAGTTGGGATATGACGGATGTTAATGTGATGTGGTCTGGGATGATGAATATATCGATTTTATCTTGAAGATCTGCTTGTGATGGTGAGGAAGAGGAAGAGAGGATTTGGAGGAATTCGTCTACGTATTGCTTGGTACGCGCGGCGTCGAAGTATAGTTTGGTGGAGACACCGACGATGCGGCGTCGGGGAGTAAGTGTGGGAGATAAAGACATCGGTGTAATGATGTAAGTAGTATTTCAAATCAAGATAGTGATATTATGATATTCGGATAAGATATTCAAAGAAGAGGATGGAAGAATAAAAAAAAATATGGATATAAAGAATTATAATAAGACCCTACTCCGTTTACAACGTCACATAAGTCTAAGTCTTTCCCGAGTTGACTATTCCGGTCGGAGTGGTTGGTTAGAGATTAGTAGGAAGTTCCGGTTTATAGTAACATTGAAGTGAGTAAAGTACCTTATAGTAAGAAAGTACTTACCTAAAAGAGTATTAAGGCGGCTACCGGCGTGATATGTTAAACCATGGCTATGGGTCTTCGGGAAGGGATCATGTGGGTTTGTGGGTTCCTACATGTCATCTCCACTAGTTCCGAGGCCTTTGTTATACTTGGGTCATCCTTGGCCGTTTAGTTCAATGGGTACGGACTACCTTTTGTAGTTATATGTAGGTACCGAGCTTAAGATATGCAGTAGTCTCACCGTTACATTTCCGAAACGACGTCAGATGTTGAAGATAAACTTTCAGTATGCGTCTTTTAATCTCATTTATCTTAGTTTGTAGAGTTCATAGAGTTTATGTAATCTTAAAGTTATTATACTTCAGTGTCTTTCCTCCCCCCTTTTTCTCTTAGAACAAGGGGGAAATGGGTACCTTTTTTTACATGTGATTTTTATTATTTGTAGCTCAAGTAGACATCATCTACTACTAATGCTCTAAGTATTACATAGAGCAAATTAACCAATTACTTTGAAACTAGTCAGACTCTCTTGAGTCTGCTTCTTCTAACGCATAGCTATCAGATCGTTATCACTTCCAGCAAATATAATGCCCGCATGCTATCGTGTAGATGTAAACCCAACTCAACACACACCATCTATAGAGCCTTTTCAAGGTCCCTAATAGCCTCTACCTTAGCTGCGCTTGCGCTCTTCTCGTCGAAGACGTATCCGAGCCACTCTTTGGCCAATCTGCGTGCAAGTTCCAAGCCAATAACTCTTTCTCCCATGCAGAGGACTTGAGCATTGTTGCTCAACACAGCACGCTCTACCGAGAAGCTATCATGAGCTGTAACAGCTCGAACACCCTTGATCTTGTTCGCCGAGATAGCAACTCCTAGACCTGTACCGCAGATAAGAAGAGCTCTGTCGACCTTGCCATCTGCGACAAGTTGTGCTGCCGATGCTGCTCGGTGGGGGTAGGCTGTTTTATCGTCCGCGGAGAGACTACCGACGTCTACAACGGACTCGACGCGGGGGTCCTTTTCGAAGTCCTCCTTGATCTTATTCTTGTAACCTACACCAGCATCCTATTTATGATTGTTATTAGATAAGAACATGCAAAATGACTATGAAGGGTAGAGATAAGAGAGAGTAGGTTAGAGAGAAAGACGAGAAAACAACTCACATCAGCCCCCAAGGCTATCCTCCACTTTGGTGCTGCTGCCATGTTTATGTGTGATGTGTTGTAAACTTATGGAACCAAATAGGTTGGCAGTGGAGTGAGTTGTGGTCTTTCTTGATCCGATTCGGTTCTCGTTGAAACAATGTCTTTATCTCTCGTCTCTTTGTCTGAAATTCGGAAACCCTTAAATGTAAGTAGTAAATAGTAAGTAACAAGTAGGGGTAGTAAGTAAAATAAAATAAAATAAAATAAAGTAAGAGAGATTTATTATTCAAATCGATTATTCGATACCATAGCTTCTTATGACTTGGTACCTTAGACTAGCCTACATTTAACATATGTAGCTACTAGGTTTCTTTTCTCCCTTCCCCTCCTCCTTCCTCCCCATCTCCTTCCTTCTTTCCCCCCCTCCATTTCGAATTGACTACTTAAGTTAGTTAAGTGTGTGAACTGTTCATTAGTTCATTAGGTTGTTTGTTCTTTCTAAAAAAAAAATACAAAGTGGGGTGAATTATAATCGTATAACTCAACTAGTATAGCCCATTTTCATTCTTCCCCTCCGGATTACCCGATTAGGAAATCCGATGGCAAAATATCAGAATTTACCCCCTAACGTGACTTGTTCTTCTCTCTATCTTCCCTCTTTTTCCATTTCCATTCCTCCAACCCACCCCGGCATCGCTATTCGTAATACACCTTTTTCACCCCTCCTTCGGTAATCATGCGGGACCTGGACCCTCTTGTCAGCTACAACCCAGGCTTGCACCGGGTCATACCAAGCTATACCAAGCTATAACAAGCTGTACCGGGCTATACCTCAATCGCTCCGTGGGGAAGGGGGTCTGGAAGCCTAAATAGGTCCCTCATTTGTGAGAATATGAACCATGGTGCCAAGTAATTTCGGGGCTGGAACACAATTATTGACGCTACGGTATATCATCGCAAGTCTCGTGAACTAACAAGATGGCAAGATGGGGTTCCAAGCGTCCCTTGGTGTTGCCTCTTATGGCAACCCTTTTTGCTTTCCGTAATCTCCATCTTTCACGTAATAGGTGTTCCATGGCCTATCCGGGAACCCCCTTTTCTTGCACTTTTCGCCTTTGTTCTCTACGATAGAAAGCGACGGTCCTTCTCACGATTTTTTCAGATTTATTTTCTTGACAGATATCCCTCTCACACTCGCTCTCATATTCACCCCCCTCTTCATCATAAAATCATACCGTTCTCATACCCCCCAAACCATACTTCACCAGAAACATCTTCAAACAGAGAAATAAGAATAAGACAAGTTATGTCGAATCGTCACCTCTTCCACTCCCCAGACGGACTCGTCACCAAGGCTATTAGAGGAATTATCTCTTATAACCCTTTACTCTCATTAGATGAGGCCAATCGAGTAGTATTCGACACGGCCTATAACAAATCCAATGTTTCGATAGTCAGTGGCGGAGGTTCTGGCCACGAACCTGCCTGGTCCGGCTATGTTGGCGAAAACCTGCTTGCTGCTTCGGTGGCCGGTGACATCTTCGCCTCCCCCAGCACAAAACAGATCGTCTCCGCCATTGATAGAGTACCTTCGGAAAAAGGAACGATATTAGTCATTACCAACTACACCGGTGATTGCTTGCACTTCGGCTTGGCAAATGAAAAGGCCATCGCCAAGGGTCACAAATGCAGAATGATCATCTGCGGGGATGACGTATCTGTCGGACGGAAGGGCAGTCTGGTTGGTCGACGAGGTTTGGCCGGTCAACTTGGAGTTCTCAAGGCGATGGGTGGCGCTGCCGGTGCCGGTGGTTCTCTTGATGATGTATACGACCTTGGTGTTGCCTTTTCCCAGCAAATCGTCTCTATCGCGGCTACTCTCGACCACTGCCACGTTCCTGGCCGAGCAGAGCATGCTATGCTAGGAGAGAATGAGCTTGAAGTCGGAACTGGCCCCCATAACGAGCCTGGTTACCAGAAGCTTTCCCCTGCACCATCACCACAAGACCTCGTCAAACAGCTATTGACATACTTATTGAATGAAAAAGACCCCCAGCGGGGTTACGTACAATTCCAAGAGGGTGATGAGGCCATATTACTTCTCAGCAACTATGGCGGCATGTCCCACCTCGAGCAAGGAGCTCTGCTAGATGAGCTTCTTGAACAGCTAGCGGCTGATTGGAAGCTCGAACCAGTGCGAATCAGCTCCGGTTTCATAGAGACATCCCTCAATGCGCCGGCATTCTCAGTATCTATTGTCAATGTGTCAGCTGCAGCTCGAAACTGCTCATACCCGGTTGAGCAAATCAAATCATTCTTCGATGCGAAGACCAACACATACTGGGAGTCTATGACTGGTTCTCAAGCCATCCGACGTAGCAGAAAGGAGCAATTCGTACAGCCACCACCAGAGCCTCGACCGGCAATTGATGAAGCCAAGGACCTCAAAGTCGACCCTACAACTCTAGACAAGATGTTGCGAAAAGCTTGCATAGACCTAATAGCCGCCGAACCCGACCTAACCAAGTGGGATACGGTAATGGGTGATGGCGATTGTGGTGAGACGCTCAAGACGGGCGCAACCTGCCTCATTGCCGCATTAGATTCCAAGAAAATTGCTACGCAAGGTTCCGTAATCGCGGTGCTTCAAGAACTCGAGGAAATCGTTGAGGGCAAGATGGGTGGTACTCTAGGCGGTATCCTCGGCATTTTTTTCGTTTCCCTGCGAACCGCTCTTCAAGACAACATTGCTCTTTTGAAGAGTGAAGGACTTCCCCAATTATGGGCCAAGGCCGTTCAGACTGCTTTGGATAACCTGACGCGTTACACACCCGCCAAGGTTGGCGACCGAACTGTCATGGATACACTCATTCCCTTCGCGGAGGGTCTGCGCTCTGGACAATTTGCGGATGGTGTTGAAGCGGCGGTCAAAGGAGCTGAATTGACGAAGACGCTGAAGCCAAGACTGGGCAGAGCCACTTACGTAGGTGCGGACAGCAGCCACGGACTTCCCCCCGATCCGGGTGCTTGGGGTGCGATGGTCGCCATAAAAGGCTTGCAGTCCTCTGCATAGATGCGTAATAAACCTGTATATAGATGATGAATGATCTTATACATAGCTCCCCAGCGTCGAGATTTAGCTAGCGAGGATATTTAATGGTGAATGGGTTTGTGAAAATGTATCTATTTTATTCGTTTTCAATAATTACAATCAAAAATTATTTGGTCAAAGAATATGAAGAACTGATCAGCTTCCTTTTCTGGATCATCCTGCACCTTTTATCGTAAGACATATCGCTTATTAAGAAGATAACTAGTATAAAAAATGGAACCCTGTCTATAGCAAACAATCAATGTCTCTCTTCTGTATCACACGATCCCATAAGCAATCATTGATTACCCTCTCTCCCTTACGCCTTGCCAGCGCTACCTAGCCAATGCATATACTGCTCGATAGCAGCTTGCATCCTATCTGTACCCGCCTCAATGACGCTCGTAAGAGGCTTCCCACGCATCTCTTCCTGCACGGTGGCGTAATGCTTATTCATTCCCTTATTGATGTTGACTTTGGAAACACCACCTTTTATGCAGTTCTTGAAAATGTCCTCGGTAAATGGGTCGGCGCCATGTAGGACTAACCGTACCTTATCGCCAACTGCCTTGTTGATCGATTCTAAACGATCGTACTCTAACTGAATACCCCGGGGCCCGTATTCTCCGTGTACGTTGCCGAAAGCCGGTGCTAACATTTCAATACCCGTCGCAACAAACTCCTTGGCCTGCTCCGGTGTTGTTAGGACTGCTTCTAGATCAGCCGTCTCCGCTACACCATCTTCGCCACCCTCAATGCGTCCTGGCTCGGCTTCGGCAGCAATCCCACGCTCATGACAATAAGTTACCAATTCACGAGTGAGAGCTAAGTTCTCTTCTTTCTCGTAATGGCTCATATCGCACATGATACTATCGAAACCGTCCTCGATATCGGCAGCGAGGCGAACGAGTTCCGGTGTCTGAGCGTGATCTAAATGTAAACTAACGGGAACTTTCGCATTATGCGCGGCATCGGCGGCTGCGCGCACAAGAGAGGCATTGGCGTATTCTATGGCCCAGGGGAAGAGTAAGACCATAGCTGGTGACTTGGCTGCTTCGGCGGCGCGGACTGTTGCGATTATCGATTCGATGTTGTAGCAGCACATTCCAGGTACCGCATATCCGCCTTCGCGCGCCTTGTTTAGAATCGTCATCGAGCGATTCTGCGATAACTCGGGCCGAACCATCTTGTCTTGTTCGAGTCTTTATCTAGCTTAATTGCTTTGTAAATGTCCGACACCTGTGATGAGTTACGAATTATAACGTAGGGTGTATAGTAACGTGGGTATTTGATAGGAAATAACGTGAGGGAATCAATGAGTGGTATATCAACACAATCCAATCATGAACATTCTATTAGCTGTAGACCTTCACAGATGAAAATGGAGTCAACAGTCATAGTTTCATCTACATCTCCACACGACTATACCAAGTTCCTCTCTGATTAGTGGAGAAGAACGTGGGGTAGCTGATTCCTGATTCCTTTGGCTCGTTATTAGTGGCGACGGGCTTTGCCATTTTACCGAGGACACGACCCGGAGGAGCAAAGGAGAGTAAAAGTTGGAAGTACATAGGTCGGTACCATTATCAACCGAGCGATCTCGGTATAACTACTAAATACTATCATGAGACGAAGTAGGTGGAGTAAGGTAAGTAAAGGCTGAATGAAATGATGTCTCCCCGCCTCCATCTCCGGCAAAGTTCCAAGATTCGGACAGCCTAGACTTCAGCCGTTGCTGGAGGTATAGTAGTAGCTTACTTAATCACTTGTTCTCAAATCGTCGGTTGGGTGGAAGACGTCGAACTAGAAACAATATCTTAAGGGGTGTCTAATAAGCATATTTTTACTTGCGTATAGTACTATTTCTTACCTGTGGTATACGGTATAAGAGCAAATTTTGATCTTGGCTTTAAGTAATGAAGATGGCGGGAGCAAAGCCGGAAGTTTCTTTCATCGGCCTTGGTGCCATGGGTTTCGGTATGGCCACCAACTTGATCAAGAACGGATATAAAGTGACTGGATTTGATGTTTGGAAGCCTACGCTGGAGAAATTCCAAGCGGCCGGAGGTAACATTGCTGATACGCCTGCCGAAGCTGTGAAGGGTACGGATTACTGCATATGTATGGTGGCAACGGCGCAGCAAGCTCAGGCTGTCCTTATCGAAGGAAACGATCCGGCGCTCGGGGCACTTCCTAAAGGAGCTGCTCTCTTGCTTTGCTCAACCGTACCGTGCGCATATGTCCAAGGTCTAGAGAAGCAACTCGCTGAATTAGGACGTGGCGATATTCGATTAATCGATGCTCCTGTCTCCGGGGGTGCCGCAAGAGCCGCTGACGGTACTCTATCTATCATGGCTGGTGGCTCGGATGACGCAATTGAGAAAGGCCGATTCCTCTTACAAGAGATGTCTGATCCGTACAAGCTGTACATCGTCAAGGGTGGAATCGGTGCCGGAAGCAACATGAAAATGTGCCACCAAGTACTTGCAGCCAACCAGATCCTCGCTGCAAGCGAAGGTCTAGGTTTCGCAACTCATCTCGGTCTCCATCCCCATTTTGCGAGTCAGGAGATCTTAAAGTCAGAAGGGTGGGCATGGATGTTTGAGAACAGACTTCCAAGAATGCTCGATCCCGAGTACAAGCCTGTTGCTAGCGCATTGACCATTATTTTGAAAGATACGGGTATCATTACCTCAGAAGCGAGGCGTTTTGGATTTCCCACACCTATGACGAGTACGGCGGAACAGGTATACTTCTCTGCTCTCGGCCGTGGATACGGCCCTGATGACGACAGTAGCCTGATTAGGCTGTATATAGAAGGAAAGGGAAAGATAGGTCCAGTGAAAGGATTAGCCGAAGACGATCAGTCGAAACTAGCCCTCGTTGTCGGCCTCCTGAAAGGCATATATCTCTGTTCAGCTGCGGAGACTATCGCTTTCGCAGCGAAATGTAATTTGGATCTAGATCAGGTATTTGATTTATGCATAAATGCAGCCGGAGGAAGTACAATGTTTCAAACGGTTGGTCCGGAGATTATCAAGCTCGCTCGCGGAGAGCAGCTCTCGACAGGGGATGGAGAAAGCTTCAAGGAGCTCGTACAGCAACTCCAAGAGGCTATTGAAGAAGCTCAGCGAGTTAAGGCGCCCGTGTATCTTGCCACCCAAGCGTTCACTCTGGCGCAGCTCGCTTTACAGCTTGCTCCGGAAACTGCTGGCAATGTCTCGAGAGCCGCCGTCGCTAAGGTATGGGGTTTATAAACTTGACAATAGTACCGAACAGTATTAAGGATATGGCTCGACTGAATGTATATAGAAATAAATTCAGCTAATGCACCGGATTTAGTAGTAATGAGGTGGATAGACTGATTTGCCCAAGGGAATCACCACACGGACTCGGGCATGTGTAAATATAGAAAAGAGACTTACACATAAATAAAACCAGGCCAAGTTAAGAAGCATGTCTCTATCCAAACGACTGGCGAAGAATCACGAAATAAGAAGGGGGGGGAGGCTAAGATATCCGCGGAAACCATGTAGGTATGAATTCGACTATGACTAAATATGAAACCTGTGATATTAGTTACCCGTCAACTCCGAATGAACGCCTGTGAGAATACAATACACCTTCCTACCCTTGCAGAAAACCTAACCGTCGGACTTCTACTTTTAACCACTTAGTACCCACTTTGTTCTTGCCTATGATCTTCTTTCGCGGCATCGCCTGCGTCTTTAATGGCTTGCTCGTCGCCTCTAAGTTTTGCGAAGTATTCCTTGATGTCTTCGGCACCGATCGCCTTACCACTCTCAGCGAATTGCTGGAAGAAAGGCTTGAGACGCTCTTTAAGATGGTTGTACGCCATGACACCCTCTATCGCGCGAACGCGGTCCACATTCTTCAAAGCAGACTCGCCACGATCATACAGTGAGCCGCTACCATTAGTCGAACCATGATCGGACGCCGAATCCGAAAGAGGAGGTTCATAGGCCTCCTCTTCCTCGAGGAGTTGTGGATGGACTTGGAGTTCTGGGAAGCACGAGGCGCATCGGCAAAAGTGATGGCGGAAGTCCGATGTCGCGAACAAAGAGAACTGGCCAATTGATGGAGGGGGCAACGATGTTAGTTTGCACGTTTCCGTAGATTGGGCTTCATCAATCTTCTGGTCTTCCTCCTTGACTGTCTTCTCGGTTTCGTTCTTAACCTCAGGGGTCGCATCGCTTGTTTCAATGGGTAGAATGACTTCTGTCCCTTCGGACTCACTCTTGGCGCGTTTGTTGCGTTCGTTGTTCTCACTCGGCTCGTCGTCGTCTAGCTTGCGTTTCTTAGACGTCGTTGTGGTCTTGTCGCCTTTCTGGAAGAATACTGCTGGCAAGAAACCGGGAGTACCAGCGTATCTCTTAATCCATGGGTATGCTTCGACACACTTGTAGCAGATGAAGTGGTCGAACGCCTCCTCAGCAGGGAACCCATCTGGCAAAGGCGCATCATCATCCTCTCCTGCTTCTTGATTATCGCCAGCTAGTTGATCTGCATCATTCTGTGGTGGCGCGTCCTCAGAAATAGTAGGAAGTGTTCCGTCGTTGTTGTTGCCGTTGCTGTTAGGGACCTGCTTGGCCTGTTTTTCGTACCACTTGGGGCCCAGACCAACAAGACATCCAGGGTGGTACCAATCCTCACCGCAGCCACCGGTTTCGTGTGTACCAAGACCTAAGCATTGGAACATAGTACCCTTTTGCTCGTACGGCTTGTAATCTATGGAACACGAACAAAAGCGGTTACGAAAGTTCTGATTATACTTGTTGGGATCGGGTTGTTCGGAGTGGACGCCACCTTTCGTGTTGGTCTTAGGATTGATCCGAAGGGTACACTGTTGTTCGGGGGCGAATCGCGTCGTGCCGCAGTCGCAAGTGAAGTTGCGCTTCTGGAAAATCTCGACCAATTCATGTTCGCCGTGGCATTGAACGGAGCATGAATAACACACGCCGGCGGGATTGTATGGATCGGATGGGTTCGTGGGTGGCGGGGTGCATGTTAGACAGGCGAAAACATTTTGTCGCAATGATCCAAGTGGCTTGGTGCAGTTCTCGATGCTCTGGTGCCGCCGACTGTTAGTAGGTAGTAATATAACAGGATTAGAAAAAGAAAAGAAAAAAAAAAAAAACGTACGTATGGAAGAGCTTCACGGGCATCGGCCTCTAACTGTAGCTGATCTCTAATAAAGTCGGCGGCAGTTTGCGAGTCTTCGGATTGTTGTGAACTGCTCTGGGCTTGAGGCTGTGAGGTATTACCATCACTGGCCTCAGGTACCTCCTGCGAGGTGCTTGGAACTGATGGTGGATCTGCGGTCATTGTAAAAATAGAGGGTGATGGTATTGATACGCGAATAAAATAAAAGAAAGGAATAGGATAACAGATTAAAATTGAACTACATGTATTTGGAGAAGAGACGATTGGGCGAAATGCCGTTTAAGCTCAAAGCTAATATTGAAGATGATAGGAAATGCGCCGCGACTTCTTAGTACCCGTTAAAATTGATAGGTATGATGTCACAGTAGGTGCTCTCCTAAAGTCAAATTGATTGACACTGTGTATTCGGAGTTATTAAAATATGTGTTACCGTAACACGGCATTCGAAGATGTACTTAGATAAAAGGTACTTTTTATGCCGATGTGCATAAATATCGGGGTACATTTACGGAGTTACTTCCACTGTACATATAGTAAACCCTAAAGAGGTCTAGTGCCACTTTACACGACCCTTACGCGTAAGGACGCGTTACATGTAATTCGCGAATTCTAGGATAGGCCTTCCTTGCTTGCTGCCAATTCGTTTCGTCGCGCGCCCAAGTCCGTCCAACCCCACAATCCACCTTGGGACCCCCTTTCTCTTTTTCAATTTTGAATTCGAGTCCCACCATCACTTTCACTCTCCCCTACCCACATGACCAATTCATAATACCATATCTCTGTACCAAATTACGAGGAATACATAATTCATTCACAATGAGGTAAGCCTATTCTGATCCGGGTATCTTGAGTTTTCCTAACTTGCTTTTTTTGGTAGTTCGCCTTTGCGCATGAACATGGATTCCGCTAACCGCGGTGCCACTCCTCGTGCGAGTCGTAAACGCTCGCGCACAGGCGGCGATGCCTCCTCTTCTGTTGCCGCTTCCAGCCCTATGCCCTCGTCTCCGCCCGCCTTCAACATCGCACATGGCGGTGACGACGACGATGACGACATCGAAGAAGAGCCCGAGATCCAAGATGACTTGGACGATCTGGATGAGATGGCCGAGGACGATGTGGACCTCTTTCGTGAAGGTTTCGAGCGAGATTACAGAGAAAAAGACGACAACGATGGATATGAAGGGATTGATATTGACGACGAGGGCGAATTCGACGAGATGAACCTTGGCGATAGGCGCCGACTAGAAGCTCAACTCAATCGCCGAGATAGAGAAGTTGCTCGTAGACGCCGGATGCCGCAAGCATTCCTTCAAGATGAGGATGAAGATGGCGATATTGATCTTACCGCTCAACCTCGTCGCCGTCGTCATCACTACGATGAGGACCCAGATGACGAGATGGACCAGGATATTATGGACGAAGAACTCTCACTCGAAGCATTACAAGATGTGAAGGCCTCGAGTTTGACCGAATGGGTATCGCAACCATCGGTGCAGCGCACAATTAAGCGAGAATTTAAGGCCTTCTTGACAGAATATACCGACGAGAGCGGTTCATCAGTTTACGGAAACCGTATACGAACCTTGGGTGAGATCAACGCCGAAACACTCGAGGTTTCTTATGACCATTTATCCTCGTCTAAGGCTATTTTGGCTTACTTCCTCGCAAACGCCCCCGCTGAGATGCTTAAGCTCTTTGACGATGTAGCCATGGAAGTCGTGCTTCTCCATTATCCCGATTACGAACGTATTCACTCCGATATCCACGTTCGTATTTTCGACCTACCCGTCCATTACACTCTCCGCCAGCTGAGACAGTCACATCTCAACTGTCTTGTAAGAGTGAGCGGCGTTGTTACACGACGAACTGGTGTCTTCCCCCAACTTAAATACGTCAAGTTCGATTGCACTAAATGCGGTGTAACATTGGGGCCTTTCCAACAGGAGTCCAATGTTGAGGTCAAAATTTCGTTCTGCCAGAACTGCCAGTCTCGTGGGCCATTCACCCTAAACTCGGAGAAGACAGTTTACCGTAATTACCAAAAACTGACACTCCAAGAGTCACCCGGAACGGTCCCTGCCGGTCGTCTACCTAGACACCGAGAGGTCATCCTCCTTTGGGATTTGATCGACAAAGCAAAGCCCGGCGAAGAAATTGAGGTCACTGGTATTTATAGAAATAACTATGATGCCCAACTGAACAATCGTAATGGCTTCCCCGTTTTTGCGACCATTCTCGAAGCGAACAATGTGGTCAAGGCCCATGACCAACTTGCCGGATTCAGACTCACTGAAGAAGATGAGCATGAGATTCGTAAATTATCCCGCGATCCCCAAGTCGTTGATAAGATAATTAGCTCGATAGCACCAAGTATCTACGGACACACCGACATCAAGACTGCTATTGCCTTGTCTCTGTTTGGTGGTGTGGCGAAAACAACAAAGGGCGCCCATCATGTGCGAGGAGATATCAATGTCTTGCTGCTTGGCGACCCAGGTACAGCCAAATCCCAGGTGCTGAAGTATGTAGAAAAAACAGCGCACCGTGCTGTCTTTGCCACTGGTCAGGGAGCGTCCGCTGTCGGTCTTACGGCTAGTGTCCGCCGAGACCCCTTGACTAGTGAATGGACTCTGGAGGGTGGCGCCCTGGTGCTTGCAGACAAGGGCACGTGTCTAATCGATGAATTCGATAAGATGAACGACCAAGATAGAACGTCTATCCACGAAGCTATGGAACAGCAGACAATTTCTATTTCAAAAGCAGGCATCGTAACCACCTTACAAGCTCGATGCGGTATCATTGCAGCAGCCAACCCCATTGGCGGCCGCTACAATTCCACGATACCATTCTCGTCTAATGTCGAATTGACCGAGCCTATCCTGTCTCGTTTTGACATCCTATGCGTTGTACGAGATACTGTAGACCCTTCTGAAGATGAACGCCTAGCTCGTTTCATCGTTGGCTCCCATAGTCGCAGCCATCCATCCACCCAGCCAGCCGAAAGTTCTATGGAGGTTGAGCCTGAATCTGAGGTAGCACAAGAAACCCAAACACAGAAGAAGGAAGGTGAAATCTCCCAAGAATTATTGCGCAAGTATATTCTATATGCACGAGAGCATTGCCAGCCGAAGCTATTGCATATGGATGAAGACAAGGTTGCGCGACTCTTCGCAGATATGCGACGAGAATCGCTTGCTACTGGTGCCTACCCCATTACCGTAAGTTATTCTATCCAATCTATGTAAAGTTTGTTATTAATTTATTCCCTAGGTACGTCACTTGGAAGCTATCATCCGAATATCTGAGGCATTCTGCCGAATGCGATTGTCGGAGTATTGTTCGGCTCAGGACATCGACCGCGCGATCGCGGTTACTGTCGACAGTTTTATTGGTAGCCAGAAAGTCAGCTGCAAGAAGGCTCTTGCGCGAGCATTTGCCAAGTATACTTTAGCAAGACCCGGGGCTAACAGCACTCGAAGAGGCGCGCAGCCTCAGCGAAGAACTGCTGCTGTCGCAGTATAGTCCCGATTACGATGTTTGCTACTTTTAGTGCGGAGTGTAATCACATTTTACGAAGGAGGGGGTCTTCGGGTATTGAGAGTATGACATTAAGCAAGGGTACCGGCCCTCTTTGATGATATTGATGATGTTGATAGTGATATGGTTATACGGCCTGGGGGATTTGGTTGAGTATCCTACGGCGTTTATCGGGATTGTTACCAGTCTCAACGAAAGTTACATCCTACATCTGAGATGAATTGGTATTAGAAGTTCGAGAATATAGAAATAATACTTTATTAATGATCCAACTGTAGTTATTTAACAGGTATTGACTGCTAGTCCCTCGTGGTTTCGTCTGGATCGGGGCACGCTAATGATTTGGGTGACCATCACCGTCTATTTATGCATGCGATAGTACGCGGTAGGACCTCGTGAATTATTCGGTTAAGTTTAATATATTGTGTATAGCTTAAATATCAAATTTGCAGTTAGAGTCTTATATTTGGTTGTCTGCCTAAGGATTAACGTCTTGTTCTCCCACGGGACGGGTCACGAGCTCACTCATCTTCTGTCGACATCTTCAAGGAGTGACCCCTTTTAAGTTACTCGAACCGTCCCTATAATAACCCTCGGACAATTAATGATAACTCGGGTAGGTATCTAAGCTTTAAGCTAGCAGCAGCTTCCTTTAAACTATATCAAACATTATCATGGAGTTAAATTGTTAGGGGTCTATCGACGTAAGTTTGGTAGTTGTTTCCAACCTTTCGACTATTCAACGAGCCTTCCCCTTTCCTAATGTCTATGTCACTATCTAAAGTTTTGTGAAAATGTGTTTAAACTTCAAATCTTAGATGCTTATCTCTCGGGAACATGATAAACACGCCTTTAAATATGAGAATACGATCCATGATGGCAGTATATAAGTCGAACTGTTGCTTACTTCTATTCCATCTTCTCTTGTCCTCTGGCAATACAACTTATCCTAAACTTGGGTGAACAAAAACACATAAGTTATATCTCAACATTATAGCTATCGGAATCTATTTCCTTCCGAATCATCTTCGACCGACACTCGAATCCAGCTATCTCGGGACTTGGCAGCTCTACTACTCATAACCAAGAGTTACCCGAATATCAACACGCCAATACTTCATAATATGGATACTACCGGTCCAGCCGAGGCGACTAACACGTCGCTCCAAAAGGTCATCACAACACGCCAGTTCATCTTTATGGCCCTAAGTAGTTCGATCGGGGCTGGCGTGTTGCTTGCTACCTATTCCAGCCTAGCAGTAGGCGGACCAGGATCACTACTTGTATCCTTCGCCGTCGTGGGATTCGCTGTATGGATCACCATGTGCGCTCTTGGTGAACTCTCGGTTGCGTTCCCAGTTAATGGCTCCTTCTACGAATATTCGGTCCGCTTTATCTCACCGGCCTGGGGTTTCGCGATGGGATGGAATTACGTTATCAACTTCGTTCTCATCGTCGTTTTCGAGCTGGTTGTCATGCTGCTTTGCGTGAGATATTGGGACACGACTACACCAACATACGGCTTTTTATTAGGCTTCATCGGTGCTCTAATCCTCGTCAACGCCTTTGGCGCGAAATGGTATGCAGAGGCGGAGAACTTCTTCGCTGTATGCAAGATAGTTGTACTTTCGGGCTTCATCATTGCTGCCATAGTTATTCTTTGCAAGGGCGTCCCGGCCGACCACCGCCCCGCATCAGAGCTCGGTATCAATATATGGAAGAAGGGCGCTTTCAAAAATGGCATAGTTGGATTTCTTTACGTTTTCATGGCTGCGGGTATGGCATATGGGGGCACTGAAATGCTAGGACTTACCGCGGCTGAATGTGAGGATCCTCGGAAAGTGATGCCATTGGCTTGCAATATCGTTCCAGTACGGATCGTGTGGCTGTACTTGCTTCCTATACTCATGCTTGGGTTCGTGCTTGAGGTGCCCCTTACCGAGAGAATACAGTCTGGTGGAATCAGTCCGTTCGTTGCCGCGATGACCACAGCTGGGCTCCCAGTCCTTGCCAGCGTTTTTAATGGCATTATCATCGTGGCCATTTTCTCGATGGCGAGCGCCAGCGTCTTTGCGTCGTCGCGAGCTCTCCAGGCTATCTCGGCTAGAGGAATGGGTCCCCCAGTATTTGCGAAGATTAAATGGGGTCACCCGATTTGGGCGCTGGCGCTTGTGTTTCTCGTCTCACTGCTGTCGCTTGTCAAAATAGCGAAACATGGCGACCGCGTGTTCGATTGGCTTTTAGCCTTAGCAGCCGGGTCCAACTATTTCACTTGGACTTCGATCTGCGTCTGTCACATTCGACTACGACTGGCTTTGCGTGCGAAGGGATTAAATGAGGGCGAGGTGCTCAAGTGGAAATCGCCTCCTGGAATTGTGGGAAGTGTGATCGCTATCGCGATCTTCCTCTTTGGCCTTGCCGCCCAGATTATTGCGACGGTGCGGAGCCCACTTCCTCAACCGCCTCATGTTCTCGCAAGTATTCTGGGAATTATTGTTGTTTTCGTTTTCTGGTTGGGATACACGGTAGTCAAACGAAGCGCACTTTTGATTCCCCTGGATCAAATTGATCTTAAGGTCAAAATGGAGGAGTCAACTGTAGCCCTACGTGGAAGTGACGATATTGAGAGTGGTGCCGAAACCATTGGGAGCATTGAGGTCAGCAGCACCGGAGTTGCGAGTACCAGTGCATAGGATGAGACGGATGGGATGGACGGATGATGATGATGAGTGTTTATGAACGGTGGCACCTACAGAAGCGTGCGTACGAATGATGGATAAGCTGGCGTTGTCGGGCAAGATGAGTATTTCCGTTTGCATTGTTAAAGATATAAGAGTTATTTTTTACCATTTGAGGTCTTTTATAATGTTGAATATCAAGTAGAGCGAATGACAGATTGATAAGGTCAGGGTAATAATGAAGATTGTACTATTAAACAAATAACAAGATGGCGATGGAAATTGAAGATTGAATAAAAAAAGATGTAGGAATATCGTATGCTGCGAGCTGTAGATGGAAAGTACATGGATGTGCTGAGAGGGGTACCTTTTTAGGTTTCCTAGTAACACAGCGAGCGGTAACACAAGGTTAAGGCTTGTAGGTAATGGATGTCATTTTAATCGATAAGTAGTGGCGCCAAGCCAAACAAACCCACTGAGAACCTTCCAAAGATAGGCCTGGTCTCACGATTTAGTGTACAATTGTTGACGGTCGTTACCACCTAAATGGATACACGCCTACCCTCCACGAACGTACTAACCTTAGGTAGCTAAGGCACTTTTTTTAGATAGAACGGGTCAACTGGTACCTTACCTCCATTATCTTTTCCACTTCCCTTTCTCCAATCATGAACTTTCCTCCTTCTCATCAACCTGTACATCCTCATCCTCATCCTCTCGATAACTCCCAACAGCCAAACCCAGTATCACAACAAAGACAATTACCACAACAGCCACCGCAACCGATACCACAACAGCTGGTACAGCAAATCTACTTGGCCAGCGGCATGCAGGGTAATGGGTCTGGAGCTGGCGCCGGTGCGATGCCTGTCGGTCCCACGCCTGCGGGCCACCAGGCCGAGCTCAACATTATCTATGGTATGGTCGAGGAGCTATCGCGACAACTAGCCGAGAACAGACGTGTAACCGAAGATATTGTCTCGGGACTTGGTAGAGTCCGTAATCGAGCCCGGGAGCGTGGTCTAACCAATGACCAAGTACTCTCAGAAGCTGCTGATGAAATATTTGGTAAGTTCTAGACATATATATCCCCATGGCACGTTTGATACTAATTATACTGGTGTAGCTCAAGAACCAAATCTTGACGCCCTTGTATCTATCCTAACAGAATCCCTCGACCGAGCCAAACTTTCTCGCGATTCCAACTTCTCACTCCTCACAAACTACGCCCGAGTCCTCTCCACTATCCTCTCCCAATTCCACGCCTATAAGCAAAAGCACATCGCCGACGTCTCTGCCTGGCATCGTTCCTACCGATCACAATTAGCCGAGGCCCGCGCCGAGAATTCGCGCCTACGTGAACAGATCTGGGAGATGCAGGAGCATGCCGGTCGTGCCAACCAAATGTTACGAGAATTTCGCAAGAAATATGACGAGAACGAGGAGCGATGGGATAATCGTGTCCTAGAGAAGGCTAGGAGGCAAGAGCTCCGTTTCTGGAAGCGCATGGCTATGCCCGAAGTTAGCGAGACCGAGGGTGGATATTGGAGCGATGATGATGACCTCGTCGACCCTATAGAAAAGGAGAGATTGAAGGAGGTAGAGCGCAAATTTGCTGAACAAAGCCTTGCGGGCGTTGGTAGTACAAGCAGTCAGAGCGAGGATTCAGAAGGAGAAGGGGGAGAGCCTCATTCTATCGCAGCGAGTATAATGGGCGGCGTAGCTATGGATAGGGATAGTGGTGTGACCGGAATAATGCCAGTACCCCCACCAAGGCCGAGTAGTACGGGAAGTACAGGAAGCACAGGAGCGTAAACCAGTTAGGTGGTTAATGTTAATTTATTACGATATTCACTAGGGCATGGCATGGTGTTAAGGCTGGTTCAATCCAAGGATACCCCCAATGGAAACGGGTTTGACATCATATGGAAGCTATTATCTATTCGATAATGGTCTCAAAAAGAGGCCATATACTTATTGACTACAGCCTTGAGGATATCAGCAGGTCCAATCGCTTTGCGAAGCCAGACTACTGCGAGTCACCTTCAACATATAGGAGAAATAATGAAGGACTTCATGTTTGCGCACTGCCATATTGAGTCTACCTAATATTGGAATTTTTCTTCCGCCACGCGTAGAATCAATTACGACGGGGTCAAAAATAGGGACCGCCATTGTGGTGTATTGCCATATAGCACATATTGAGAATATGTCTTCAATACCAAACAGCATATGGTGATGATTAGCTCCTCAAGCAAACATTTATCAGTTTACACATGGAGCGCGTAGCTAGATTATGTAGCTAGGTAGCTACCCCAGGTGGAACCTAGGCTGATCGAATCCCAAGATAGGCATTAAAAGGCCCTAATACTGTTATGCGGTGTATTGAGTCCTACGACTTCATATGTAGTTAGCCCTATAGCAACATGCATTCAATGTTGGACCGTCGGATGATGTAGCCAATCGAGTTGGTTGGATATGAAGGGGTAGAAAGGTGAAATGTGACAGCACGGTGGCTATAATTTCAGGTCGCTTAAAGCTGTTCTCTTGGCATTTGATCGAAGTCATCAGTTGTCTTATATAAAATTACCTAAGACTATATATACTCGGGAAGATCTATAGATATCTTTCTTCGCTATTAAATATTTATTATATATATACCGTTTAATATAGTCTACTTAGGTCCCCGATATGTTAGAAAGGTCTTAATTCTGTCTCACCGATTAGGTCTATTAATAGCTATGTAGGGCTGTTACCTATAGATACATAGAACACATCTAGATATTGGTAGGATGGTGGAGGTGGGGGCCGGATCTGATGGTACGAGCGACGTTTATTTCTTCCCCAGTTAATATAATATGCCTTGTTGAGAGTGTTGATGAACAAGATAGGTAACCTGTAGCGATTTCTCGGTTGGGATCATGCCAAAAACCGATGAAGAGACACACCCCTGGATAGCCCGCAATAGAGAAAGCTGAGGCTGTGCTGGCCGGTATCAGATCCTTCAAATGTTACTTATCTTGGCCTATAAAATTATAAAACAAACAATCGACCCATTTCTTGCGTTTCTGCCTTGGCTTCAGGAAGAGGCTTATTCAACTAGAGAATTTTCCAACTCGAGCCCGGCCCTTGGATTTCCCGCCGCCATTCTCTTTCGACAGTCATCTATCTCGCCTCGCATGCCAGTAATTACTAGGCGAAAATCTTCTAAAGGGTAAATCTTATAGCATATTGAGCCTCACAATTATATTATGGCCCCACAAACTATTGAAGTCGATGCGCCAATGGCACCTCGCCCTCAAGTCTTTCCCCAGGAACTACCACCGCGCCCTCAACCAACATCCTGGAGAGAACGGAACTGTCCCGGCTTTCGTGGTTGTTGGCACTTTAGTTGGGAAGCCTACAGTTTAAACACATCGGATATATCAGTCCTGGCGCGTCGAATTTGTATGATCACAATACTCGGTGTTCGCACCGCGCTCTCCATTCTAGGTCTCTTCTTTAGGGCGTATAGCGGCGCCATAATTGGAATGGTCATCGGTAGTATCCTCGCTGTTCTCGGTTTCATCTTTGTCGCATGGTGTCTTGCGCGTATCGGAGAAGCTACAGGCACCAGGAAAGTGTTTGGAATTGGTGTCGTGAGTATTACCTGTTTAGTCGAGTCGACCATTACGTACTAAGTGCTTCGATAGGGTCGATTGCAGTTTGATATTTTCCTTCTACTTGCTGCCTTGATACATATTGGCATCTTAACTGGTATTTTCAATGGGATGTCGTCGCTTGGTTTCCTCATTTCGTGGTATGGAATGTGGCTTCTGATATTTGCCGTCGCTTGGATTACTAGCTGGACTCCCGAAGAAGCCAACTCATATGTATGATGATTATTCTACTCGGCGATGCTCCATAAAGTCATTGGCAAGTTGTCATATTTAAGAGTTCTACTATTGACCCAAGGTATCGATGGCAAGGCCAGGACGATGAAGCAATTCCTCATGATGGTTCCGTTTTTCAGACTGTGTGAGGATGTGCGAAGTTAACTGGGACGGAATGCCTGTTAGGTATTGTCTTTTCAAAGGATGGGGATATTTGGTACATACCTGCTTACATCCAAGGCCCGGACTAACATGCCGCAGAGTTAAGCTGCAGTCTTGTAATTGTAAGGGAAGACATCCCTGCCTTTTTAGCCAATCAGATTGGCTATTGTGGTGGAGTGACCAGCGAAATGAGAACCGGAAATCCAAGTTAGTTGACCTAAGTGTTGGTTCCTCTTCCGTCCATAAAACCAATGTCACAATGAGAATCCTGATAAATTGACCAGCTGAAACTACTCAAATAAAAAACAAGTGTAGGCTTCAATCGAGCGAATAAAAACCTCGCGATGTCAGTATCTCAAGGAGGAGGTTGGCATTGTGGCTGCTGGGCTGCGACAATCCGCATTGGTAGTGAAGTGGAAGGACCTTTCCGGTCCTTGAATTCATCTTCCGCACCGACTATGCCGCTAGGTGATGTACTTTCGCTCGGGCGGAAACTTGTGCAACATTGGGAATATCTGAATGGATGCGCCAGTTCCGAAGCTCATCTTGGGCCTTTGGCTTTTCGCATCATGGCTGATGCTATTAGTCGCGTCATGTCGCTATACGAAAAGGCCGTTGATGATGTACTAAAAAGAAAACCATCGGAAACTAGAGGTACTGCAGAATTGGGCACACGGCAGGGCGTTGATGGTGGTGCGACCCGGAACATACCGTACCATGACGAAACGCCGAGTCACAGTGCGACATCGATATCCATCGGCGAACTTGAACTTGACGATGAAGAAGAAGTTGCCATAGTTAGCCGGGAAGCTCTGAGACATTCCATTATCAGGCTCGGCGCTATGCTCCAGGATCTTGAAGAGGAGACTTATCGACACAACCCGGATGAAGCCTCGAATGCGGTTCAGTGTCCGCTGCAAGACAAAGAAATCAAAGAGCTTATCGGATGGTCGTTTCGCCTGTTAGGGAAAGTCAGTAAACCGATATGAATGTGTTAATAAAAATTCAAGTACTTACCTAGACTTACTCCGGGAAGAACCATGAATTGCTGGGGGCATCTCGTGTGATACTGCAGATATTGTACTACTTCAAACCTGCAAATCGAGGAATCGGTGACGGGCCGTTCTTATATTATTGGTCCATCGCTCGATCCCTGTGCAGCACGGTAACATGAGTTATCTCATTAATGCCATTCCGCCTTCCAAGGCCTCCATCCGCCTGATCAAGTCCTGTACTATGCGCTGGGCAGCGTCTTCTATCACTGAAGCACTATTGCCCCAGTTCAACGGGCCGATAAGAGAATCTCTCCTATCTTCAGCCCGTGGTATAGTTTTCATATCTTCCAGCGTCCTTAGGAGTTTTCGCATTCGTACTTGCAAGATGCCCTTTATCGCCCGTGCCTTGACTGGCTTGTCTACTACATAATTACCAACCCGTAGGTCTAAATTTCCCGCCGGGATAGGAAATACGCACGGTTGATCAAGCAAGCCACGAAAAGCACGTTCTATGCGACGAGTAGCTACGGTTGAAACCAAATCCCGGCATGGATCTTGGATTGATCCGTTTTCTGTATTGGCCGTAGCGGCAGCAAAACGGAATGTCTCTTCAAGCATGGTGACGATACGTTCAGTTAATAGGGAAAGGCTGAGGAGGACTGGCCTATCGGAGACAAGACATTGCCGCCCATTATATTCGTGGCCGTTACAGGTGGAAACGCATTGCATTAGCGTCCTGAGGTCGCGTTCTGCTTCTAGTACAAGATCAATGGGTGGTGGACGTGGCGCGTCAATTAAAGACTGTTCTAATTTGGCTGTTCGCGTTATGATCGCCGTATAACAATCCGTGGAATTCGAGACACCCCCAGTAATAGACTCGCTGACAAATTTATGAGTATTCCTTAAATTTGTCTCCGAGGACCAAGGCTCCAAAACGTGGCGTTGCTGACCGCTTCTGCCGTCAGCCGGTGAAACATAGTCTGTAGGCTGGGATAAAGTATCCGAGAGGTTGGTATGGGCACGTTCCTGGCGGCTATCGCTGAGATTACTGCTTTGGGTGATAGAAGCGGAAGTCTCAGATGTTACAGAATTCTCATCCAATCCGGCAATTATTGGAGCGGCCTGACCTGCTTTTCTAGGTCTACCCATACGCCTCAGAGGGCTATAGATGCACCGAAGACCCTTTTTGGCACATCGCTTGCACGCTGGTTTCTCCTGGCTGCATCGGAGTTTGATGTTTTGACAACGATCACAAGATGTACGATACTTGACTGATTCCTTCGGACCATGGTTCGGTGACTCAAGCTCTTCAGGAGTCAGAAATGTCGTCATAGTTAGATGTAACTTGGTCTTATTAATTTATTGTAGATGGGTGAGAGCATTTATAATTGATTTTTATTTTATTTCGAGTTTAAAAGTCGCCGACGTTTGATGTACTTATCGATAAGCATGTATATCTTATTATGACGATATTGTATAATCCGATACAATTTCATAAGTTTATACTCTTTTTCATAATCCCACACATCCCCATTATGAAAGGTACATATAATTTCATATTTCCTTCATCAACACCTACATTGTTAATTGTTAGGAGACTCAACACTATTCACTCCATTTCCTGACCGTCTGTAACAATTTATAATAGACGATTCTAATATTAAAACGATCATTAATAAAATGAAAGTGGGATGGGCTTGGCTATAATATGGGGGTTACATTTCTTATTCCATCAAGATTCGAATCTGGATCTGATTAAAATAGAAAAAAAAAAAAAAACAATAAGACAAAAGAGAAGAAAGGGGATGCCCTGTGTCCATATCATTGGTTGATGTACTTTCTTCCTACGCTCTAAAGCCAGCGAGAGGAATGGTAGTTGAGTAATCATCGCCATCCGAGGCAAGTCCACGGCATCGGATTCGGAGATTAGTTTCGAATCAGTAACTGCTATTGGCATTATAACACTCATGCAGCATCCAAGCTACCCTTTTATCGTAAAACCCTCACAAGGCCGAATCGGAAAGGCGTTATACTCCGACCGACAGATCCCCAGCGATGAACATATGTAAGCAGGTTACCCTAGTCGATGGCGTGCTGATGGCGTGCGACAACAAATTCATCACATTGGTCCATATCGGGATGCCATTGATTTATCATCGTTTTCTAGCTAGATTAGCAAACAGACCGTTGAATCCGATATCTTGGGGGTTTTAAGGAGACGTAAAACATTTACAACCTTCGTAGATCAATAGATACACCATCAACATAGCAAAGTCATACTCCTTCCATTGACACGATAGAAGTGATATCCCGAAACGCCGGAAACCCGAGACAAAGAATTCTAGTATAGTAAATTTAACACTGTGGTTACCATGGAGGAGGTACGGCCTAGGCACACCATTGTTAGCAGGAACTCATGGAAAACAGTTCGTACAATCTTGAGGAGGATAAGAACAAAATCGGGATCAAGTGAGAGATCATACTCGAAGGTAATACAGGGCATACATAAAGGTTCGACACCGACAACAACAACGGACGACTCAGCCAATGTTTCGGTCGCCGAATTATCGGAGCCCAGGGTACAAAAGGCCCTCGTCGTCGCTCGCAAAGGCGAATACGAGATTCGACATGACTTTCCTATGCCAACGGTCGGAGACGATGAGATTATGATTCGGAGCCATTATGTCGGCCTAAATCCC
Source organism: Hypoxylon trugodes (assembly GCF_022578975.1). Taxonomy (NCBI): domain Eukaryota; kingdom Fungi; phylum Ascomycota; class Sordariomycetes; order Xylariales; family Hypoxylaceae; genus Hypoxylon; species Hypoxylon trugodes. The sequence continues at coordinate 314,845 of NW_026250019.1, read as the reverse complement.
ATTGACTGGAAATCCGTGGATTATAACTTCTGTTTGCCGGACTTTCCTTGGGTACGTCTTGACACTTATACCCAATGTAGGAATGTAGGACAAGACTCACAGAACTTTCTAGGTTACCGGCCGCGAAATGTCCGGAGTAGTAGCTCAAGTTGGGTCGGGTGTTACAACATTTAAAGAAGGTGACACAGTGTGGACAAGCACGTACTATAAGGATGTTCGGGCTGGCTGCTTCCAGGAATACGTCGTCGTACCATCACATACGGTCCTGCATGTCCCATCGAGAGTCCCTTTTGAGGCTGCTGCAAGTCTGGGAGTTGCAGCATTAACAGCATCTATGACGTTATGGAAATGGCTAGGCGTACCAAACCCGGAGTCTGCCACAGACGACGCTGAAGAACAATGGCTTCTAATATGGGGTGGCTCTACCGTAACAGGGCAATTCGCTACACAAATTGCGAATTTGAGTGGGATTAAAGTGATAACAGTCAACTCAACCGAGACGAGAGCGTTGTCGGAGCGGTTAGGTGCGAGTCACGTTGTTGTGCGGGACGGGAAGACAGATGAGCAAGTAGTAGCCGAGATCCAATCCGTAACTAGCGGTAGGATTACGCGGGCAATCGACTTAGTGGGGCCTAATACGGCAGCTTTGGCATTAAATTCCGTTTCGAAAGAGGAGCCCGTGGCTTTTGCACCATTAGCCATGATGTCAAGCTCTCAAATAGTACCGGACAATGTTGTGGTACATACTGTCGAAATGAAGCAATTCGTCCTTGATAAGAGCAACGTCCGTTATACTGAAGAGCTTGGAAAGCTGTTAGAGGAGGGAAAAATCGTTTTACCTGAGTTACACCTGATAGATGGAGGCTTACACTCAGTTCAAGGGGGTTTGGAGATGTTAAAGAGAGGAAACTTGAAGGGCAAGAAACTGGTGGTCCGGATGTGAGAAGCGCATTTAATTATCTGTATAAACTTGCTTTAATGCATGGTAATATCTACATGTATCCGTCTAGAAGTATATATCCTAAGGATGCCCCTTTTAGATAATATTAATGCGTTACATTCAGGGGTCGTTACATCTCAGCTGAATGCAGGCCACATGTACCGGGCGCCTAATCCTGGTAGCCGCCCTACGGTGATGAATCTTGCTTTTTATATTTATTTACCAATTAATTCCATTTTGTCTCACATTGGGTCTTCCCCCTCCCTCTAGTCTTTGGAGGGGTACCTGAAGCCATGGCTCACCATTTTAGGTCATATGTGACCATCCGTCTGTTTTGTTACTTTATCAGTTTTTACTTAGTCCGAATCTGCTACGCTCGTTCCATTTGTAGTATTGTAGATCAGAGATGTAAGTCGGATCACGATCTTCCTATAACCCGTTTTCTTAGGGCTGTACATGGACTGATATCAGGAAACGTCTTCGACGACAGCTGCCATTGTTGGTGACCGTTTATTCTTTTCAAGTGGTAATTACACCTTCGACGACGATGGAAAGACGCTTCATAATACATCGTCACTTTATTGGCTCAGCCTTAATAACGAGATAGATGTTTCGGGGCCTATTGACATGTCTTTACTTGGTTCATCTGACCTACCGAGTGATGCTCTCACCGGCGGTAAGAGCCCTGTCAGTGGTGGTTCTGCTGGTACCTTCTTTTATGATCGGACATCTCTATATGCCTATGCTGGAATGGTCGGGCCTGAAGCCGATGGTGTGAATAATGCGCTGTGGTCTTTTAACACGACAGACGACACATGGAAATTGGTCCAAATCCAAGGTGGGAAGATCTCGTTCGGTAATAACAGCGAGGGTGTTCATGCCAGCGACACCAGTTCCGGTATGTCTTTTTACACCGGCGGTTGGACTATGGCATATAATGGCACACACAATGGTACCGTCAAGTTCCAATCTTTCAATTCGGATACGCCACAATGGAGCTTTGAGACTGCTACGGCTGGTATCCAGGGTCCGGATATCCTCAAGGGTGCTAGTACGTAATAGCCACTCTTCTATTGCATGAAGAGCCTCTCGAAGCGAACATGCTAACTCGGAAGTAGTGGTATATCTACGAAAAGGTCAATCGGGCGTGCTTCTCGCCTTCGGTGGATACCAGACAGCCTATCGCGGTACCGAGTTCGCTGCATGGGACTGGGATAGGCGACCTTTCAGCGATATCTTCGTTTACGATATATTCTCGAACACATGGTACCTTCAGCAAGCCACTGGCGACCTCCCTAGTCTTCGTACGGAATTCTGCGCTGGCGTTTCGGCTGCGCCTGACGATTCTAGCTTCCAGGTGACTATACATGGGGGCTGGGACCAACTACGCGGACGCGCTTTTAACGACGTTTATGTGTTGAGCATCCCTGCTTTTCGCTGGATCAAGGTTGACGATTCCAATAACCCGGACTTACTAGGTTCTGATTCGCCTGGTCGAAATCGGCTTAAGTGCGATGTGTGGAATGAAACGCAACTTATCGTGTCTGGGGGTATGATATCACTCGGTACGGGTGGTATCGTCAATCTGAACGAAGAGTGCAACAAGACCTATCCGCCGTTTAAAGTGCTAGACACTTCGACATATACATGGCGGACTAATTTCGATCCTAGCCGACAGTATTCAGTACCTGACACCGTCACGGCAATAATAGGCGGAAAGTGAGTATTCGCCATTCCGAATCCTATGTGATGAGGCGACTAATACACTGTAGATCTTCTGGCGGCGCGACTCTCAAGGCTCCCTCTACCGGCTGGGATTCTCAAGACCTAGAAACCATATTCAGCCAGACGATGCCCAGAGACACAAGTAGTTCAGATCCCAAGTTATCGAACACCCCAGACTCCACTACCACACCTGTTCTTAGTAATGAAGTCGGTGGATTAACCCAAGGCGGCATTGCGGGCATTGCCATTGCCGCGGCCGTAGTTGTAATTGCTGCGATAGTTGGCATGTTAGTATGGTTTAAAAGAAAACGTGCCAAAGTCGAAAAGGACCCAATAATAATTCCAGAAAATGATTGGCAGAAACCAGAGCTGGAAGCAGTTAATAACGTGCGACATGAGCTGGATAACCCGGAAACCCGACCGTGCGAGGTACCTGGCAGTGGGGGACGATGGGAACTCCCGGCGCCACAGCGGTATGTAGAATTACAATAGTAGGAGCCAAAAGGGATTAAATAAAACAGAATAGAGTCCTTAGTAATACTACATACCCGTATTAGTGGATTCCTATGTGTTTCCAGACCGTTATTTTGGTGAGTGTTCTCAACGGGATTGTTTGAAGGCCTCTTCACACTCCTATGATCAAGCTCATAGAAGCTGTAAATATGGTACATACATACCTAGGTACACTCATATAGACCTCGGATGCTGTAATTGGTGGTATGATAGACGGTATGCAACACAGCCCAGGCATGTACATAAACGATTGGCTCAATTGGTGAGTTCAAACAGCAATAAGCCACCGTGGGCTATACCTAGAGCCTCTGTCAGCTGTGAAACTAAGGCTTAGGTTAGGTACCTAATTATGGACGCAAGGCATAATTGATGATATACACACCAACAGAATACCTAGTAGACTTTCTGTTCCGTATCCTCATAAAATATTTCAAGCATTTTCTTATCTAAAACACCTCGGGAAAGTAAATTACCATAGATGAATTATCTGGGTGGAGGAGCTTTTGAGGTGCCTTTATCGTATCATATCGTCCTCTACGAGGCTCTAGTCGTCAAATAATGGCTGAAAATCCACCTAAAAGACGGCGACTAGACTATCCTGGCGCGGAACTTGGGCACCTCCCGTCAATTCAATTTCCGGAACAACCAGAAGAGTTATGGGAGACGCCCGTCAATATAACCTCCCAACCTCAATACGTCCAAGAGACTATCTATCACCCGGAGCCATTTAAACAGGATACAGAGGTATTCGATGCCCAAAGTCAACTGGTGCCGCTTATACCCGAACCAATAGCACTCGCACAGCTAAACGATACACAACCTGGTGGTTGGAGCCCTAGCGCTTCATTTCTGAGTACCAACTATACCGATCTTCAGCAAGAAGCTGCTGGCTCAGTGTCTACCTGGAGTACCCCACTAGAGGAGGGTTTTAATCAAGAAGGTCTTCAATATACAGGAAATGGGCTGCTGACGATCTTCGATTGTTGGATGAAGACCCCGACTATCGCGCCGACGAGAATAGTAATATAACACCACAGACGAGAAACACCCCCGAGAGCGAGAATGCATTGGAGTGTTGTTTTGGTGAGGTATGCTATGAGATCCTTGAAGTTCCCACCCTTTTTCATGACTTATGAAGTGTTTAGGTGCATTTGGAGGCATCCTCTCGCTTCGAGCACGGCAAAGACAATATGCGAATTCCAGTTGACCTCTGTTTCTCCCGAGACTACATAAAGCTTTACACAGACGATCCAAAGAAATATGTCGGTCTTATTAAGTCTCTCGCTTTGAGTTCCCTTACTCAAAAATTCACCGTTACTCTTAGTGCTACTCTAATATTTACTCCGAGTAAGGGGAAAAAGCCCAAGCAGCCAAGTGTCTCGTTTAAATCGGAGGTAGCGCAGGTTCGCATTGTCTTATATGGCACACGTGCAGACCTCGACGGTATCGGGACGCACCTAGAAGACCACGAACTATATCTTCAGCATCCTACTGAATATGATCATAGTTTTGAATACATCAACCCTCAATATTTGCTTCGCCCTGGGGCGCAAATGCCAAGACTCGACAATGTATCTTCCTGTGCTTTATCAAAATCGGGAGCGACAAACGACATATTAGGAGACAGTACAAAGAGCCAACTATTACGAGTATTTGATTCCGCCGACGACCCAAATATCTTGTATGAAGTCAAATCTAGTGGTCGGTTATGTACACCACTCAAAGAGTTAGTTTTTATATTATTTCTCGGTACATTAGTTAATGTTTGTGGAAGGCATCAAAAGAAAGCTCTTGCGATGATGCTGGAGAAGGAACACGGTGCCGTGGAAAACGCGTGCTTTAGTACTCAGTGGGAACTATTGACCGACTCCAACGGAAGTCGAACGTACGTATTTTTAAACGTAGAGGCCCTGAGGACATAGGCGCTTACATGTCTGGTAGATACTACGACACGATTACTGGAAAGCCGCAAAGGACTCGTCCGAGATCAGCCCTAGGGGGAATACTAGCTGATGTAAGTGCCAAACTTATCCTGGTAGTTATCAGATCTAACTGTCATTAGGATATGGGGCTTGGCAAAATATTAAGCATGCTGTCTCTAATTGTGACATCCTTAGACAACTCAGCGTATTTCAATTCTGAATTATCGTGTACGACTCTGGTCGTTTGCCCAAAATCGAGTAATTAGCCAGCCCCTATTATCCCTTACCGCAATGGCATTTCTTGGCAATAGCTAATCACACGTTAGCAATCACCTCATGGCAAAAGCAAATTTCTACGTACGTTCTCATGTCATTTCTCTTGCTGATATACTAACATGGCTAAGGCATCTCCGTCCTGGAAGTATTCGGGAGACTCTATTATGGATCGTCTAGAAATCAACTGTCACCGTCGCTCCATGAATCCGACATCGTCCTAACAACATACGGCACTGTTTTATCCGAATGGAAATCCAATTCCACACCGAATCCCTTGCTGTCGAGGGAATGGGCCCGAATTGTACTTGATGAAGGTGAGATGATTCTTCAGATAATGATGCGTTATGGAATTGACGAGGTCATAGCACACCACATTAGGGATCGATCGAATAAGATTTTTCAATCCATGTGTGCTATACCCGCTAAGCGAAGATGGTGCTTGACAGGAACTCCAATCTAGAATCGGCTCGACGATTACGGGTCCCTCTTAACATTCATTGGCAGTACTCCGTTTGGTGACAAGCCAATGTTTGACTATTGGATCGCCGGACCGCTCCGAAACGAACAACCAGAGGGGCTCAGGCGGCTCCGCCGGCTTGTGGCATCATCCTGTCTCCAAAGGACAAAAACCAGCATTTGGGATGAGCTCAAAATACCACCGAGGATTGAGAAGGAACATCTTGTGTCACTAGACCAGAAAGATCGAGAACTCTACGAATTCTTCAGGTCCAAAATATCCAGCTTTGTATCTGGGGCTTTCTCGGATAACAGCACAGGAAGCTCGCACCCATCCGGACATATTCTTCCGCTTATCAACACGTTGCGTCTGATTTGTAACCATGGCGAAAGCCTTGTTCCATTAAGGATGCAGCAGGCTTGGAGTCAGCAATTCGTCTCGGAAAACTTTCAAGGCAGAATCGAGAACGGATTGACCAATTGCGATTCTTGTAATATTGAAGTATCCTCAGATGGGGTCTTTTCTGAATTTGGATGTATTCATGTCCTATGTAATTCATGTACTAACGCAGACGATGGGAAAACATCATCCGCTCATCAGATTGCATGCCCGATCTGTACCGAAACGCAGTCAGGGACAGATATGATGTTGCAGGGCTCAACTTATGAGCCTTCGGCTAAAGTCAAAGCACTTATCGCCAACCTACGTGAAGAGCAAAGACTAAACTCAATTGGCACGAATGAAAAACCCGTGAAGAGGTTCGTTTACTCCCTAGTAGTATTCGATGCTGTGCTGATGGCCTCAAGTGTTGTTTTCACGTTCTGGACACGGATGCTAGACCTTCTCGAGAATGCACTCCTTCAAAGCGGCTTCTCCTTTACGAGGGTAGATGGGCAGAAGTCTTCCTCGCAAAGGGCATCCGCTCTATCCGAATTTGACGAAGTCGGTAACTGTACAGTTATGATCGCTACCATAGGAAGTGTTAGTGAGGGGTAAGATATCTATTCATCACTCATTCAGAATCTAACCAGGATGCTAGGGTCGATCTTACTGCGGCTAATTATATTCATCTTATGGAGCCTCACTGGAATCCAATGCTAGAAGCCCAGGCTCTAGACCGAGTCCATCGAATGGGCCAAAGGCGAGATGTGGTAGCAACTCGATACATCGTTCCCTATTCTATTGAGGGCGTAAGTAATCTCTCTTCTCTGTTCAGGTATATGGAGTATTATGCGTACCTATATAGAACAAGGTGATCGAACTAATCAACTCGTTGATTTAGTACGTCCAGGATGTCAAAGAAAAAAAGCTCCAGCTCGTTAATAAGTCCCTTGGAGGAGGAGGCGCTACCGCTGATGAGATAAGACTGGATTGGAAGAAGGTTCGTCTCTTCCAACTCTTCAAAGCACACTGTAAAGGTTACTAATATTATGACTATGAAGCATCTGTTGAATTACTTAGAGTGAACCCAGTACCTCTGCAGCTGGATGTAGGATATAGAATACTAGGAACAAAAGAGTTATATATCTACCGAGAGAGATAGGCATATCACTCTTTTGTGGATAGTTGTCGAGTCATCTCTATAAGCACGGTCGAACTTAAGTCTCCGTCTTTGAGTCGTCCTCTATGAAATCCTCATTCTTATAGATTCCCCTTCCCTTCTCCCTTTCCTCCTTCGCCCACTGAACTAATTCATCCCACGCCATGCTCAACCACTTTGAAATGCCTTTGGCCCCAGCGCCGTCTGCAGCTCTCTGCACTGTACCTTTACGTGAACCAAATGTAATTTTTCTCTCGTGATGCGGGTCTGCCCCTCCTAACAAGAGAACCTTTATCGTATCGACGGCTGCTTTAGTCATTTTTAATGAAGCATAAATTAGAGGAGTTTGCTTTGTTTTCTGTCCCCTATCTTCTTTTTTATAATTGGGGTTTGCTCCGAGTTGAAGCAGTGTTTCTGCAAGTTGTGGTGAGCATGCGTATTTCCCGGCTTCCACCAATCTTTCGTTTAGTCGTCCTTTGTAACCTGATAGTCTTCCATTGGAATTACGCAATTTACCTAATACGTGTTGCTCCTTCCAAAACTCTGCAAGCCTGACTTCGACATCGGGAGCCAGCTTCCTTGGTATAGATTCATTCTCTAAAGCCCTATAGGTTTGATTGGTCCTTATGAGGAAATCCTTCCATATATCAAATATTTCTAAAGAGCCCGAAGCAATGGCGTCCATCGTGATCTTTGTAGAATAGTGTTCGTCTATTGGCTCGCAGAGCCATGCGAAAACGGGGAGGTTCCCTCCCTCGATGGACTTCTCCAAATATGGGTGCAATTCGTATTTCCTAGCCTTCATAAACACGATTTTAGCCATTTCTAGGGACCCTGAATGGGCAACCAACTCCCCCGTATGTCGTAGAATGGTGTCCTTGCGAGGGGAGTATTCAATTACATGCATAAGTCGTTTCATCTCTTCAATATCGTCGCAATCGACGAAATCAAGCGAAACTCGTTCAAGTTCGTCCTCCCTAAAATCTTCGTAAAGAGAATCTGTGTCGTTAATGGTTGCTGATGCCTTATGTAAATGGTTATAGTGCTGGTCACATTGTGCCTGCGAAAGAAACCCAATGAAAAAGTATTCGCATGTTTGAACCGGACATTTAAAAGGGCGGCTGTGATGTTTGATGTGCCGATCGCGCGTTGACCGTTGTTCGAACCCTATGGAACGAAATCGGCATGCTACATAGCTGCACTTGAAAAGACGGGGACCATAGTGCTTCTTCAATGATGAGCAATGGCAGTCTTGTTTGTGCCCACCGTCCGGGCAGATTAGGCCCTCGAGATTCTGGTGGATTTGCAAGGCTGTAATCGAAAGAGTGGTTGGATCTTGGTCAACCCATGCATTGTCTGCCTCTAAACTAAGAATTAGTATCGAACTCTTGTAGGTGGATGCTCTAATGGATAAATCTCATACCCTCGTCTAATCGACAGTTATCTGCCCCCTTTTGCCATAATTGATGGGCGAGAAATTGTGACAGTAATTTCTGAATCTCGGGCGTCTCTTTGAGCGAGTCAAGACCCCAAATATTTGGCTTGCTTTCTGTGCTTTCGGCATACCTCACATTGCTGCGGATGACAAGGAATTGTTGAAGGAGTTCGAGTAGCTCCTGGGGTATCTCTCTCCTGCTGCATCTTGCCAACTGTTTCATGCTTTCCGCCCATTGAGACTCTGCCAAACGAAATAGGCGATAAACACCAACTCGGAGGTATTCCTGAACTTCGTCGTCGTCGGCGAATGGATCAAAGTTATCACAGCATAGATAATTGATATACGTCTTAGCGATATCTAAAATGGCCCCCTCTTCATTAATAAATGGTCTGTTCCGGTTCATAATATACCTGAAGTACAAGTCAGAGTTAGGTCTCACATTGAATATAACCCCCTAGGTAGGTATGAAAATACTCGCATACTCTTTCACTGTGAAATGGACGAGCTGTAACTTATCCCCATGGTGCGTGTCAATTAGGGGCCCGCAGAGCTGTAGATAATTTAGCGGCGCTGCTACATTTGGAACTGTTCTAGAATGAGGTTTTATGAGTAATGCTTGCTCCATCTCTTGGCGTGTTAGGGGAACAGAAGAGCAAGCAACCCATGATAGTATCCTTTTCGCAAGCCCCGAAGAAGAAATCAATGGGTTGAATATCCGTTGGATAACACGCCCATAACTGAAAAGTACGGCATTTAGTACAGCGATTTACATTTAGGATGAGTATCTTACATCTCGTCGAGTGTCTCGGGAAGAACACGGAGTTCTTCTTGGATTGTCTCGATATCTCGCAATGCTTCGATGTTCTCTAAAACGAGCCTAGCATAGAGGAACATACCTGAAAGATTCTTGGCATCCGTCATAAAAGTTCCGTATAGCTTACCCTTAGCTTTCATCGGTATTGGGAATAACATCTTTCGGATCCCAATGCAGGCTTCATCGTCGAATCCAGCGCGATCGAACCATTCTTTAGACCAATGCTTCACGTAAGAACGTATGCATCCGGTATTATTCTGTTCCACATTTATAATGGTAGAGACGTCTTGAAGAGCTCTGTTAAGGACATGTCCTTTTCTACTCACCAGGAGAAGCTTGGTATCCTCGCACTCTTCGACTAATCTAATTAGTCGATCCAGAAAAATCTGTTGCGTGGACCCCTTGATTTCGTCCAAACCGTCAATGACAATGTATGTCTTTCCAGCGCATTGCAGCAACATTGAAAGGGTATGAAGAGTGAGGTCCAGGTTTCCCTTCAATTCACGGCTCATGTCGTTTCCCTCGGGCATGATCTTGTTACATAGCACGGCTTTTAAGTCCCCTTTCCGGGAAGCCAATTGGAATAGAAGGGATTGGAAAATATGACGTGGTAAATCGGTATCACGCTTATAGTTGAGAAAAGCAAAAAAGGCAATTGCCTTGACCTTTATTCTTTAGTTCGTCGATAACCATAGATGCTAAGCACGATTTTCCTACATTCAAGTTAGACCTAAAGAGTAGACAGATATAAATATCAGATAGGTTTGACTGACCGGCCCCTGGGATCCCTTGAATCCAGATGATATTCGCCGATGTTTCTGTTGAATCTAGCCACTTGCAAAAGCCTGCGTCTCGTCGAAGCCAAGTTCCTGTTCCCTCACATCTTAAGGACCGTAAGGAATCGAGAATATCATATGACGGGGGATCCACGCATGTCTCGATTGATTGGAAAGTTTGGTTCTGTTGAAATTCAAAATCTCTTTCGTATTACGCATATGCCCTCTGTCGCGCCTCGTGAGCTTCCAGAACATCGCCGATTGAAATTCCATTATATAGGAGAAGTCGATGCTTCTCGATATTCTTAGAAATAATATCAATCCTGGATCTGCGGATAGGCCATAGACCTTCGAACGCAACTTGCCAGCCTGATCATATTAGCATAGCCTTCTATTCAATTCCCTGTATTGAATTACCTTTCAAGCTGAAGAAATTTAAGGCCGTCAAATAAAAATCGAGAATATCTTTAAAGAAAAGGCCGAGTACATAGCCAATACGTTCGTTGGCGTTTAATAGCGGTGTAAATTTATTAAAAGTAGGGAGGGCGGGTCCAAGGCATTTCATCACGTCCAAAATAGCATCGAAACACTTTGTGACATTGCTCGACGATTGAAGAAGGATTTTTATTGACCCCCAAATGAGCGCCAAGATATCGGGTTTGACTTGAACGAACACTTCAATAACACCAGCGTATTCTTGAAGCCGCTCGAGATACGGTTGGATCTTTTGGAGTCCACGAAGGCGTCGCTCGTGTCCCTGTTCTACCTGGAGCTTGGCTGTATAAGCCCAGATGTCATCAACTGTACATGCCTTCTGAAGTTCGGATTTATTTTTCTTGTCCTTTAATTCACCCAGGAACTCGGATTTGGCCTTCACAAAAATATCCTGAATAGTGCTGGTTGCATGCGAAGCCATTGGGTAGGGAATACTGTGTCAATGGAATATCGAAGTATTATACAAAAGAATTGGATCAAGAAACTCGACTTTTTGGGATCCATTTCAGAAAAACTTTTATTATCGTGTGTATTAGGTAGGATGATCAGCTGTATAGAGGTCGCACCGCAGTCCAGCCACACTTAATCGGCACAGCCTGCTTCTTTCTGCACATGCCTGCATGGACTTTATTCTCTTGGGTAATGTCTCAGCACATTGAGAAGTTGGTGTAGCGAAGTATGCCTGGATTGGTACCTAGATATTTAAGACATAATCTGGATAGGCGTTTTTTTACCCAGCCTGCATACCGCTTTTGCGGTACCCGGGTGGATAACATGCTCCTCGCAACGCCCTCGCCTGCCAGATCAAGGGCGACAGCAGAGCTCTAAGAAATTATGGGTTACCAGGCTAATTTTGCGGCTATTCCGTTAGGATATCTTCGCACGAGAAATTTGCGCCCTTCGTCAAATAACATAATGAACAGGCCAAAAGCAAAAGGCAAGAACCAATGTTCCACAGGGACCGGGGATGTGCCCAAAACCGACTGGAGCTGTGGAATATACAGCCAGAGAACGGCCATGGACAGGGCGAATGCGATCGCTGGGAAAAGATAAAGGTTTTGAGTGGTCTTGTTGAAGGCGGGAGGATGCTGAAATATGCTCCATCGTCGCGTACGAACGGCGAGCAAATTGAACCATTGCCTAAAACATGTTAATCGACTTCAATTAAGGCGATACAGGTTTCTTGGCTTACATGACGACTAGATTGACGAAGTAAATAGAAGAAGCTTCATTTAATTTGGTGGCATAGTAGTCTGGGTCAATCCAATCCGGGAGGTTCCCGAAAGAGAACCATAACACACGAAAGGGTATACCATTCTTCTCTAGATACCAATAAGCCATCGCGAAAGAAGCGATAGTTTCGATCATTCCGAGAACACCGTAGGCATGAATAATGAGTTGCCAATTAACCAAACGGTCCTTCTTAACGTTTCGTGGTTTTCGCAGCAAGACGTCAGCCTCCGGTTTTTCGTACGAGAGTACCGTTGCGGCAGCGCAGTCAGTGAAGCAACTACAAAAAAGGTAAGTTGTTATACACACGATCTTGCCTAGATTACCGGAGCACCCACCAAATGATAATCATGAGAAAAGATGAGAGGATTTGGGGAAGTCCGAATACGACGTTCGTCATGACAGGCCAGAATTCAGCGAAGCTACCGGCGGGTAAGAGGTAGCAGATGACTTTCTTCAGATTATCGAATACCACGCGACCGTATTGAACCGCTTCAACGACGGAAGAGAAAGAGTCGAGAAGCACCATATCCGCGGCTTCGATCGCAATGTCGGATCCACTCCCAAGAGCAATACCAACATCAGCGGCTTTTAAAGATGGCGCATCATTCACGCCATCGCCTGTCATTGCTACAACCCCATTGGTCTGAAACTCCCTCACGATACGTAACTTTTGCTCCGGTGTAGTCCGAGCGAAAACAATTTCGTCATACTCCGTCAGAGCCTTCCACTGGTTCTCGTTTAAGCTCAGTAACTCCGGTCCGCTAATGAGGATTGACGAAGGAGCGTCTGTGCATTTGATACCATTACTTGCTTGCTCCCTGGGGAGCGACGAAACATTGTCGACTAAGGATGTAGGATTGCTAATGATACCGGCATCCTGAGCAATAGCAAGGGCAGTAAGAGCAAAGTCGCCAGTTACCTTAAAATTGTCAACGAATGTTCATTGCAGATATCGAATGCCACTTACCATGAACACCCTTATGCCAGCACCGCGCAATGTAGAAACCACCTCACGGATTTCCGGGCGCAGAGGATCGACAATAGCTACAAGGCCAACTAGAGTTAAGTCTGATTTCGCCTGTTCGATTATCTCGTCTTCAAATTGACTCGTCCCGGACTGATGCTGCAGTTCACCCTGCCGTATGACCTTGCGGGCAAGTAAAAGACATCGTTTTCCTTGGCTGCTATATGTGTCTTTTACTCTTTCAAATGTTACCCGCATTTCCTCATCAAAGGGGTGTACATCTCCTGCATTATTAACGAACGACGAACATCGGCCGATTAGGACATCGGGAGCCCCTTTAATGGTTAATAGACTAATACAGGTTAGTATCAGCAAGAATATAATAGGGATTATCTCGGATGCCTTACGTATCGCCCTTATTGAAGTTGTCTGCTTCGCTCTCCGACAACGTAGCTTTCAGACAATCTTTTCTAAACAGGGAAAACGTTCGAATCATGAATTTGTTCTTACTGTTGAACGCTAGTTCGTACGTCTTTTGCCAGCATTGGCGCATGTGGTGCACGGATCCGAATCGTTCAGAGAATCTTAAGACAGCCTGATCGGTCGCATCGCCAAAAACACGACGCTGCTCAATAGGTAAATCCATAGTGGCGGCATCGAATTCAGCTGCGTTGCAGAGTCCAGCGATAGCTCGTACTTGGCCTACACCTGTTGTCACCATGCCGGCGATGGCTGGGGCCGTGCTCCCTTCCAGTTCGTCTTCAGCCCCTTCGATTGTGATAGTGTGGGTTCCAATAGTACATTCAGTAACAGTCATTCGGTTCTAAATGAAAAATTAGTCTAGGCTCAATGGAACACTGACGTTGATATCGATTTGTTCTTTACCTCGGTAAGAGTTCCTGTCTTGTCTGAGCAGATCACTGAGACAGAACCAAGGGTCTCGACTGTCTTCAATGACTTGCATAAAACTTTATGCTTCCGCATCAGGTTCGCGGTGATGGTCAAGCCGGCTGTTAACGCGATTGGTAGACCTTCGGGGATGAAAGCGATAGCTACGCTAACGCAGTCGACGACCAGTGTCGGGACGTTGATCCAATCTGGATGGACCTTTTTCAGCCATGCACCCCTACGCACCGTTAGCACCCGTTAGCCTAAGCGGCATCCGCAGCGAACTCACCAGACAATCAACACGATAGTTATCATAGTAAGCATAATCGAGCAGATGATGATAACGAAGTATAGAACCTCCTTTTCCAATGTAGTCATCTTGGATTTAGGCTCGTTTGTCAAAGCAGCGATGCGACCGAATACCGTGCGGTCGCCAGTTGCCACAACCAACCCCACACAGGATCCAGAGACGCAGTGAGTACCTTGCAAGCCAATGCAACGGGTTTCGAGGTAGTTGTCATCAGTTGAGTTCACCGTCGCCGCAAGGGGTAAGGACTCTCCAGTTAGGATAGATCTGTCGAACTTGGCATCGCTAGAGACTTGTAGGAAGCGCATGTCAGCCGGTAGTTTATTGCCTGCTTTGATGAGTACGATATCTCCCGGGACGAGATCCTGTGCATCAAGAGAAGCCTGTACACCATCTCGGAGGACCATGGAATCTTCGGGAAGCATGCTTTTAATAGAACTCATCACTCGTGAGGAACTCCAGTCTTGGAACATATTGAACGCAGCTTGGATGAAGAACACTGCAACAAGGACAATACCTAGGGCCTAAGGGGGGAGTTCTGGTTAGTATCACGAGAGTTCGCATGCTTATTCCATTTAACCTTGCTCACCAGATTAGCCAGAGATGGCGGCTGGCCAAGTGGTTTCCATGCGACGAAAACTAGAATAGCTCCGACTAGGAGTACGGGGCCAAATCCCTTGAAGAAATACCCAAAGAATTTTTGAATTGTATCGGACTTTGGTGGCGACGGAGCATTTCGGCCGTACTCCTTCAGTCTTCGTGTAACCTGTTCGTTTGAGAGCCCTTCGGCCATCGATGCGCTGAGACGACGAAGAGCCTCGTCAGTTGAAATTGTGTGCCATTCAAGTGAAGATAGCTCTGTGCCAATGATGTGAGCAAGGGGACGAAGGGAAATGTCGGGTCGAGCTTATCAACCCTTGGTAGCCGTGTCTTTCGCCTTCGATAGCGCCTCGACATCTTGCTGTTTAGATTCCTCGATTTGATACGATCTGAATGAAAATTCGACGTTAGCATTGAAACCTAGTTTTGTATTATTAGGCGGGAATGTAATGACTTACACGGTACGGTATTGAATTGGGAGGATAATCGATGGGTCAACTTCACGTCGCGAATGCACACTTCGAATAGACATTGAGCCACTAGAATGTGCACGACGAAGCCCACGCGAAGGCTGGCCTGCCTCTTCATCGTCCCATTTCACGCCATGCTTTAATTCGGGTTCGTCCATATTTCAGGGGTAAATACAAATATGTGAATCTTGTAGTTCAATGTCTGCCAAATAACCCTTCTGAGTAGCCAGCAGTTAATTCGGATGCAGAAAAGTCATGATGAGGCGAAGTGAATGCCACAATTTATAATATTCGGCAAGGCCTGTCTAATCGAGAGTTCACAGGTCACCGATTTTGGTGGTAAAAGGCTGTTGGAAAAGCAACCAAAACAGGATGTCGCACTGTCAATTGTGAGCCACCCTCACATATTTCCCACAGTATAACTTAATCATCCATACTCGACGCTCTGCTCAGCTCCGCATCACATGTCGGCAACCACAACAGGCTTTTTGGCGCCAGGAGCTCGAGAAAATAGACATTTTCACAATATCATCCTTTGAGCTTCATGAAAATTCGCGCACCGGATCTAGTAAAGCTCTGCTAAGCTACCAAACCAGGTGCTCGTAAATCAGCTCCCCAGGCTGGCGTGCTCCAAGGAGATTTAAGCGGTAAGACGGAGATGTCATGGGAAAACATGGTGCTAGTCGTAACACATATATCGCAGTACCACTAACGAGTTAAGAATGTACACACTCACGTGTCCGCGACGCCTGCGAGAAATGTTGGTGCTTTTCATGAGCAGGGGAACCTTGGAGTAATCAAATAAGGGGCGGCCTCCCAAATGTGGGTCGACATTGATATACGGAGCTCATTATCTCCCCATTTTTGGATGGGATCTGTGGGGTATGCAAGCTCAAATACAGAATGAAGCATCTCTTCTGCGTGATGATGTATTTTTACCACCTGAGGTATACATTTACATTTACATATAGACATTACTTACACGTGGGGTACTTAGGTACGAAACTTTACGACTTTACAGTTTACTTTGTCCTGATTGGCCCCAGTTCCACAATTCGGCGTTCCTAATCAGGTAACTTTATAAGAAACTGAAGACTATTTGCTTTTTATTAACTCTTAATGGTCAGACGGGTGGCTTTTTTATGCCGTCTTGGATAATTTAAACACATTCACTAGCATAAAGTATTTGTGCAATTATGAATATCAATTGAGAATTAATAAATCAGTGAGTGCTTAAATCCCGCAACCTTTTGCCAGCTCTGCTCTACGGGGCGCCATCAAACAGGCTAGGTGGCTGTGTAATTACATTATGTACAGCATCCCCGTATCCGCCTAGTGCCGCTTTTGGTACTTTAAAGTTGCGTCAATAAAAGGCCTCCACTAGAAAAAACATACCCTTAACCCACTTTCTCACTCTGAAACTCGACGCTTTCTAAAAACGTGCTTACCTAACGTTGATTTTAGTTATCGTAGCATATCGTCATCGTGCAAGGGAACGGGAAGTATGCTCCCCTATCCTCTCTCATGTACAAATAGGAACGGCCAGGTGCGGACACTTTCTTGAGCTCTCCTTGAGCACCGGGAGCCCTCCGAACATTCTTCAGCTTGAAAACAGATCGGAACATCTCTGTTAACCCAGCTTGACTTGCATTACCTCCAAAGTAAGCGTGAGGTCCTAACCCGAAATGGATGTAAGCATCCAATGGACGACGCGGATTCACTTTCTCGGGGTCAGGGAAATGTTTGGCATCCTTAGCCGCATCGATCTTTGCGAGTAATGTTAGTAACTTAAGGGATATGATAAGGGTTAATTAAGGGCGCACTTACAGAGCTGACAAAAACGCGATTTCCAGATCTAACGGGCACTCGGTGGCCATCGCTCTCCCCGATCGTATCGTCGACTGCCACTTCACGGTATAAACCGAAAGTTCCCGCGAGCCTGATGCCCTCCATACAGTACCCGAGCATCAATGCGTCTGTTTCATCCGTGGATGGGGTATTCGCGACGCGATACAACTCAGGGATGTATTTGGATCCCTCTGGTGATAAGAAGTAGTCCACAGCTTGGGCAAACTATACAATGTGAGTTATAGGATGAATGAAGAGTCAGGCATAAGGAAACATACCACTTCCGCGATGCTTGTTACAGATGCGCCTGCGGTCGGCATGATTTGACTCGATGCGATATCGTAATTGCTCATGCCAGCTTTGGAAAGTCCCTTGATCAAATTAGTACCATACGCTGCCAACGGATCATTCTTCTTTGGCCTTGAAGCGAACAAATTACCAACACCGAAACTCGTTACCAGCTTTACATCTGCTTCAATTAGTTTGCTCAATTGCCCCGCCACAGCTTTTGCTGCCTGGCGTAACGGGAATGATTTGACAGGGTCGATATCAAAGGAGATGCAAACAACTATTATAGCGAGAACCATGTATAGTTCTTGTTCGCTATAAATACCCCTTGGGTTCTCTTCTGTCTTGAGTGGCAAATTGAATACCCGCGAGGCGAAATGCACCGGCCCAATGTTCCCAACATCTCGGACAATGTCAACGAAATTTTGCCCGGCCAGCTTATAACTTTTCTCTCTGATCAGCTTATCAGTGACCTGCGAGTAGAAGGTCTTGATGTCCGAGTTCCAATCCTCTTTGTATAGTTGATATTGTATACTCTCCCACTGTCTAGCCTGAAAGGCGGGGTCTTCCGAAAGCTTAGAGGGGTTACGGCCGGCGCCCATTAGGAATGAAAATCCTTCATTCCAAATGGCTTTATACTTGTCTTGGTTGTCGAATATGTATTGGGCGCCCTCGTAGGTTGTGATGTTAACTTGTGGATGGATAAATGAAGGACGGTCGTAATTGAAGTTCTGAACTCGGCCAAGGTTGGTTAGGATCATCTTGGTCTCGCTTGGAACTAGATGGATCGGTTAGTCGCCATGATTACTAGCCCCCTTTTCTGCGAGTGTGTACTTACCGACCATAGGGTAATGAGCATAGACTGAGTCGCTCCTGAAGTAGTTAGGGAAAGCTCGGATGAACAGCTTATAGAACACGCAGCCCTGGTTGACGTTTAGATCATACGCCACTTCATTATATCCCCAAGACGTGAGGCCACGCGGGTGATAATCGGTAGTGTAGAAACGATCTCCTCTAGTGAGGCAGACGGCATCTGATAGGATGACACGGGAGATGGTGTAGGTAGGCTAATGATGGGGTTAGTAGTTTCACTTCCATCGCATCGCAAGTCACTTACGGCAATTCCAACACCGGGGACCATTGGCTCCTTCGCCTCCTCAGCCACGATCCCTGGGTATAACTCAACATAATCCGGATGTTCGTAAAGATTTCGGAGCGAACCGGAAATCTCAGGATCGGAATTGATGTCTTCGAATCTCTCGTAAGGCTTAAGTCCGAAGTGTTTGCGGAACTCGTTCAGACCCGCGACGTTCCACTTCCGACCTTGGAGGATACCCAATATCTCGACTGGCTTCATTGCCTGGGGTACATTGCGACCACCAAATGCCCCTGCGCAATCCTCTATGGAATCACATATGCAGTTAACAAGGTCATCGTCATTGAACGCGCCGTTAGCGTTACGCTTGAAGCCGCCGAATACTCTCTCAGCAGGGTCTTCCGGGATACCACGTTCGAATTTCGCGAAGCCCATGAACATATCGTGATCACTCAGCTCCTGTGGATCTTTGTTGAATATCCCTCGGAAGAAATCTTGAACCCATTGGTCGTCCTTGGCTGAGATGCATGAATGCCACCTGCGAATATTTAACTAATTGCATCTTTCAGACTTGGAAATATATATCACTCACCTGTAACAAAGATTGAACTCGGCGGAAACCATACTTCCAGTACCACGCTCAGACCCTGAATTAGTTCCAGCGTCACGGCCCATATCTGCTCGAGGATCAAGAGTCCACGTGGTGTTGGATCGGTTGAGATTGATGATGTTTCTCACATAGTCCACGAGGGTAATGTTAATGTATAATCCGGAAGTCACAAGCCGGGCAGTTTGGAAAAGGTCATTGTCGTATTTATCCCATGCGGCCTTTTCTTTCTCCTTGCTAAGACCCGGGCCGGGTGGCGTAAAGCGGCCACCCTCATTGATGGCAGCAAGGTTTGCTGCCACGTAGTTGTGGAAACGATTGAACATGATTAAGAGGACGCTTACTCCTGGCGGGGAACCAAGAAGCCGCTTGTCGGCATAAGTATCGGGCTTCATCATCCCATCTTTGAAAGTTCGGATGGTCTTTTGCATTTCTTCGTTACTACCATAGAGCGGAGAAAGATCTAAGAACGAGGAAGTCTTAGTTTTGCTTATGTCTGTCTGATCGGTCCAGAAGAGGTCGTGAATGATGATGGTCGCCCAGTACCAAAGTATCGAGGAGACATTGTTCGGATGCTTGCGATATTCGGTCCGCTTCATGACTGATTCGAAGATAAGCGATGGGTCAGGCAAAGCACCCAGAGGTACAATGCCAGGGCGACAAGTTCGAGCATACGTAGATCCAGCTGCTCCAAGTTGAGGGTTTGTCGGGTTATTCCACGATCCATCCGCCATCCTGTATTGATGTTTATCTCCCATGTACAGTAGAGGCGGGTGGTCCAACGTGTACCAAAGTTCATTTATGAAGACATTGGTCAACTCCTCTCTAAGCCGAGACTTATCGGGTAGGCCAGCGACGAGTTGGATAACGCGTTCCATTATCATTGTCTTGTCATCGGTAACCTGTTCCCCCTTGAGCTTGCTCCGAACAAGATCCGCGATTGTCCTCACATCTACATATTTCTTAGTCAGTCTCATCATGGGCTTCTCCGTCGGCGAATGAGGACATACCTTTCATACGGATATGTTTTAAATCATTCCTAAATCCTGGTCTCTGGACTGTGGTGGTATATGTCCCATCGCCGTTCTGGGTAGGCAGAGGTCGTCGTGAAGCCTGAAGCAATTGCCCAAATTGGGCAAAGACGGCTGAGACACCTTCACGGTCGGCCCTCGGCGGGGTCTCCTGTTTCCCTCTATGAATAGAGCTAGATGACGATTTCGACGACTTGTTCATTGTGGTAAAGCTATTGGAATCGACATGACGAGCCCCGTTTCCATTAGACCCATTGAGCCCATCATCCATTTTCCCGTTTACCATTGTGATTTAGTTAGGAAAAATCAACACTGGAAGATAGAGGTTTACCCCCGATTTAAAAATGCAGGCGCCCCAGCGCCACATTTTAAACATGCCCAGATATCAACCAAGTATTACAAAGCACGGCTACCAGCTCTCGGTCCGCTGGATAGTTTAGGAGAACCCTTCCAGTCTCAAAGGTATAAGCATCGGACACTCTACCTAAGCTCTCTACGAATACAACAGGGATCGGATGTGCTCTAGAAAGCAATGCGTATGATTAGCTTTAGAACCAATACGGGCCTTACACGACAGATCACGTCACATCGAGAGAGTAGCAGTATCCGGGACAATAGTGTACACAACAAGCGGGGTAACTTAAGATAGTTCTATGTGATTGCTCCCATTACCAATTCACCGCCTGATGATGTCGTCTGGTGGTGATTGATCGTCGATGTTGAGCATATAGAACTGGCGTAATAGTGTCGACAACCCCCTTTAAGATCGTTAACGGTCATTGGCCAGTTTGATGTCTGACATTCAATATATTTAATTTTACGGCATTTCCGGGAGTCCATCGTCGAGCTAATTTAAGACTCTTCATCTACTCTCTGGTCTTAACTTATTTTTATTTGAAAAGGAAAATAAATGGTCTTTATAAAATTGCGAAGGCGTATCGTCGGGTGGTTATTAGCAACCGAAACAGCTAGCCACGTTTTTAGTATCCCCAGTGATTCTTCAAATATAGCTGAATGTCTCTAACTAGAAATGATTGACATTATATCACCTTGTATAACCAATGAAACGGGGAATAGTGCGCCACGAAAACTCCACCGAGTACAGTTGCCGGTGCGGGCCGTGTCCACGGGCAACATAACCAGGTTAACTGGCCAAGTGATCAACGTCCATCCGCGTCAACTCCAGTCAAGCCTCTTACGTTTAGGCGACTTACGAGTACAACAAGCATCTTTTTTCCGTCCCGACGAATCATCATCCCCAGGGGTATCGGATGGCTGCATATTCAGCTAAGCTGACTCGCAATTATTTGCTGCAGGTTGCTTTTCACAACGTACAGATAGGTCACGATTTTCAAGTAGCGGTTCTTCGTGCATGATCGTCCAAGGGAAGGGAGAGGGGAGTTTACTCCAACCCCTCGTGGTAGGAATGATTTCTTATTTCCATCAATGGTTTTAGATGGAGATCGACATCATCTTTGCGCCGAGACATGAAGTCTCTTTTTTTTGAGACATCACTCAACTTCAGCCTTCCAAGACTAAACCACAAAAAGTCGTGCAGTCATGGTGGCGTATAATCCTTGCCTCTGGGCGGATTTCTGCGAACATGATCGGACAATTGACGGTGGGTAAGATTCTATCGTAATACATAACGAATCTTCTCTTGGTGTGTAGCACATTATCCTGCAGTGCTCTGCCGTGTCGCTAAATCCTTCTCGCAAATGGATACGTATCACGCCGACAAGTACCACTTAGCACCTGAAGCGTTTCACTTACGGGATGGCGAAGACTCAAAAAGGCGTGCGACAGCGGCCCAAGATTTCGAATTCCATGAGCATGCTACTTCACGATCTACGATGAATCCAAGAGAAACGCGTCGCGCCCCACGGAAACTCGTGCTGTGTTTCGATGGTACGGGTAACAAATTCAGAGGAGACGATAGCGACAGTAACATCTTGAAAATCTTCAGATGTCTTGACCGCGAAGCTGGTGATCAGTGTAAGCATAAAGCTCTCTCAAGCACAGCTGCTCTCAACATTAGACTAACTAAAGGCAGACCATTACTACCAACCAGGAATCGGGACATATGTTGTATCTAACTCGTTGTCGCATACAAGTTTAGGGGCTAGAATTAGGTCATGGTACTTGAAAGCCAAAGACTCGGCCGTTGGGTCGAGTTTCGACCAGCACGTCGTAGGCGGCTACCGGTTTCTGATGCGTTTCTACCAACCAGGCGACGAAATCTACTTCTTCGGATTCTCTAGAGGCGCATATGTAGCACGCTTTTTGGCGGAAATGCTCGACTACGTCGGTTTACTATCTCATGGAAACGAGGAGATGGTAACGTTCGCTTGGAAAGCGTTCTCACAATGGCAAGCTCGACAGGCAGATCAAACAGAAGAACAAGAAGCTAAACGAAACGAAATGTACCGTTTCATGAAGGGGTTTCGAGAAACTTTCAGCCGTCCTGTGAAAAGGATTCGGTTTCTAGGATTATTCGATACCGTCAACTCGGTACCTCGATTCGAGGCTGCCTGGATGCAAAGGTCAAAGCACCCATATACCGCGAAGAGTAGTGCTAAGGTATGGTAGCCCGTGGTTATTCGCATGTATGAACCCATCTAACTTGATTGATAGAGGATTAGGCATTGCGTCTCCATAGATGAGCGACGTGCGAAGTTCCGACAGGATCTTATGTACCAAGGAGTTAATAAGGGGCGTCGAGAACACCATCCACACAGACACCTTCACGATATCGTCCACGAGAAGTACCGCGCGAAACGAGCTGCGATTTCAGATTCCACACCAAACGCTCATCCGGAGAGGGGTCGTCGCGAGACTCTAGCGCCTATTGATGAGCGCGCATTCCGTCCCCATTCTCGGTCCAAGTCGCGAACCCCAAGAGCCTCCGTTGATGGGATGAGCCAATTCGGAGAGGGAGGGCAGGATGCCAGCCAATTTACAGATGATGACGAAGAGTCGGACGATGAACAGGATATCGATGAAATATGGTAAGTTTGATTGAGATACTCCCGAATAATACGTGTCATAACTAATTCTCATAGGTTCGCGGGTGGCCACGGAGATGTTGGGGGCGGATGGGAGGTTCCTGAGGATAGCAAATCTACGAGCCACGTACCTCTAACCTATATGATCAGGGAAGCCCAGAAAGCAGGTCTCAACTTTGATGTCGAAAAATTGATTGAAATGGGAGTCACTGAGATATTTGCGGATGCTGCTACTAATGGTCATCATGCTAGTCATGGCGACATTGCCCTTCCGGACATTCGTATTGATATGTCGAGCCCGACACTCCAACCCTCTACTAACCCAGGGGCCGGGCACAAGGACTGGGGTCATTTCAATTACACGGGCGAAGAAGAGAAGAACCAAGAAGAGCCTATTCGACCATTTCATCATATGCTACACAAAGCTCACTTGGCTAGGATACATGATTCTCTGGAGTTTGCGTCTGGTTTAGGTAAAGGTCAGGTAATGAGCTGGAACATAAGTATGTCTTTAACCCATCCCTTTTCCCTACATTTTCCCTAGTCTAGGGCTCGTAGGCATTTAAAGCCAAGTTTACTTTTAAAAGGGCCCCAAGGACAGTTATTAATGCCAGTTTTTCGTAGTGGAATACATGCCTTTCAGACGAATGGATTTACAGCCAGACGGATCGTGGAAACCGATCCGTTGGCCACTCCCGTGCGGAGAGGTAAGGGATATCCCCCAGAGCGCTAGGATACACGGTTCGGTGATTCGACGAATGAAACAAGATAAAGCTTACCGCCCCGGGAACTTGATTGTCGGTGGCGGTGGGCGTGGAATGCGCATAGCACCGGAAGAGTACGGCATTGGAGAGTGGGAATGTGTTCAAGACCACGATGATCCTATAGGCGAGGTTTGGGTGAAGAAGACGCCTGTCTCAAATGGATCATAATGTGTATACTCTATTCGTAATTAGAATCTAGGTAGCAAAAAATAAAATCTGGGTGGTTATCAGGTTTCAAAAGTGCTGGTTAAGATATTGTTCCGAATTTCCATTCCACTTTATGATGTTAGGAGACACAGAATTCCAGACTTTCAGACTAATCAGCCAGAGGTCATCAATATGCGTAGCCATTTAAACCGCGAGCTATTGAGTGCTTCTATGCTCTATATACATTTCTCACCCGTCGTTGGCATATACAGAGGGGGTATAAAACAATACCTCAACTCCAAAACATCCCTTACCGTGACGGAACGGAGCCCGCCAACGAGAATTCAGACGCGAACGCCACCCCCTCCTGAGGGGTATAGAGAGCCACTGACCTCACAGCATTAATACAACACTACAAAATATAACTTGACTGACTTGATTTGACTTGACCTATCAGTGACGACGACGGAGAAGATCCCGACCCCATCAGCTAACAGCCCCCTTTTGTTTTGTTGTTTCGATTATTCGGCGGCGATCTTCTCCTTTACAAATGCGACACATACATCTATCCTCAACGGCGTCTGATCCAACACGGTATTAAGCTATTGTAGAGTCCTCTGTTTTCCCTCAAGGCTCAGCGCGCCACCTCCGTAGCTGCCCTCTTGCCTATCCCTGCTGCTTTTTGTCAAGTCGGTCGCGTCCCCACTCACTCACTCGCTCCACTGCCGTCCTTTGCTTCTCTACTCACCCTTAGAGACTTCGCTCTTCCAGGGGTATTTTTGCGTGTTCCTAGGACCCTTGCTCTACAACAGCTCGCGTACCACCGAATCCGTTGTGGGCCAAGTTTCCTTCCGAGTATCAAGTTTCGTGTCGTTTGCTCGTGGTTCCGCCCTTCCCTGTTACGCGCTCCGAAGTCCCGCTGGCAACAAGGCCAACAGGTTTGGCCCTTCCCTTTTTCTCTCTCGTCAAAATGCCACTCCTCCTCCACTCTCCTCTTTCTTGCTAGTCATAATACAGGAGGGCGAAGATGGGGTATCTGAAGAAGAATGATTTTGATCCGATTGATCCAGAGTCTGTACGCGCATCCAATTCATTAAGGAAATTTGTCTGCTTGCACAAAAACCATGTCGTACGTCATGGAGAGGTCTAGCCGTATCGTATCATGTACGCCATGAGTCATGCCGGAAAAGGAAATAGATGAAAAATGAAAAAAAAAGGAGGTAGTCGATGCTAATTCGATGATAAGTGAACTTTCCGCGTTGACCTCGACAAATCCCATGAGCGACGCACTGCCGCCCGCGGGTTTGAAGCACGTGGAAGTTCCCTGCGGCCGAGAACGCCCGAACATCGATGAGGCGATAAAAGCGACGAGGAGTGTGGGATGATAAATGGTAATTGAAAATATGAGGTGTAGTAAAGGGTAGGAGATGGTGCTAGTTATGCTCAGATTTAAATAATGCAGAATGCGACGAATAAAAATTATCGGGAAATTTTAAAGTCCTCCCTCCATCAGGAGAAGATTTCGGGACTATTCGGCGCTAACAGATGAGCGGATAGCCCGCCTGAGACGGCCAGCTTGGTATTTGAGGGCAATCAAACCCATTCGGGAGCACCGCCGTAGCGGCGGCTCTGATGGGAGACGCTCATCACCAGACTAGGCCACGGCCGAATGTTCCGTGTGCTAGAATATCCCGATTATGCTACCGGGGGGATAGCCGGAGCAGTGGGGATCTCAACCTCAGCCGGTACTTCGCCGTTAGTGGCCTTCTGGGGGCAGTCGCGTGAAATGTGACCGGCTTCACCGCATTGGTAGCAAGTCTTACCAGCAGTGTTCAGAGGACCGCCGTTAGGCGCCGTGCAGTCTCGGGAGATGTGTCCGAGCTTTCCACAGGCGTAGCACTTCATAGCCTGAGCCTGGCAATCGCGCGCAAAATGGTTCGGGCCACCGCACTTATAGCAGGTGGCAGGTCGGGGGCCACCAGCAAAACCACCTCGACCGAAACCGCCACCGTATCCACCGCGACCAACGGGTGCACCACGCCCTAGGCCTACACCAGCCGGGTTAGGGCACGCTCGAGCTAAATGGCCGGGCTGGCCGCAGTTATAGCAACGACCATTACCACCAGCACCGCTCAAACGGAGAGTAGGGCAGTCAGCCTGGACGTGTCCGAGGCCTTGGCAGTGGTAGCACTGCTTTGCCTCGGTAGTGCGGGGTAGAGGGCACTGGTTGGATTCGTGTCCTAAGTATGGACTGTTAGTTGAAAGAGTTATTGCGACAAAGGGATTCGCAATAGCAACGGCGTACCAGGCTGTTTGCAGTTGTAGCAAAGGCGCTCAGCGGAGGAGCAAACCTCGGCGTAGTGGCCAACATTGCCACATTTGTAGCATGCTCGACGAGATAGGGAAGACATTGCGACAAGTCTGTGAGTCTGTGTAGATCCATCATCAGCGCGACACTTCACAAAAGCTTTATCACCAACAATCCATTCTTGGATGACCCGTTTGCAGCGATGTGGTGGTGGTAGGTTAGTTTTCCGGCTCAATAACAGCCAATCCTCTGTCAAGGAAATGGCAGACATTTGGTCGGAGATATTCTCATCGAAAATATCCAGACCAGGTTATCCGGTGGTAAAAAAGGAGCGACGCGCAGATATTGCTGTTTGATAGGAGGTGTTCATCCACTACACCATAGGTAGGATATGGACGCGGGTAATCAATTGGATACTACCCAAAGGGGTAACAAGGTACCGCCACGTGCAGTCGTTTGTCGGGTAAAGTACCCCACGAAGGATGGTACTGTTTCGCAAACTGCCATTGAGTGGTTTTTCCAGAATCTGCAGGTTGACCGGATTGACTGGGTTGGCTGCAGACGGTTGGGTTCGTGCGACCCGACACAAGATGCGAGATAGACAAGAAATGTATGTAGCTGTGTTTCTCGTGAAACCCGGTCTCTTCAGCAGAGTAGTGTCTCGCACTGGTTTTTTGTCATGTGGTTTCGAGATCCTCTCATGTTTGCGCGCGCAAAGCGCTCAATCGCGCCAGCCGTAATATTTCGCATTTTATGAAGGCAACGTATAGTTCTGGTTGTATATAATTGCGCCCGAGTAGTATTTTTATACCGTCGTAAATATTGGATGTCCGAAATGCGAGAATGCGGTTGGAAGGTGGTTTATATGTAGACCAATCGAATCGCGCGTCGCGTAAATCAGGCAAGCAATCATCGCTTTTCATTTTCGCCGAACGTTACAGCATTCGTAATCGGAAACCATTCCTGAACCCGAGGCAAAGGGAAGAGGAGGGAAATGGTATCCGAGCCATTGTTATGTTGGCGCATCGTGCAGTAGTCGCGAAGTCGCAGCTCAAAGATCAACGTACGTATAGGTGGGATATACGAATTATTCTCTCGTGGCGCACGGAATTGTAAGATATGCGCGCGCAACGAAATCGCATGAATTATAGTCGCTATTGATGTCGCCAGAATCGTCGGTATTATTATTGTCGCTGCAGCTATATATCCTCGGGAGAGTTGCTGTCGTACAACAGCAGTAAAAAGGAAAAGAGACATATCGAGATCTGGACCTGTCGCTGTACCACACACCAAAATGCGCGCCGGGTCATTTTCAAAAAGCGCACGACGATAAATAGTCGTAACATAAGCAAGCTAAAGGAAAACTGTTTCAAACACTTACATGTTTCCCTTTTATAAAAAACCGTTATATGATTTCTCTGCTTATTCCTTTCGCAACTTCAACGTTTTTCTGTTTTCCTTCTCTTTTTTTTTTCCTGCTGCGTTATCCTTCAGCCAACAGCAACCTTCTCTCTTCTACCGAGCGACGACGTCTCCAAACACTTCGCGACCTCCAAAAGTCGATTGAGGGTTGATAAGCGATGCGATGCGATACAATGCGATGAGGAAGTAATAATAGAAATCGTCAGGGGGGGGAACAAGAGGGTTAAGAGAAAAGAGAGAGGGACAAGAGGGAAGGGGGAATGAGGGGACACAAGGCCCAAGGTCCAGAATCCAGAGTCGATGAAGTGGATACATAGGTATGTACCCCCCCGGGTGCGGGCGAAGGGGTTTAGGTACTATGAGCTAAAGTATTCTCTACATACATATGTAATGTACCAACCTTGGAACTATATGATGTTGTATGCCGCGCTAATAAAACTTGCGACGAAGTAGGTAACCAATACTTGAAGCAATACGTTAAATAAGTGCCTTCCCTGCATTCCTCAGTACCTAGGTAGGGTTTACTTACCTATTAGCGGATAGATCGCCGAAATTTTCGTAGTGGGAAGTTCAGGTGGCTACCTCATTTTTTCCCTCTCTCTTTCTCTATTCCTCTCTATTCCTTTCTTTAGGTAACTTCCTTGTTTTGGTTTAATTATTAACTCCCCCCCCCCCCCCTTCCTCAACTGGAATGTCTCTTTCAAGGGTGGGAAGGAATTATCTACTATCGACTATGTAATCGGCCCTCTTGTGCTACATTAGTATACTATCTAAACTATCTCCTCCCTCTTTTTGTACTACACATTTGTATTACCATACTCTACACTATACCATAAATATTTAGTATACATATTGAAAGAATCAGGCATACACATACATTATACCTAAGAAAATGTGTATTATGGTTAACAAACTCGATTTTTCCACTTTGAAATCAACTTCGTGAATTCGTCCACCAATAATAATAACACCCAATTTTTAGTCCCTCCCCCCTTTTTTCTTCTCTCTTAGTGTCTTACGGTTTGCTGCCCTGCATGGCTACAGTAGGTAGGGAAAAAAAATTTCGTATCTAGGCTACCTAAGTAGGCAGGGAGAACATGGATCTAAAGTGATCCAAAGTCTCACTAGCATATTCCTGCAGACTTTTAGCGAGCTACCCGATGGCGCCGACTATCCCATTTCTTTTTCACGTGTTTGGTTCTCGTTCTCGTGGTGGGGACCTGAGGTTTTGTCTTATATCCCTCAAACTATTATTCTCTTTATTTTATTAATTTCCACAACAAAAAACTAACTATTATAATGGATAGAAAAACCCATAGGGTACCTAGACATGTTTCTTGAATACCCTAGGTAGATAGGTGGTTATGAGAACGTGGGCCGGAAGAGGGGTGGTGGGAAGTGAATACCTAGGTAGGCGATCATCCCATGCGACTTATGGGGCTGAATCACCCCTCGTAAAACACGATAACCTTGCTTTGTGTCTATTCTATTTCGTACTACTATATTATCTAGGTGCACATACGGATACCCGACCCCACATCGTAGGACTTGAGGCCCGAAAGACGCGCAAAGGTCTGGGCGATGCGGGATGAAAGATGGAATGGCCACCAAAGAGAGAAACGAGAAACGAGAAAAATAAGGAGACAGGGTCATAATCTGGAACAGTCTAGCTCTATTGTCTCTCGATGTCGCAGTTGAGCCTTACCTAGGTCGGGTTAGCTACCATCAACCATCGAGTGCCTGATCCATCACTTGGAATTCATTGGCGCCGGTAGGAATGGAAAAAAAGAAACCAAAATAACGACTTGTTGGAATTCCGGAACCTGCATATTGACGCCCACATATGGTAGGCATACCACATGGTTTCCTCAATAAGAAGCCACACGCCCAATCCTACGGCTCATATTGCAACGTCCCATGGATCTCTTGTCTCTTGGTGTTGGTGCAAGGAGAGATGTAGCCGCCGCCACCTCCTCATCAGCCTACACGACCCTTCCCTCCTAGACCCGGATCCTAACCAATCAGACCACCATCGCAAGCCCGGGGTCTTACAATAATGCTTCCGCCTCGTTGATCTTGCTCCTAACATCGCCAACCCTCCGGGCTGTGACTGTGATCGCGATCTTGATTAGTTATGTCCTACTGGAATATGTCGATATTCCCGGGGTTCCTTTGTTGCCAAGCGTCTTGTTGGCATCGGCTCGTGGGGTGCTATCGTTATTGGCGCGTTCCCGGTTAAGGACATCTCCGCGTCCGCGACGTAGTGGTTTCTAGAGATCTCATATGATATATCGTGGGAGGCAAGGTTGCGGGTCATAACGATGGCTACTCCTCGAGTTAAGATAGTACTACTTATCAGATAAGACTACGCCTACACTATACACAAAGCTAAGAAGAGTTTCAGTATAAATAATTTTATTAATGTACAAAAAAAAAATTCTGTGATCGTCGCATTCGCGACATGACACC
Organism: Hypoxylon trugodes; assembly: GCF_022578975.1. NCBI lineage: Eukaryota > Fungi > Ascomycota > Sordariomycetes > Xylariales > Hypoxylaceae > Hypoxylon > Hypoxylon trugodes. The sequence continues at coordinate 284,502 of NW_026250019.1, read as the reverse complement.
TGACCACTCTTCCTACGTCGATCTCTCCCTTTCTATTTCCTATATAAATTACATTATACTCAATTGACTCTACCCGGTTCTACTGTCACCGTCATATTCCAGGGTCATAGACCTATCCACGTGGAGAATGAAACATTGAGATCACCGAATAAGACAGTCGGAGTAGAATCCTCGGGGGCTTTATTGGATAGTACATGTTATAGTCCATCCGTTCTGCTTTTATCCGGTCCTCTCACTCCAATAGAATCTCGGACGGTTAATGGTATAGCTACCTAAGTCGAAGATCCGACTATAACGTACTAAATCGCGTATAAAAGATCGACTAGTGTATACTTAATTTTACTAAATACCTCATGAATGAAACAATGGATGTAGTTTCTAACATGGAATCGAATTATTTTGATTTTGTGTTAGGTCAAATCTGATTCCATTCGATTTATACTACGTCGAGATACGACAACTCGATTACAAGGCTTTAAAAGTCCCATGATAATCCACCATTAAGCAATGGTTTTTGAAAGCAATGTAAACAATCCTCGCTCCCCCAGACGCCAATGCTGAACGCAAATTCTATGCGTGTATGTAATCTCATTCTACCTGTGCTGGTATAGACGAGAACATATGACCCGATTTCTCTTTACTTTGTTTTTGTCCTTTTTTGCCTTTTCTCGATTTTGCATACCATTACGACTTTCCTGCTCACCCCACTCAACTAATCCTCCATCCAAGGTAAGTACGACGAAACCGGATTTGACGTGCTCTATTACCAAGCATCTCATATCAGTTCTGTCCCGGAGACGCGTCCAACCTCTGAGGGGTGTGGTGGAAGCGGAACTTCCGTCGGTGGAACTATAGATCTTGGACGAGCTTCAACAACATAGGATACGCCGTCTTCCGATGCGTAAGACGGTGGTCGAGCGTGACCCGCTTCTGAATGTGAACTCTCCTCATCACTCTCTGTGGGTGCTTGTTCGTTGCGTTGCCAATATAGGCGGTCTGGATCAACACGCTATACTATCTGTTAGCAAAAATCTACACTAAGTTTGAAGGCAACACCTGTTAATACATACCACGCTCTCGCGCCAGAGCCCGTAAGCCGGAGGTTCCAGTTTGTTTGCCGTATCATTATTTCCTGCAAACTCTTCGTCGCGTGCAAGAATGACGTGAATGGGTCGCCGCGGAACTGCATAACCGCCAGGCTCCATTAATCGCGGCATGGGTGGACGCTCTTCATCGTCATCATTAGGTGGCTTGATAATTATCATACAAATCCGAATCAAGCCATGGCAAAAGAAAATAGTCGCAAAGAGTATGACGAGGACTAGAAGCACCGTAAACTCGTTGCTGTTAACGTTCTTCGTGATCGAAAGGGCAAGATCTGCGATTCCCCCGTTAGAATCAAATAGTGCGATAGATATTTGTGGACTACTCACAAACAGCAAGCATGATAATGAGGAGAATGCCCGAGACGAAACAACGGAGAATTTGAGAGCGTATGCGCCTCGATCTGACCCATGGGAAGCAGAATAAAAATCTTTTGGGGCGCCCATCCTGCTCAGGCTCATGTCTCCGGCTTTGAGGATTGCGGCGATGCCGCCGCCCTCTGTGTACGAGATCGGCTAAGTGAGTCTCGCCCGGATCAGCGCCTCGAAATCGCGAGCGTCCTGCGTCCCCACCTTCCGAGCTGCCATTCCCATGAGAAGGTGGTGGTTCAGATATGGGAGGAACCTGTTCGGTTTGTATTCGGGGTATGGGTTGTGACGCAGGTTCGGATGGTCGTTCAGCCCGGTCAGGTGACATTGGCCCGGGTGAATCTCGAGTTGGTGGTCGGTTTAGGTTCGGTACATGTAAACGAGTAGAGGGCATATTCGGAAGCCCCAAGTTGAAGCGTGGCGTTTTCGGACTATCATCTTCTGATCTATCGCCATCGGTCCGTTGAGGTTGTTCATTTGTGCGCGATCGACCCATAGACAATGATGGCATGGGTGGTCGACTTATCGAGAAGCGTCTTGTGCGGGAGTTCGGTTGTTCGCCCATCTCAACCTGCCTCTGTTGTTGCGAGGCCTGTGCCTGTCCATCCGAAGTCTGACCCCTCCGCAAGACATTTGCCCGAATGAAATCCATCGCTAGGATCGGCAGGTATACTGCTTCTTCTTAAGCGTCGAACCTAATGTCACCGATATCCAACACTAGACATGCTTTTGTTTGCCAACCTTCTCTATCAATGTGAATTCGATGAAGGCCAGGAACAGGACGTGGCCTATAAAGTTCGATAAACAGACGCGGATGGTTAAATTAGGTCGGCCTAACGTGTATATACAGAGGGATCGTGTCGATAGGTCAATTGTGTAGATCGATTGGCAATAGAGACTAGGTCCCTTTTCGAGGTTCTACGCCCTGGGTTTCGCAAACGGGCACTCTCGACGAATCAATTTCCTTCGGAACCAAGGGATTCGGGTACCTGCAGTTTTCGATATATGGATGTCTTGGATTGTAAATAACAAAATTCGAGAAGGACCAGCCAAATTCAAGGAAGAAAACGAAGGGATAATAAAAAAAATAGATAAATTCAGACAGCGAGTATGATCAGACTTGATATACTCTGCTGCTGTGTAAGAGAATGGAATCGGAACTCTCAAAGCCCGTTACTCGTGTTGAGTAGATGCAGTATAAAACGAGGGACGATAGGTAGTACAATAAGGAAAAAGCAAAAGTTACAAGAGTTCCATCGACCGCAGGAGCCGTCAATCGGCTCGTCGAATGGATGGTAGATCCGAAACTAGGGAAGACAAGATAGCCACAAATGAATGAGAGACGAGGGAGAGGCGTTAGCTGCAAGGCACGAGAGGAGATAGACAAAGGAAGATGTGAACGTCACGGGCGCTTGACAAGTTACCAGGTAGAACGGATGGGTTCGAGATGAACTAGCGAGTGTAATGAAATCTTGGCAGGTCTCATCTGCACGATCCCGAGGATGCCACCCTCCCAAGTCGACAGTCGACAATTGGTACTATCGTTGGTGAAGCATAAAGGAATAAGAAAGGAATAATGCCAGGCAATGCAAAACAGCTAATGACCTAAGCCGACCTGAATTATCCAAAAAGGGTAGTTGATAAAAATAAAGTTGACCAATCAGGTTGCGAGGTTTCATAGTGCAAACGCATTTGATTTGGAGGCCCGTTCTCAGACTTGCATTATACGCGCCGAGGCTGTCGGAGGTGAAACGTAGATGCAGGGGTCTCGACCACAACTATTGTTTCGGATTAAGGTACCTGGATATAGGTAGCTACGTACCCGACACCGGGAAAAGGGTGTTCGTCATGCCTTTATTACATCAAATTTATGTAAATAGGTATGTCCCCATATCCATATGCATATATAATTTGCTACATTCGATTCGTAGAATTTATTGTATAAATCTTGATACATCTGATTGTATCCAATAGAGCATCTTCAACCGAAGGGATAGGAATAGTATTTGACCATGATGTAATACTGTCCTAGGTACCTAGGTATGCAACTATTGTGCAACTACTGGAGACATGACAAGAATTGGTTGCCTCCATTTTCAATGTCTTTATGTTGCATCTTGTATGAGTACCGGGTGAAGCTGGCTTGTAGGTAGCATAGAACCTGGTGCTAGGGTAACAGCCAAGCTTCAGCTAGTTTGAGGACTCCTGTTAGGTGAGCATGAGGCTCTTCGGAACGTTTAACTTGGTCCATGTAGGATATCAAACTTGCCTACAGATGGCTAGCTTGATCCCTAATATTGGACGTTAAGTAAGCCTTGAACCTATATCAAAATATCGATGACAATCCAATTAAAGGGTTTTGATCATCGGGGTATCTGCGAAGAAACGAAAAAGGCCTATATGTAAGCTCTTGATGACCATTATGACTGCGACTTAGAAAAAGTAGGCAGTTTAGATGTCTGTGTTTGTCTCTCCAAGTTGGACCTCTTATCGGAGTTCACCAATCAACATTCTACGATCGGAAGATGCCGATAATACTGCAGCCACATATTAGTCAAACCATGCACCTTCACACGGATCCAAATTAGAGATAACTTACTGACGGGCTCCTCATTAGGAGTGAACTCAGCACAGTTGACTGTTCCCTTGTGGCCTGGTAGTTTGTAAAGAAGCTTGCCGTTGTCGTTAGACCATATAATTACAGTCCCATCACCAGCTCCTACGGCTATCTTCTTGCCAGCCTGATCCCAACTAGCTCGGATCAGATTCTTCTCGATTCCCATCTGTGCTCCGTCGAATGTGCGAATGTGTCGCTCGGTTGGTGCAAATGGTCTTATGTCCCAAGTCTTTGCTGTCGAGTCGTGTGAATATGACAGTAACGATTGCGAGTCCGGCGAGACACGTAAGCTGGTCACCGTATCATTATGACCCAACATTGAATAAACAACAGCCTTCTTACGCATATCCCAGACCTTAATGTCGTTATCAATCCCCCCAGAGTAGATTTCATTGCCGGCCTCCGCTACTGCCACCGCCGTAATCGGGAACTCTGTCTCGATAAAATCGGCGGCATTTTTCGATCGAGGATCCCATATACCTATAGTACCATCATCACTTCCACTAATTAGAAATTCCTCGCCGCGCTTGCTGATGTCCATAGTATTGATGATTTCCTCGTGTCCGATATATCGTCGTATCCTAGTCCCAGAAGTCAAATCCCAACTCGCGAGATGCATGTCAGCCGAGGCTGAATATAATATTTCGGAATCGCGAGACCATTGCAGATCTAAAACCGCTCCTCGGTGGCCGGTTAACATTCCGTAGTTTTCGCATGCGCCTGATGATTTCCATAGTACTATTCCAGTCAGTTGAGAGCTCAGTACTGAAACCCTAGGCAAGGCAAAGAAAAACCTACAAATATTTCTGTCCATCGATCCTGAAGCAACTAGGTCACCGGTTGGATTAAACCTTGCAGAGAAGATCTCTCCGGAATGGCCAGTAAGTTCCATCAATGGAGCTTCCAGATTGCTGGTTCGGACAGCCTAAAATATCATATCAGCACCGTACCAGAACCAGTGCTCAAGACACCTTTGGGAGGGGTAAAATATGTGGTGTGCATACTGATTGTACCAATGCGCCGCTCGTGGAACCATCTCGACGGGAGAGCGCAGTGCTAGTTCCTGGCTTCTGTCTCTTCACGACCAACTGGCCTGCACCTGGATCATCAGGCGCAGGTCTTTTTTCGGCGGACATTATTGTAGATATCCCTCAGTATTTGGTAACGGGTAAATAGTTTAATAGTGAGAATGCGCGAGAGGTACAAGGTGCGGTATGGCGTCACGATGTATTGAGCTTGGAATATAGGTAGGCACACGATATTCGATATTTGTTTAGCTAAGGGAATCTTTAAGCTAGAGAGCTCTGGTAGAAGTTAAGGCGGAAAAGAGTTTTTCCATTAAGCTAAACGGCATAAAAGTGGAACAGATCGGAGCTTCCAGTTGTCTGTTTTACCGACTTTTGATGCTACCCCTCGATCTTACCTAACACATTAGGTTTCTAGATCGTGATTCCATCCAATCAATTCTCACCGGATACACCCCATTTACTCACCGTCTTCCAATACCTACTCTATACTCAATACTTAATGCTACATCATACTAAAATTACAACGACATATTTGCAAGCCAAGACCAACAACATCAAAGTTACCCCCCAGGAGAAGTGCTGTACGACGCGCATAAGAGAAGAAGAGTCAATGACCTGAATGAGCTTCGCCTAAGCTCGTCGGTCGAGCATGTCAGCAAATAAGGCTGCCCGTGTGGGCGAAGAGTAAGTGGGCCGCAGTTATTCAGCCTTCTACCTTCTCGACTAATAAATGCCCCAGGATTTGGAAGTAAGTCGACGATGCCCACCGACAATAATAACTTGCTCTAACAAAGTATTATAAGAGGTCGTATTGATAAGGTCAACGCCGAGCTCGTTACCTTGACTTACGGTACCATAGTCGCGCAACTATGTAAAGACTTTGAGGGCGATTATGTCGAGGTCAACAAACAGTTGGATAGGATGGGTTACAACATCGGTCTGCGATTAATTGAAGATTACCTTGCCAAGTCTAATACTATGAGACGATGCTCGAATTTCCGGGAGACGGCCGACATGATCGCAAAGGTAGTTCCAGAATGAAGCACCTTCTCTTTGTACCGTCTAGGCTAACAACCCGCATTTTTTGGGATAGGTCGGCTTCAAGATATTCCTTAACATCACACCGACCGTAACAAATTGGACAAGCGACAGTAAACAATTCTCCCTCGTCTTCGAAGAGAACCCATTAGCCGATTTCGTCGAACTACCAGATGATGGCAGAGCACAGGATGAGCTATGGTACTCAAATATATTTTGTGGTGTTCTAAGGGGTGCGCTTGAGATGGTTCAGATGCAAGTCGAAGCACACTTCATTAGCGACGTACTACGGGGGAACGATACCACCGAGATGAGAATATCCTTAATCAGATATATCGACGATGAGCTACCGCCGGAAGATGATTAGTCTAAGCGGTCTGTGGCGAGGACATGTATGATTGGACGTGGTAGACGGCCAGGTTCGGCGAATATGGTCAGCAGTTCCGACTCTGCCGACCTAACGAGATTAGTTGGTAATGACTGTAGCTAGAAGAAAATTCTAGCAGTCCATATGATATCAATTTTGAATTTTTCGGATGACACGGCTTGTCATGTTGATACATCTATAGGTGCATTGTGCCGTTTGATTACGTCCGGTGGTCGGCTATTCCGTCGCATGAATATTTATTACCGAAGTTCATCAACATCATTCATAACTCAACAATTTTTTTGCATAGCGCATTATTATTCTCATGTTTGAGATGTTTCCTTTGACTTATAATTAGTTAAGAAGGAGCTGTTTTTTTTGAGATAAACGAAAGTCCGGGGTATGATAAATATAGTCCAATCAGAAGAGAGCCGGAACGGAGGTTCGGAACGGGAGGTACGACCCGGGGCGGATAGCAAGAGCATCTCCATTCCATTACCTCAATTGAGCAAGTGAGTGGGTTCCAAGTTCCCCCATTCTCCAGAACTACTACATGAAGTATGTTGGGACGATCCACTTGCCTCCCGAGACTGAACAAGAAAAATAAGTTCATGGAGAGAAAGTGCGGGAGACGCCGCGGGGGCGTCAAGGCAAGGTCAGGGTCAAACCCAAGGTGTCTTTCCCACTTCCAAGGTTCTATTCAAGCCCCGCCGAGCCCGCCAAAATCCAAAAAAAAAATCACCCCTCGTTGCCCCATATGTCCTGCAGTGATCTCCCGGCACATTGCATGACGGGCTTACATCAATAGCCTCCGCCGACTTGGCGATCCTTGCAACTGCAAAGCATTTAGACTGACTGACAGATACGTGCATTAGCATAATTTCCCAAGGCTAGGTATATTTGTATTTAACATCTACGAATTTGGTATCTGACAAATACTCGACGATTTATAATTACTTACTGAATTACTTAGGTGTAAAACTTGAATAGACAACTCGGTGACTATGAGTTACTTATCTCCGACATATTCATCGGAAGTTTTTTGCATGCATTTAGTACGGTCGTGCAACTGTACCTGCATCTTCGAACGCGCCGGTTTATTATTAGCGTACCATATTATATTCCCGCGAACTATTATTATTATAAACGCCGATGGCTCTCAACATATTTTTACTTCGACCGAAGAGTCGATTCAGACTTTGGACTATGACAGCGCCATCCCATCATGAGATTCAACGGTTTGACCTTGTAACAGTACCACGGACTTGATCGTCTCATATACCTTTCTACGCACAGTAAGGAGTATCATTGCTACAAATCCCTACATAGGTAATTATCAAAGTATATACAAAACAAACTTGGTCGTACGCCCGTAAATTGATTTGCTTGCTCTCATCTAAAGGTTACTTAAGGCCCCAAACTTATAACCTTACATTAAATGCGATATATTACATTACATCATTTGGGTCGTGGGCTAGGCCATTAACAACATATTATCTGCACGAGACTTCAGCTTTGCCCTGATAAGGCAAACGTGGCAAGTCCCTGACGCCCACAAAGAATAGAGCTGACAATCGCCTTATAAGGATTTTTGGGTGGCCAATATCGAGGATCGAGCTCGGAACGTGGCGTATCAAAGTTGGTAGCTCGATCATCTTGCTCATTTTTGACGTTCTATCAAGTATCGATACCAACCAAGGCTTTTCTACCCGAATGTGAACAATTTCCGAATACATACCCTTTTTAACAAGATACTGTACCTAACTTGATATCTTATTTCAATACGTTGCGGCCAAGACCGTTTACTCTCTTATCCTTTCTCATTGCCACAGCTTGTTCTGTATCATCCCTCTTTAGTTATGACCCAAATTTCATAGACACACCCAAGCAGGGATAACTACAAAGTAGCTATCAAGAAATTCAAAAGGGAGGATGGTGCCATCCATTATATTCACATATATACATTTATATGCCTTATTGCAACTCTATATGTCACTCATGGGCGATCACGGAATGGACGGAGGGAGAATACTCCCGTAATAACGTTATCTTGTTTCTTATTTGTCTGTTGGAGGCGATGCTTGTAATGTTGCCAACAGGATCTGATAGATAAAACGAGACTTAACCAAATCAAACATCTCAAATCATTTTGATCCGTCATAAGGAGGGGGAAAGAATCGATATCTAGACGTATATTCTATCATAGACAAACTGGATGCCAACAGGGGGTCAGGCACATACACAGATATACATGGCTACTGTGCATGCCATACCTCCTCTTATCTATCAATGTACACATTTGTATATAACTAACATTGATATAAATATAAGAATCTTACCTCTTTTAAATACCTGAGTAAATTTGTCAGCCTATTGAAGAACGTAAGGGGGGTAAGAACTGGCATTAATAAATATTTTGACCCCGTGTGCGAAGTTCAAAATTAATCATATACGTGCCTAGTGTGCAGATGATGTTAGTAAAGAAGAAAAAAATCAATGTACCTATGCACGTAGAGGATGCATGGATGTAAATGTACAATATCCAGGGTCGGTGCTTATTAGAGTTTTGAAATTGACATGAGAGGCGCCAAGACCTAATTATGGAGAAGCGTTCTCGGATATACGCCGAGAGGTACATGCGCAATTTGCACCAAATTTAGCTCATTTCTCGTATGAAAAATACATCATAGCCATTCTCAGATGTGCGCCTACATCGGACCTCTGACCCATAGATTTTTCCACCGCGTCTGTCTCAACCCATACTTCTCGACTCCCCCCAGTCCCCCCGTTCTGCAAGCTCCTCGCAACTGCTTCTTTACCTACTCAACCCTTACTATTTCTCCAGTGCTCCAATGCTCTAGGGCTTAAATTACCTAGGTACTACCTACGTTTATGGTTTATGGTGGTGGTTTTACCGCATCCCACTTCATCCACTCAGGCCCAAGAGCCCAAAGCACGGGGTCCTATTGCTAGAAGAATCGACTCCCCACGTACATGAATGTATCGCATCGACGGCGTAACTAGAATTTTAGTACCTATCTACCTATTTTACTATTAGCATCTACCCAGCAGCCCAGCTATCCTTTTACCTTACCTTACCTAGGATACCTACATACTTAATACCTTACCTGCCCTATCAGCCTACCAAGCTTACCACCTATAACCCGCCACTAAATCAAATCCACTATTCCACTTTCCACTATTATTTGCAAGTCTCGGCTCAGATCCCGTTACATGGAATTATATTCCTTCTCTTTTTCATTCAATATCTATTCTAACTCCCAACTCTCCAATCTGCCCCATTCTCCCATCCTTAAAAGAACTACTCACGACCTCGGCAGGTTATCCCCGTATCCTTGTCTTGTTTCTTGCGTACCTATGCATATCTGGATAGTACCTAGTCTTTTGAATGTCTGCAAGGTCGCACTCACCGTGCGCGATTTCGATTTCGCCTAGCAATTGGCAATTAGTCGTGGGAGAAGGAATACAAGGGAAGCACCTTAGTCTCGCGTTGAAGCGTTGAAGGGAGAGGAACGTATAAGCACCCACGCCAACACCCACGAGATACGATAGGGGGGGGGGGGGGGGGGGGGGGGGGGGGGGGGGGGGGGGGGGGGGGGGGGGGGGGGGGGGGGGGGGGGGGGGGGGGGGGGGGGGCGC